>NC_061867.1:48744051-49062252 GCF_907164915.1 Impatiens glandulifera | reverse complement strand
AGATTTAATGAATGATTTTTTATTTTACTTTATTAATTATGTGTGATTGTTAAAAAAGTTGGTATATATATTTAAAAACTTGATATATGTATTTTATTTGTATTAATTGTAATATATTTATTAATATCATTAACTTTTAAAATGAAATAATATGAATTATAATACATATTAGAATTGTTTCAATGTTTTTAATTCAGATTAATAAATATATCTGACTTTTAATTTAAGAGTAACAATTTATAAAAAAGATGAAATATTAAAAATGTAGAAAAAATAATTCTGCATATATAAATCAATACGATTATAAGAAATTTGACTAATAAAAATACTCAATTGCTACTCAAATTGAATTTACTTCAAATCCATCCATTTTTATGTCTCGCACTTCTCTCCCACATGCAATCACACAATTTCTCTACTTCATTCACGTCTGTAAATATAAGCATAAAAATCATATTAATAACAAGTATTGATTCGATCAAAAGTTAAATAAATTTATAATAAACTAATCAATAATTATAAATATAATTAAGATTTATGCAACTCTAATACATTAGAATAGTAATCAATAATATATAGATCAACGTACCTTCAATGAATTGAACGCATTTATCGACAGAACACTTAATATTGCAACCATCAACTACTTCCATTAGGGTTGGAGGTCTGGTTATAATACATTTTGGAATACATAATGCACCACAAATAGCCATCTTTCTAGGATTAGGAGTAACACACTCTCCTAAACAATTTTGAAGACAAGTACGAAAAGGCATTGCGTTTATAAATTTATCATCGGAAATATGTATCAAAATAAGTATAAGTACAATTCTATTGAACATTGTCATCCTATCGGTCTCTCCCACTATTCTCACTATGATGCAATATATGGAACAATTTATATGATTCTATGGGTAAATGACTTAATTATATATAGTAGAATAAATTGTACTTAATTTAATTTTTTTTAAACTCTTTGAAAGGTATATAACCACAATATTAATTATATAATTTGACTAATTTTGTTATTTTGGGAATTCTTTTATAAATTCTTATTGATAAATAGATTTAGTCATTAATTAAATAATCGATTTTAGCAATATTCAAAAAACAATATAAATTACTTAAAAAATAATGGTTGACTGCTTAAATTTTACCATAAATCTCATAATTGTTAATTATAATCTAAATTTTAGATTGAGTAATATTAATGGTTATGAGATATTATTAATATTTATAAATTATTAAAATAAATACATGAAATAGATTATTTAGGTCATACATTTTCCAAATTGAAAAAATATAACTAATTATGTTGTCATGATGTCTAATTAATTATATATGTCTAATATTTGTGTACTGTGAAATTAATTCTTTATATAAGAGAATTAGAAAAAAAAATAAAAAATAAAATAAAATAAATATAAATTCCGTATCGATACCACACCTTACAAATTTTTTGGGTATATCAAAAATCCTAAATTTACGGTAAGTTATTTTTAATGTACATAAAATATCGATAATTTCTTCAATGTCATTATTAAGGTGGGTAGTTTGAAAAAGTGAATAAAATGTAGGTGGTTATGGTAAATTGTTATTTGAGTATCAACATATATTATTTTTTTATAAAATGAGACTTCCAATTTGAATTGTGTTATATATTATTCGAATTATTACAATTACACAGACAAAATGTGTGTACTTATTCTAATGTATCATTTTTTTCTAATTAATTTATTATATTTGTAAATAAAATATTATATAAGTATTTTTTTAATTTAGTATTCTTTTGAACTTTTTTGAATTCTATTTTGTCGAATTTGTTTTTGGTGACTAAAAATTTGTGATTTGAAAAAAAATATTTTTGAAAATTCGAAAATATATAAGTTTTTTATTGATTTTTCAAAATTATAACGATATAACTTCTTTTATCAGTTCGTAAATTTAGACATATTTGTGTTTTTAGATAATATTTTCTTTAGATACACGCTTTTTAATTTGTCAATTGCAGTTTAAATATTTATAAAAATATGTAATGTATTAAATAAATAGAAAAAAATTAATTACGAAATAATTGGTATATTCTAAATAAATGTCATAATTAAATAAGAAAATAAATATACGTTAATATAAAAAATGTGCACGTACATTTGTTTGTAAAAAATGACTCAAATAGTTAAAATTGTGAGAGTTCAAATCCTATATGACTCAATTTAAATTACAAGTCCGTTTATTAAAAATGATTTAAATTTCAAGATTAAATAGCCATTGTGACGTTAAATTGAATGTTTGTATGCTCAAACTATTAGTATAAATATGCATTTTTTAAAACCAATTGCAGCATCATTTATTAATAGTTATTTAATTTACTCATTTTTACCAAGCTCTTCGTAATGAAGAAGAAATAATGCATGACCACTCCCAACTTATAATATATATTCTATTTATAATTTTTAAGTTGATAAGATATAACAAACTTTTATAGAACAGTATAATTAAAATTTTAATAGACTTCTTCATTATATAATTAATTGTATATATATTTATCAGTTAATTAATACAAATCCATCACAATAACTCAAATTAGAATACATAATTAGGATATATTTCATATAGATAAAAGATATCCAAGGATGTTGTAACTAATTACAAAGGTACAAACATTTCAATGAAAATAAGAAGTTTTTCCATAAATTGAAGTAATTATTTAAAAATATGCACAAGGTCGACTCAACAGTAATGCAATATATACATCTGTATAGTCATGACATCCACCTTAGTGGACCATGTAAATATTTTTAAACGTTTTTGAACACTAATTAAACTTATAGTCATTACACAATTAAAAATGGTAATTAACCGACCTACGTACTTAAGTTAATTTTATTATTCTTATATTAAACTATATCTCTTTATCATTTATAAAATGTATTAAAAAAACAAAAAATTTGTACAAGCGAATATGCATCCTTTAGAGTAGGGCCTACTATCCAATATTTAGTCTAGTATAATTTAAATATAAAAGTCTCTCAATTTTTTTTATACATACTTAGAAGGATCAAATAAAAGATCTTGAGATTAATCTTCAAATTAATGTCTTAAAGCATCATTATTGCTTTTGTGAATTTACAATGTAACATTAAGTAGATCTAATATATTTATATGGTTTACATATATATAAAAATAAATATTTCTAGACTCATAAAGAACTTTTCATTTCCAAGATTCATTTTTGATAGGGAATTTATTACTATGTTCCTCGTGCAAAGAGGGTAATAATTGCAAAAGAGATTCTTCTTCTTGATTTGAATTGTAAGAAGTGGGATGATAATGAATGGTCCCTTCCTATTCCCGAGAAATAAAAAAAAAAACCTTTCCAATTCTACAAACCCCTGTCTCTCTTTGGCATATTTAAAGTACATTTGCAAATGGTAGCCAGATTCACAACCAGCTGCTATCCTATCTACAATGGTGGAAGATGGGTCCTCCTCCTGCTGCGTTTCCGATATCCTTAAACCCCTCCTTCAAACGGTTGACGCTCTCCTCAAATCAAAAGCTTCTCTTGAATCGGAGTTGATCAGGTTGCACGTTGATCTTGCTCGTTTGGAAATAGAAAGCTGTTTGGCTGGGACTCGGTTGAGTCACAAGGCCGATTTGAAAGAGGAGGAGGAGGAGAAGAAGAAGAAGAAGAAGAGGAGGTTGACTAATGATTTGAAATTGAAGCTTGATGAGAAGGAAAACTTGGTTGAAGAGATGGCAGTTGAGATGAATGGTTTGAAGGTAGAGTTTGAGAAGTTGAAGGTGCAAAACAGTGATCTCTTTGAAGAGAAAGATAGGATTGATCTTCAAATGGATGAAAATTGAGGAGTACGATAGAACTAATTGAGGAGAAATTGAGTAAGGAATCGATGGAGAAAAAACAGTTGGTGGATGCGATAAATGTTACATATATTGCATATTGTCAATATAATGAACCATTAGCCTTTGGTTGTGAAATTCAGAGGATGTACGATATAGTCAAATTGTACAACCAACCAAGAATATGATTATTAAGGGAATCTTTTATTTTTTCACTCTTTTTTTTTTTTTTTTTATCATTTCTTTCTTTTTTTTATTTAAATATTTTTTTTTATTCCACTCAAATCAAGAAAATTAGTCTATTTAAAATGTCTTATTACTTAATTTAATATATTTAAATTTTATATAATTAAGTCTTTTTATTTTTAGGCACAGGAAAATATTAAAATCTTAGGGGATTTGTGTTTTTCAAAACAGTTAAAGAGGGAATAAAAGTAATGATTGGTGAGATTTATTTTTGGTAAAAAGATTTAAAAGGTATTAATATATATATGAACAAAATAAGAAAAAATATTAATTTAAAATATATGGTATTTTATTATTTTAGTTTATGAAATGAGTGATCGATTGTTGAGAAATTATTGATTGGAAAATTAATTTGTACATATGTTCTATTTTTATTGATTTTCAAAAATCAATTGGCAACTATATTTTAAATAAATAATCTTTTAAGTTAATTACTTTTAAATAATTTAACCCACGAATTTCTAAAAAAATTATATTTTAATTTGATTATTGCAAATTTCCGAATTATTTATATTTGAATCTAAATTAATTAATTTTAATTAAAAGCAATTAAGAAACTATTTAAAATCTTTTAAAATAATGTTTTATTTTAAAAAGATTTCTGACACACAAATCGATGTTGAAATTCTTAAATCTCGAGTTTAAGTGTTTTTTTATAGTTAGAATTAGTCTTTTTAATTGTGTAAGTATGTCATATCCAATAATTTACCCTATCGGTTTCGGTCTCCCTCCCAAGAGATGTCATCATCATTAATCAAGTTTGATAATTTATTCCCTTACGTGTGGTATTAAATCACGTTCCTTTATATTTTCTTGGACTTTCTTCACTTTCTTATGAGTTAATTTTTCACTCAGGCGATTGAGAGTCCGGAAAATCAACGATTTCGAAACAAGCAATAATTTAACTATGCTTTGCATTTTGTTGTGTGATGGGTAAAATTATAACTTTCTTATTCATCATTGAGCTTTATGATCGTCTTTTATATCAGACTTTTGTTTTAAACTGGCTTTTGATGATGTAGAGTTATAGAGTTATAATCCCGTTATTAATGCAAATGTGTATGAGACTATAAAAAATATTTATACAAATGATTAAGATTTCTTTTAGGCCTTTTTGAAACTTTAAGTTCATTTAATTCTATAACAACGGTTAAATACTTTATACATCTTCTTTATGACTAATATTTTATGATGGATCCAAATAATTAGCTCAAAATGGAAACAAGTCTTCAAAATATGATGTATCTATTGAAAATAAGGTCTGATCATTAAATTTGCAATGTATCTACATTCTTCTCAAATCTCAATGAATTATAAATCTGGATATTGAGAATAGGATATGATTGTGGAAGATACTGTAATACAAGTCAGCTTTAGCTTTCTACTTGATACATTTAGTTATGTATTCCCTTTATGCAAATGTGTATAAATCCTAAAAGGGATGGTCCAAATGAGATGGTCCATATGAACAAATACAAAACAAGAGCAATCGTTGATTCAAAACTCTACCTAGTACTGACTATCCTTATTTTATATTATTAATTAGAGACATTTATGTAGTTAATGACGGGAGAATAGATAGAAGCCAAAAAGAGGATTATAACTCTTGTCTTTAAATAAACATAAAATATATAAGATAAAAATGTTACAAATAAATCAAATAGGATTATAAGAAAATTTACTAATAAAACTCTTTTCTCAATTGCTAACACAAAATTGAATTTTCTTTAAAATTTATCAATCTTTATGTCTCTGCATCCAAACTCTCTCCACATGCAATCACACATTTTTCTACTTTATTCACATCTGTAAATCAAAGCATACAAAAAAAAGATCAATATCAATTATTTATTTGATCAAACGTTAAATAAATTTATTATAAACTAATCAATAATAATAAACATAATTAAGAATTTATGCAACTCTATTACCACAAATAGTAATCAATAATATATAAGTTACCGTACCTTCGATGAACTGAACGCATTTATCGACAGAACACTTAATATTGCAACCATCAACTACTTTCATTAGGGCTGGAGGTCTTGCTATAATGCATTTTGGAAGGCATAATGTACCATAAATAGCCATCTTTCTAGTGTTAGGACTAACACACGACATTAAACAAGTTTCAAGACAACTACGAAAAGACATTGCGTTTATAAATTTATCATCAGAAATATGTATCAAAATAAGTAGAAGTACAATTCTATTGAACATTGTCATTCTATTAGTCTATCTTCCACTACTCTCACTAGCTTGCAATCTATGAAACAATTTATATGACTACATGGGTAAATGACTTGATTATATATATATATATATATATATATATATATATATATATATATATATATATATATATATATATATATATATTAGAATGAATTTTATTTAATTTTATTTTTCTAAACTTTTTTAAGGTATATAACCATGATATTAAATATATAATTTGACTAATTTTGTGATTCTTGGAATTATTTTTATAAATTCGTATTGAAATATTTGTAGTTATTAATTAAATAATTGATTTTAGAAATATTAAGAAAAAGGAAAAGAAGAGAAATAAGTTACTTAAAAAACAAAGGTTTGACTCCATACATAAATCTATTGACTATAAATCTCATATTTGTTAATTATAAAGTCAAATTTTAGATTGAGTAATATTTTTTGTTATGAGATCTTATTAATATTTGTGCATTATTAAAAAAATAAAAAATAAAATAGATTATATAGGTCAAATCTTATTCCAAATTAAAGAAAAATAACTAATTACGTTGTGATATCTAATTAATTATTTTTGTCTATTGTGCAATTAAAAGATGCATTATGTAATAATCATTCCTTAAGCGAATTGAGAAAAAATTGAAAAATTGAAATGAGATAATTCGATATTAAAAATGAAGTAAGATCAATCATCATATTAAATATTTAATTTGACTAATTTTGTGATTCTTGAAATTTTTTTATAAATTCTTAATGATATATATTTATAGTCATTAATTAAATAATTGATTTTCACAATAAGTTTTGAAATGAATAGAAAGATAATCTACTATCATTTCAAAAATGAAAAAGAAAGGAAAAGATGAGAAATAAGAATAAAAAAAAGGTTGATTCCATTCGACCATAAGTCTCACATTGGTTAATTATAAAGTATAATTTTAGATGGGGTAATATTTACTGTTATGAGATCTTATTAATATTTGTGCATTATTAAAAAAAATACAAAATAGATTATATAGGTCATACCTTGTTTCAAATTAAAGAAAAATAAAATTATGTTGTCTACCCTTCATCTATCGATGATCCTATTATATTTTGAATTGTCATGATATCTAATTAATAAAATCGGAAAACTGATAACCCAGCCGAATCCATAGTTTACTGGTTTCATTTTATTGATTTATTGGTTAATCGGTTCCAACGATCCTGTTTTACCGGTTAAACGGTTCGGTTGAACTATTTTTCTAGCGGTTTAACCGGTAAACCGGTAATAATTTAATTATATATATTTATATTAGTTATTTTGTAAATATTAAATATATTATAAATAATATTTAATAATATATATATATATATTAGTTTAAAAAATATTTAATTTATATATTATTAGTTTAAAAATTGCTACTTTAATATGTTATAAAATATTTCTAATATATATATAAAATATTATATATTATAATATAGATAAAAAAAAATAAAGAATAACATAAAGCACGGTTCAGAGGAGATTTTTTTTTTAAAAAAAACTAATAAGTTTAATAGTTAATTTAAAAAAAATTGAATTATCGTTTCACGGATAAATTGGTTAACTGACCGGAACCAATGGTTTCAAAATCGGTAAATCGATACTAATACTGGTCGGTTAACAAGTTTATAAAATATAAGGTAAAACCGAACTTAACCGGAACTGTTTAATCGGTTAACCGACCGATTGAACATCCCTAGTTGTGAAATCAAAAGATGAATTAGGTAATAATTCTTTAAGTAAGCGAAGTAAGACAAAATAAAAAATTTGAAAAAGATAATTTTGGTATCGGTTCTAAACTTTACAAATATTTTCGATATATAAAAAAATCAATATTTTCTATATTTTGTGGTACAATATTTTAAATATACTGAAAATATCATTGCTTTTCACATATGTCAAACATATTACCAAACTTATTATAATAATATATATTTTATTAAAATGATATATTATATAAATATTAAAATAAATATATTCTAATAAAAGATATAAGATAAACTTAACCAATCTTAAGAAACCATATATCACCTATTCGGGAGCTGCTATATTGCTTCAGAGTTTTGGGACAGATTCTATAAAAGCCTGGAGCTGATCAGTTTCTCGAGCGAATGGAATAAATCAAAGATGCAGCACTACTCAAAGCCAAGGGAAGTAGATTTGCAACAAGCGTGTTCAAGTGCGGCTTTGGAGCATTGATGTATAACATTTGGCAAGAACGGAATGCAAGGGTATATGATAGAACGCGCAGGAGCGTTGAAGAGTTATGGAAAGATATTATATCGGATTGCAGCGCCCTCGCGGGAACGTGGACAAGAATTCCAAGCACGGAGCGGAACTGGAATATCTGTAGGAACTGGAATTTACCGTTTTTTAAACTCACTAGAATTGAAAGCATTGTAATCAGATAATTCATTTACGTTTTTAGCTTTTTAGCTTTTATTCAGAATGTTACGACTTCAAAATCATTCTAGGCCTGTCTAGAATGATCTCTTAAACTCTTGATTTTTTTTTTTCCATTTTTGGGAATTTTTAATGAAATGACGCTAAGTCGTTTCCCCCCCCCCAAAAAAAAAACTTAATCAATTTTAATAAAACAAAATACACATTTTATTTAACTTCTTTTTTTTTTAATAAATTTTAAAATAAAAGTTTGATTGTAATGCATTTTATTTAATATTTAAGTTATTATTTATTTTATTTTATTTTAATATTTTAGAGAAAGAAAATGAAAAAGTAAGTAAGTAGTTTGAGAAATAGAAAGAAAAAAATGTATAATTTGAGAGAGTGAACAAAAAAAGTGATGGTTTATGTTCAATTGATATTTGAGTCTCAAATTAATTTTTGTCCTTTTTATTAAATTAGTTTGGAAATTTGTGTAACATTACTCGAATGGACGCAACATCTAAAATTTATTCTAATGTATTATTTTTGTTTTTTTAATTAATTTGTTACGTTGGTAAACAAAATGATATTATATAAGTATTTTTAAAATAAAGGATTTTTCAAGATTTAAGAATTCTAGTTTTTCAAATGTGATTTTGGTGACTAAATAATGTGTGGTATGAAGAAAGATTTCAGAAAATTCGATAAAAAATATATTTTTCACAAAATTTTAGAACGATATAATTTTGTGTGCAGTATATCAATTTAGACATATTTGTGTTTTAAATTAAGTATTTTTTTAGATATGTATTTTCTAATTTGTCGAATGCGATTTAAATATTTAAAAAAAATATGTAATGTGTTGGAAAATAATTGAAGAACGAAAGAATTGCTATTTTTCTAAATAAATGTCATAAATTAAATAAGAAAACAAATATTATGTTAATGTATAAAAATGTGCACATTCATTTGTTTGTATTATTGCTAAAGTATACATTCAGGGACGGACCCATGAATTAAAGTTAGGGTGGACTAAAATTTAATGTAATAAATTATATATATTAAAAATATTATAATATTTAAATAAGTTTAGTAAGAAAATCATCATCTATTTTGATGTGATTTTCGCTTTAATCTCCTATATTGTTAAAAATGCTCGCTCATTAGTAGTGGTAAAAACAGGCAATGGTAAAACAAATGAATCAATTTAGTTAACATTATATAATTTTTTATCACCCATTCTCGATCAATTGTTGACACGACTTAAAAAGTGTAGAAACCTTCAAATTCAACATCATCAAGTTTATAATGTACCAATTAATATTTCAAAGTAAAATTTCGTTGCAAGTTTGTAAATATCATCACTTTTAAATGAGTCGATGATTTTTTTTTGAAGATTTATTAAGAGATGAATTTTGGATTGTAGAAACCGTAGTTGTATGTGGAGAGCCTTTACTAATTTGACATCTATCTTCTAAAAAATGAAATATCAATATCTTTTTTTTTAGAACATATTGATGTTCTATCTTTTTTATATCCATAATTTTCAAGATTGAGTATTTTATCGAACAATTCATGAATATAAGGTTGAAAAAACATAAAAAATGTATAAGAAAAAATTAAGTAATTTAACATGATAGATTCTCAAAATTCTACATTATCAATTGTACATAAAATCAGTTATAAATATCATATACATAATTAAATTAACGATTATACGAATTGAGAACATGAAAATTATGAAAATAATTAAAATAATATAACTAAAGAGAAAATATTTTACCTATTCTGGAATTATAAAAATAAATATGAGAATTTTGATAAAATAATTAGATAATAGAGAATTAGTAGAATAAAAATCTAAGATATGATAAATTAGAAAGATTTAGGATATATTAAAAGATTAAGGTATATATTATTAATATACATGAAAATTGTTATATTTTTTATTTTATTTTATAATATATACTATATATATTTTTCAATTTACATAAATTAAAGATTATGGATGATTTTTTTTTTTTTCTTTCAGGAATGGGCTTAAGCATACATTTTGGAATGCATAATGCATCCCAAATAGTCATCTTTCTAGCGTTATTATTAACACATATTAAACAATTCTCAAGACAAGTGCATAAAATGCATTGAAGTTATAAATTTATTATTGAAAATATGTATCAAATAAGGAAAAGGACAAATCTTTAATAAATTTTTCCAAAGATAGACTTAAATTTTTTTAATAAAAAATGGAAAGTAACGCCCTTCAGACCGAGTTGATCCTTTTGCGACATGCCTATGCACGTTTGGATTCCTTAAGTTGCGTCTTCTCTCTATTTGCAAATCAGCAAGTCAAAGACGTAAATGTAAACACAAACGTGAATCTGCAGCTGAACGATGAGATGATACTAATAAACAAGGATTTAAGAGAGAAATTGTTGAAGTAATTCATAAAGTGAATAAAAGAACAATGAGGTTGGTTTGGGGTGGAAAGTACGTAGACATCGCACTAATTAATATACCAAATATCTCAGGTCCATTACCATGATTAGAAAATTTGATTAAGAATACTCATTACATATCTAAAATTTTCAAAACATATATGAAAAGGTATCTTCATCAATTACTTCCAGCTTTGAGATCATCTGCTAATTCCCTTCTTTCTCTCACATAGGAATTTTTTTTTTTTTTTTTTGTTAATGGACATTTTTGGCCCTTTCCTTGTGTGAGAGAAGCCTGGTGCTAATGGGGTTTTAGAAAGCTCGGAAGGCAGTTTAGTTATCTCAGCAAGAATTGATTTCTCAACAAAGACTTCTTCTTTAGTTGTTGGCATTGTCAGAGATTTATTAATTTTGCAATTAAAACACTCTTCATCCTTCTTCATCAAATTCAACAACTTCTCATTTAGATCATCTGCAGTTTTCTGCCACTGGATTTTATTCGCATTGTCAATATTCAGTTGAATTCCGGCAAGATTCACTTTCAAATCATGGGTCTTCTCTTTTTCATCATCAACAGCCTGTTTCAATTGTACTATTTCCTCCTTCAACAACTCTATTTTCCGATCACTATCAGCCACCTCCTCCTCTTTCAACTCATCCTTCTGTCTCAACCGAGTTGCGGATAAACAACTTTCTATTTCAAAACGAGCAAGAACAGCGTGTAACCTGGTAACCTCTGAGATAAGGGTTGAGTTCTCCGTTTGGGCCCGAGTAAGGTCCGATTCAAGAGAAGCTTTTGATTTGAGGAGAGAGTCAATCGTTCGAAGGAGGGGTTTAAGGATTGTGTTCTGCAGTTTGTCGGCAAAACAGGCGGCCTCATCATCGACCATTGTAGATAACGAGTTTAGTTGAATCTGGATTCCATTTCTGTACTTTAAATATGCGATAGAGGAAGGGGTTTGTGGAATTCGAAAGGGTTTTTTATTCTTGGGGATGAGAAGAGACTATTCATTATCTTTGACTTCCTCATTATTAATGTAGTTTTGTAATAACTTTACATCCATAATTGGGTTTGCTTTATTTTTTAAAATCCATCAAGTATAATATAATAAAAGTCATTTAATCATAATGATAAAGACCTAGATATCACCAAACATGAAACAAAAATACGACAGAGAGTAAGGAGTTTGTGGAATTAGAAAGGTTTTTTTATTGTTAAGAATAGGAAAAGATATCTTATCATTCCCGTCAAAAAAGATAAACTTAAGGTTTCTTGTCCGAATTAACTGGAGTGATATTTTATCCATATCTTATATCTTACCAAAAAATTCGGTATGCAAAAAATAATACTTTAACTTTATCTTGTTTTTGGAATACATTAATTTCGATATACCTTAATTTCGGCATAAAAAAATTCATACATTTACCTTACCTTGATTTCGGTATATCTTAATTTCGGTACGGTATCATTATTATACATTAGATACATAAAAAAACATATTAACTTAAAAAAAATCAATCTCATCTAGAGAGTCAATAATATTTTAGTATAATTATATTTTGATATTATTCAAAAATTATATTTTTATAAATAAATTAATATCAAATTTATTTAATTTTTTATAAAGTATTATATATATTTATATATATTTTAACTTATAAATATTATTTCGGTATTTCGATATATCTCGATATAACCAAATTTAAAAAATCTCATACCTTTTCCGTATTAATAATTTTGGTATCGGTATCATATTTACCTTTTTTTGATATACTTTAAAAATTGATATTTTCGATATATTATGGTACGGTATTTTTGATATATTACTAATTTTTTTAATAATTAAACCAAAGAAGATCGGTTGTCTCTTTTCTAGCATAAATAAATAAATTCATAATGAGGAGAACAAAGAGTTTCTTCTTCCTTTTAAAAACTATTTGAAGAAGTTCAAGCAAATTCATATGCACAAGAATGTTCAAATGTTCCCATTAATTGGGTTTAATTAATCATACAGGGTTTTAGATTCTATTGTAAATGGGACAAAACATGATGCAATCAAACTTTTAATTGATATTTTAATTTTAATTTATTTTATAGAGAGAGTATTTTTTATATATATATTATCAAATAATCCTATAAAAAATCCAAATAACCAAAGAGATCAAACAAGCTCTAAGTTTTCATCTAAATCACATTTTCTTATAAAATATTATTAAAAAATCATTTTTTTATTTTGAAATTGGACGTAACAAAATACTACTCAAAATCAAAAATAAAAACTCATTATCAGATCACATTATTATTATTATTATTATTATTATTATTATTATTATTATTATTATTATCAAATCATATCATCCAAAATTGAGAATTAACGTAAACTTAAAATTAATAGTAAGTTTGTAACTTTAAAATATTATGATTTTATAACTAATATTTTATTACTAGAAAAAAATTATTATTAATCATAGACATTCATTTTAATTAGATTATCAAATTTTAAATTCAAATCCAACCCAAAAAAAATTAAAAAATTAGTATAAGGGTTCATTTTATGAGATAAATATTAATAATCTGTTAGAATTGGACATCAATAGAGTATTACATTAATTATTTAAAAGATCGATAATTAAATAAAATTAGTACAACGTTTTAAAATTGAAAATAAAACTGATTAAAAAACTTTTAAAATTTAAAAAGAAACTAAAAATAATATGTAACATGAATTAAATTATAAATAAATATACCACTTTCATTTTTGAAGTTATTAACTTATTTTTATATGGAATCACATAATAATTACTAAAGAAAACCGGCCATCTTTTCGTGTGGTGAGATTTAATACATCATAAAAAAAAACCTTGCAAATCCCATATAATAGATTAAAACCTTCTATTTTTTTTTTCTTAATTGGTTTGAAAATTGAAACTGAAGCTAGCTGAGAGGGAAGTAGAAGTTGAGGAGTTGAAAGTCAAAATGAATGCTTTCTTTAATTAGTTCATTTTTCAAAATGTTCTACTTTTATTTAATTTTATTTTTTTAATCTTCAAAATCTAATCAAGAATTAGAACATGAAAACAACAAAGGAAAAAATTAATTATAAAGTGATTATTTGCTCTTTTTAGGTTAAAATTTATTCCATTGATCGAATTAACCGAGAAGGTCCCAACCAAATAGAAAAAATCCATAAAATAAACAATACAATTCAAGTTATGACAACATTTGTCCTAAGTTATCCATGATCACCTTAAATATCTTGGTCGAAAAATCACTAAGATATCTGTAAAACAAGATAAAGATAGTAGCAACTCAAAAAATAAATAAACATCAATGTCAATATATATATGCTCTCTTCTTGTATGATAATAGAGTTTACAGAAATATATAAAACCCTTTTATTATTACAATATAATAATATTGTTAACTTCAAATTAAAATTAAAATTCTTAAGAATGTAAGATATATTTTAGTTTTAAAATAGCAGTAAATTAGGATATTCAGATTTTGCAGAACTTAAAGATAGTTTTATTTATTTATTAGCTTTCTAAGATATTATTTATTTATCAAAATATATTAAATAACATGTTAAAGACTTTCTGATTTCACAACAACACAAATTAGAATATATTTCATATAGATAAAAGATAATAAGATATCCATAAATTGAGAAAAAAAACTTTTTCCCATAAATTGAAGTAATTATGTAGAACTATGCACAATATTGACTCAATGGTAATTCAATATATACCTTAAAGCTTTAAGGGACATGTAAAAAAAATTAAAATGTTTGAACACTAAAATTAAATTTATAGTCAATATTACACAAATAAAAACGATACTTAATCAACTAAGTTAAGTTAGTTTTATTAATTCTTAAATTAAACTATATCTTTATATCATTTATAAAATGTATTAAAAAAACAAAAGTTGTATAGGCCGACATGAATATGCATCCTTTAGAATAAGGCCTACTATCCAATAAATATAAAAGTCTCTCAATTAATTTTTTTATACATAATTAGAAAGATTAGATAAAATATCTTGAGATTAATTGCATGTGTGAATTTACAATGTATCATGTAGTAGATCTAGTAGATCTAATGTATTTTCTATGATTTACATAAATATTATATTAAGATCATTTTGCACAATTCAAGACACAAAGAACTTTCCGTTTCCAAGATATTTTTGATAGAGAATTTATCACTATGTTTCTCGTACAAATAGGGTAATAATTAGTACAAAAGAGACTCTTCTTCTTGATTTGAATTTGTAAGAGGTGGGATGATAATAAATTGTCCCTTCCTATTCCCAAGAAAGAATAAAAAACCCTTTCCAATTCTTCAAACCCCGGTCTCTCATGCATATCTAAAGTACACAAATGTAGTCAAATTCACTTAACCAAATTCCTGTTCTACTCACTTTTTAAACAATTTTTTATCTTGTGCATTTGCACGAGTAATAATTTAAAAAACCGTGAAAAAAATATGACGATAAAATTTTTATGGGCGGGTCAACCCACAATCCGACCCAAGTATCCATTTACTCTCACATATATCCAAATTAACCACAGCTCTTGACCCGGCAATCTGGATACTTTAAAAATTAAGCATCATTATATATATATATAGATTAGTTAGTTAAAAAGTTGAACTTATATTGTTAAAATGTCACGCGTTTATCAAATTTTGGGTTAATTTAAAATATAAATTGTTATTAGCCTAGTTGGTTAAAAAGTTGTACTTGTTATGTTTGGTTGCAAGTTCGAACCATACCTATAACTTTTTTAATTTTATTTTTAACCGTTTTAAGTTTATGGGCGAGTCAACCCACAATCCGACCCAAATATCCATTTACTCTCACATATATCCAAATTAACCACAGCTCTCGACCCGGCAATCCCGACACTTTAAAAATTAAGCATCATTATATATATATATATATATATATATATATATATATATATATATATATATATATATATATATATATATATATATATATATATATATATATATATATATATATAGATTTCTTATCTTTAAAAAATATATATATATTTGGTTCTATAATTAAATGAGTGTCAAACCAGAAAGAACATTATTATTTAATATAAATAAAATGTATAAGAGTTATTTTACTTTTCTTTTATTTTGAATTGATATAAATAATCATTCTTTTGAGTCGAAAAGAAAGGATCCGTTATTAATTTGAAAACCCTATTAATCATTAAAACTCCTCATCTTATTTATTCTTCAGTTAATTTGCATGTAGATGATCTATTCCATAATTAAGTATATTTGTTGTTTTGAGCAACCCATTAATGGTATCATATTCTACTTCATCTAATACCTTATAATCTCAATTAATTTAATATTGGATTTGACTAACCTTTCAAATTCCATATCCTCTCGATATAGTTGCAATATTAATGGCCATCGGCCTAGTTTGATTTTTATTATTTAAACAAAATCTCAAATAACACATAAATTAATATATCCTCTATTATTTTTTCTTAAAATTATAATTTTTATTTTGTCTTTTCACTTACAAAAAGTACCAAAAAAAACCTATTTTCTTAACTAACCAAGAACAATAAGTTTGATAACAGCTCCTAAATAAACATAATTGAACAACGTCCCCTAAATCTCACATTTTGATACAACTAATCCGAGTTGGGTCATTATTCATTATGAAAAACTTAATTAGATTATAATCTAAATTAATATTTGAATAAGAAATAAATAAAAAAATTAATTCAAAAAAATTTATAAATATTTTTTGGAAACCGACTCCTCGTTTCTGGAGCCTTCTTCACTTGCTTCCATATACAAAATATATATAGCCATAAATATTACTTATTGAAATCGCATATTTAAGAAACCAATCTAAGTAAACCCTAAACCTAATCCCAAATCGCAATGGAGGAGCTTAAATCTTGTATCACTCTGATCATCAACTCCAAAGCATCTCTTGAATCGTACATATATGGCGTCCAAATCGATTCTGATTCATCTGACGCTCTTCAGAAAGAATTGATCCTTTTGCGAAATGCCTATGCACGTTTTGATTCCTTAAGTTGCTCCGTCTTCTCTCTATTTGCAGATCAGCAAGTTCAGGACGTAAACGCAAACGCGAATCTGCCGGTGAACGATGAGGTGGTAATAGGAAAGGCAATAAGAGAGTTTGAAGATCGCTTGGAGAAGAAAATAGAACAAACGATCAAACGGGTTGCTGATGATCAATCGGAGGTGATGAATCGTTTGAAACAGAAGCATGCTGAGACGGAAAGAGACTTTGAGAAGTTGAAGGTGCAGTACAATGCTCTCCTTGAAAAGAAAGCTAAGGATGATCTTGAAATTGAGGAATTAAAGAAAGTAAATAATAAGGAATCGAGGGAGAAAATCATGTTGCAGAAAATGTTATATGAACCCTTCTTCTTTTAGTGATAATCAAAGTGTTGTCTAAGAAAAATCTTTTATATCTCACTCTTCTTCTTTTCACTTTTCTTTAGTTTGTTTTTATTTTAAATTATTTTACTTTTACTCTATTCAAATAAGTAAATTTATTTATAAAATCCTGAATTGTTTTCATACAAGATGAAATTTAACAAGCATTATAAAAAAAATGATAATGGAAAGAATGAAGTTGAATAGGGTGTATCCACAGTTAATTATTAAATGTAAATTTTATATAAACCCAAATTTTATATTTTATGTGGAAATTTTATATATAAGATAAATTTTACACACCTTAATTTTTTTTTCATAACATTATCATTTATTATTATAAAAGTTAAAGGAATTGAGTTTTAAATCTATTTATTTTTCACTAAAAAGAACTGCTATGATATTTTGCTTCTATTCAAAATGTTTTCGGAGGAAATAAAAAAAAATCATTTTAACAATATTGATTTATTTGGATTCTCTTTATTTAAATTTAATTTTTTACAAATTAGTTACACTATTGAATATCTATATTTTCCTTTAATTGTTTAATATTTATATATTATCTGTACATTAAATTTGTGTATATAATTAATCAATATTTTCAATTAAATAAAAATTAACTATTTTTAAAATTGTACACTCAAAATTATAAACTTTTAAAAATAATCCTGAGCCAAATTTGATTTTAAAAAATATTTCAATCCGGACAATTTAAACATAAAATAAATGAAATTAAATTAATTAAATCCTAAAAGCTAAACATAATTTGGCTTAAATTATTTAAATTAAATTAGAACCTATATGACAAGGGACTAATTGTGTTTGTTTATTTTATCGATTAAAATAAAATGTGTTTCAAAGAGGCTACTTATATAAGAGATAAATAACATTTTCTTATTTAAAAAAAAAATAAAGTTGAAGATGAAGAATTTAAGAGAGTAATATTTTTTTTTGGTGGAAAATTAAAAAATAAAGTTAGTAATAATAACAAAATAAATGGTGTATTTAAATTAATGTTTATAATGATGAGGTATTTGAAAGGTTACATTAATTATTAATAAAAAAAAATATTTTATTTTTATTATTAATATAAACACGAGTATTGGGTTTAGGTTTCGGGCTCCCGCCATCCCTGATCGATCGTGTACTTCTTTTTCCTTCATCATGTTCGATACGGACCCCAAACCCAATTTAAAATATCCGAACTCGACCATTAGATACTCACATTTAACGAATTGACATCTCTAAGTAAGTATGATCTTAAAACAAATTATATGAATAATTTTTATTTCTTTTACGATTGATAGTAAATGAAAGTATTTGGAGTCTTTTAGTACTCATTGATTTAATTGTATCATATATATTCTACTTTGATCTAATACCTCAAAATTTCAATTATTATTGTCTCAATATTATATTTAATTCATCACTTGTTTGTTCATATGATTGTTGAACTTTATTTTGACTTTCAAATGAATTTTAATTTTTAATTTTTGGATTTTTTTTTTTAAAATTTTCTAAGATAAATGTTACTATTTATTTAACTACAGAAGAATTTGAATTACCTACTCAACAACAATCTAAGAATAAGAATCATTGCAATTCATGGTCTATATTGATTTCAGATGGATTTTTTTTTAATCTTAGTATTTTAAAAAAAAAATCAAATTTTATTTTAGTTTAATCCATGATTTTTTTTTTTGTTTTTTCTTTTAAATTCATTTTTAGATAATAATTAATTAATATTTCATAACTATTAATCAACTAAGGTGGTTCAAGGTGGTTCAAATGATAATAAGAAACCATATAACATGAATTAAATCAAAAATAAATATACAACTTTCATATTTAAAGAATAATTTTTCTTATATACAATCAGATAATAATTACAAAACATAGCTGTCTCCTCGTTTCTTGCATAAATAAAATCATAGTGAAGAGTTCAGAAGCCTCTTTTTTCTTCTTGAAATTTAACATTGAATTTTATTTAATTAAAAAAAACCTTTCAAATTCCATATAACCCTCTCGAGATCTTGTATATAGTTGCATTAATGGTCATCATCGGCCTGTTTGTTTTAAACAAAATCTTAAATTACTTTTCACTTAAATAAAAACCCTAAATAACCTATTTTGATTATTAACCAGACCAACCAGTTTTTGATAATAACTCCCTAATAACCATAATTGATCAAGGCCTAATTAAATCTCACCTTTTGATACAACTAAACCATATAAACTTGAGTTGGGTTGTATTGCATTCTAATCTAAACTCATATTCAAAATTAAAAAAACAATCAAATAAATTTGTTTGAAACCCTAACTCATAGGTTCCCAATACAAAGTAGACAGCAATAAATATTAGTAAATAAATGAAAAGGTAAAAAGTCCATTGAAATCGCATATTTAAGGAATTCAATTAAAGTTATATGAAGCCAAATATAATCTCAAATCGCAATGGAGGAGCTTAAATCTGTGATCTCTATTGATACGGTGCGAGTCGAAGAGGCGTTTATGCGAAAGTTGCAGCATCCGAAAATATCTCGCAAGTGTCAGATTTCGACGATTGCCTAGTGTTTTTCGGGCGGAAACGTTTAGGGGCTCAAAATCGCATTTTTTATTAGTTTCGGGTGTTTTTTTTTGCAATTTATTAAAAGTTGTTTATTTCTTTTGCAAGCTAGGGTTTGAGTATTTAAAAGAATCTTAAAACACTTTGTTAGGGGAAGATTATTAATCAGAAAACGAGGTTTCCTCAATATCTATCAACTTTCTGTATTCGTAAGAATCAACGAATCTTGATAAAGGTTCATCCTAGCCACGCACGCTGCATCAGTTGGTATCAGTTTCCAGTCGACCCTGAGGTATGCCGCCCCGAAGACAGCCGCGCAACCCTACCCCTGGTGCTGATGATGGTGACCTTGCTGAGTTGCGACGTGAAAACGCTGAGTTTCGCCGTGATAACGACGATTTGAGGCGGCAGGTTGAATGGTTGACGCAACGGATGGATGCATCTATGCACATGCACCACCCTGAAGATGATGTTACGATGACAGATGAAAACCCTCTCGGTGGTCTTCGGAATCGATCCCCTGAACGCCCCAATCATCGCTGGGAGCAGGCTTTCAGGGTGGACATCCCTAAGTTCGATGGTAGTCTATCACCGGAAGAGTTTATTGATTGGCTTTCTCAGGTTGAAGAGATTCTGGATTTCAAGGAAGTTCCTGCAGATCGTCGTGTACCCCTTGTTACGATCCGCTTACATGGTCGTGCACAAGCATGGTGGCAGCAGTTGAAACAGACACGTGTTCGTCATGGTAAGGCAAAGCTCACGAATTGGGACAAATTCAAGAAGCATATTGGGGCTGCGTTTCTACCATATAATTACGAACGTAACCTGTACCAGCGGTTCCAGAATCTTCGTCAGGGTTCTCGTTCCGTGGATGACTATTCCACTGAGTTTTACACCTTTGTGGCTCGTGTTGACCTGTCTGAGTCCCCTCTCCAGTTGGTTTCTCGTTATATTGGTGGCCTTCGCCTCCAGTTGCAGGATATTTTGAATATGTTTGATCCCTTGACTGTTTCTGAGGCACATCAGCGTGCTTCACAGGCTGAGAAACAGCTAGCCAGGCGCGGTTCGGGTAGCTTTGGAAAACAGGTTGTCCCCACTAGTGGCATTGGTTCTTCTTCCCAGCCGGCCCATCCCACCCCAGCCCCCCCTCGCGGCACTACAGCCCCCCCGCAGGGACGTCCCGGTGGCTTGCGTTGTTTCAATTGTGGTGAAGTTGGCCATCGCCAAGCAGAGTGTCGCAACCCAAAGTCCACCAATCGTGGTCTTTTTACTGAGGTGGATGATCCTGACTCTGCTCTTCCTTCAGATTCAACGCCAGTGTATGATGTTTATGATGATGAGGCAGCGGAGGAGTATGTTTCTGGTGATGTTGGCCCCCTTTTGGTGATTCGTCGATCATGTTTAACCCCTCGTGCTCCTGACAACGAGTGGTTACGTAATAATCTGTTCCATTCCACTTGTACCATCGGTGGAAAAGTTTGCACCTTCATCATTGATGCTGGGAGTTGTGAGAATGTGATTTCTGAGGTTGCAGTTTCGAAGCTGGGTCTGTCCACTGAACCTCACCCCAAGCCTTATCGTCTGTCCTGGCTGAGTCAAGGTACGGATGTTACAGTTTCTAAGCGCGTACTTGTTAATTTTTCCATTGGTTCCCATTATCGTGATGCTGTATATTGCGATGTGGTTCCTATGGATGCTTGTCACCTTTTACTTGGTCGCCCTTGGCAGTTTGATCATTCTGTTATACATGATGGGCGTGCTAATACCTACACGTTCTTATTTCATGGTACCAAGATTGTGTTGATGCCAAATCAACCCAAGAAGGGTGCTGCCCCCACTCATCATGCGTCCCCCCTGCCACCTTGTTGTCTCGGGGTCCTTTTCAGACCGCCATGGTCGAATCTGGCATGGTGTTTGCTCTATTTTGTTCGCTGATTACCTGTGGTGCTAGTTCTGAGGTGCCTATTCCAGTGCAGCCGCTGTTACAGGAGTTTGCAGATGTTTTTCCTGAGAATCTGCCTTGTGCTTTGCCTCCTTTGCGTGATATCTAGCATCACATTGACTTGGTTCCAGGTGCTGCCCTACCCAACCGTCCTCATTACCGCATGAGTCCCAAAGAACATGAAGAGTTGCGTAGACAGGTGGAGGACTTGCTGGCTAAGGGACACATTCGAGAGAGCCTTAGTCCCTGTGCTGTCCCGGCCCTTCTTACCCCAAAAAAGGATGGGTCTTGGCGTATGTGCATTGATAGTCGTGCTATCAACAAGATTACAGTGCGTTATCGGTTTCCTATTCCCCAGTTGGATGACTTGTTGGATCAGTTGGGTGGTGCTTCTGTGTTTAGCAAACTGGATCTCAAGAGTGGATACCATCAGATTCGTATTCGCATGGGTGATGAGTGGAAGACTGCCTTTAAGACTCGTGAGGGCTTATATGAGTGGTTGGTTATGCCGTTTGGTCTGTCGAATGCTCCTAGCACCTTTATGCGTGTGATGAACCAGGCTCTTCGCCCTTTCATTGGAAAGTTTGTAGTCGTTTACTTCGACGACATCTTGATTTACAGTGACAGCGAGGTAGCACACCTCTCCCATCTTCGTGAGGTGTTATCTGTTCTCCGGCGTGACAAGTTCTATGCTGCTTCCTCGAAGTGCACATTTCTTACTGATTCTACCCAGTTCCTCGGTTATGTGGTGTCTCGGGAGGGCCTGAAAGTGGACCCGAGTAAGGTACTGGCTGTCAATCAGTGGCCCCGCCCCTCTTCGATCACTGAAGTTCGCAGTTTTCATGGCTTGGCTTCCTTCTATCGGCGTTTTATTCCTCACTTCAGTAGTGTTACGGCTCCTATCACTGATTGTATGAAGGGGGTTAAGTTCTTCTAGACGGATGATGCTGAGGCTGCCTTTGTTGAGATCAAGCACCGACTCACTTCAGCCCCTATTTTGGTTCTTCCTGATTTTTCCCAGCCATTTGAACTACATTGTGATGCTTCGAAATTGGGTATTGGGGCTGTACTTAGCCAATCTGGGCGTCCTGTTGCTTATTTTAGTGAGAAACTGTCTAGCGCTAAACTTCGTTTCAGTACCTATGATATTGAGTTCTATGCTATTGTCCAGGCAGTCAAACACTGGCGTCATTATTTATTTCAGCGGGAGTTTGTCTTATATACGGATCATGATTCCCTCAAGCATCTTGGTGGTCAGGACAAGATTTCTCATCGTCATGCTTCGTGGGTCTCTTATTTACAGCAGTTTACTTTTGTGATTAAACACAAGGCTGGTGTGTCTAATCGCGTGGCTGATGCTTTGAGTCGTCGTCATGGGCTGTTGGCGGAGATGCGTGTCCATGTACCCGGCTTTGATTCGTTTGTGGACCTCTATCGTGATGATCCTTTCTTTTCTCAGGTCCTCATTCGCATCCAACAGGGGGATTCGAGGGACTTTGTCTTGGAGGATGGGTTCCTTTTCCGCGGTGTGCAGCTGTGCATTCCAGATTGCAGCCTGCGTTTGAGGATGATTCAAGAACTCCACAAAGAAGGCCATGTTGGGCGTGATCGTACCTTCCAGCTTCTTGCAGCTTCTTATTTCTGGCCTTCGATGCGCAAAGAGGTGGGGCGTTTTGTTGCTCGTTGTCGTGTTTGTCAGTTGGCTAAGGGCGCTTCGACTAATGCCGGGTTATACTTGCCTCTGCCTATTCCCACTCAACCATGGTCTGATGTCAGTATGGATTTTGTCCTTGGGCTTCCACGTACCCAGTGTGGTTCTGATTCGATTTTTGTGGTGATTGACCGATTCTCGAAGATGGTTCATTTCATTCCCTGCAAGAAAACCTCTGATGCTGTGGCTGTTGCACAGCTTTATTTCAGGGATGTGTATCGCCTTCATGGACTTCCTGCCTCCATAGTTTCTGATCGGGACACTCGCTTTGTGAGTCACTTTTGGAGGAGTCTTTGGCGTTTGGTTAATACTCAGCTGAATTTTAGCAGTGCCTATCACCCGCAAACTGATGGCCAAACTGAAGTTGTTAATAGGTCTTTGGGGAACCTTCTGCGCAGTTTAGTTGGGGATCATCCTAAGGCTTGGGATCTGAAGCTGCCTCAGGCCGAGTTTGCTCACAATCATGCTGTTAATCGCTCCACTGGTTTCAGTCCTTTCCATGTGATTTACGGGCTGTCTCTGCGTGCTCCTCTTGATTTGTTAGCGCTGCCCAGCAAGGTGCGTCCTCATTCCACTGCTGCGGATTTTGTTGGTCAGTTGGCTCAGGTTCATCAGACCACTCATGACCGCTTGGTTGCTGCTACTGCCAAGTACAAGGAGAAGGCTGATTCGAGAAGGCGTGCTGTTGATTTTGAAGTTGGTGACTTTGTGTGGGCTATTCTGACTAAGGATCGTTTTCCAGCTCATGAATATAGCAAGCTTGCTGCTAAGAAGATTGGTCCTGTTGAGATTGTGGAGAAGATCAACCCCAATGCTTATCGTTTACGCCTTCCCAGCCATGTGCGTACCTCTGATGTGTTCAATGTGAAGCATCTTGTTCCTTTTGTGGGTGAGTCTTCTTCTGATGAGGATGATGCGGTTCCAGATTCGAGGACGAATCTTTTCTACCCTGGGGGGAATGATGCGGTGCGAGTCGAAGAGGCGTTTATGCGAAAGTTGCAGCATCCGAAAATATCTCGCAAGTGTCAGATTTCGACGATTGCCTAGTGTTTTTCGGGCGGAAACGTTTAGGGGCTCAAAATCGCATTTTTTATTAGTTTCGGGTGTTTTTTTGCAATTTATTAAAAGTTGTTTATTTCTTTTGCAAGCTAGGGTTTGAGTATTTAAAAGAATCTTAAAACACTTTGTTAGGGGAAGATTATTAATCAGAAAACGAGGTTTCCTCAATATCTATCAACTTTCGGTATTCGTAAGAATCAACGAATCTTGATAAAGGTTCATCCTAGCCACGCACGCTGCATCATCTATGATCTTCAAGTCGAAGGCGTCTCTTGAATCTTACCTATCAGGCGTCCAAATCGAATCTAATTCATCTAACGCTCTTCAAACCGAATTGATCCTTTTGCGAAATGCCTATGCACGTTTGGATTCTTTAAGTTGCTGTGTCTTCTCTCTTTTTTCAGATCAGCAGGTTCAGGACGCAAACGCAAACATGAATATGCATGTGAGCGATGAGATGGTAATAGACAAGGCATTAAGAGAGAGTGGAGATCGCTTGGAGAAGAAAATAGAACATGCGATCAAACGCGTTGCTAAATCAGAAATGATGAATCCTTTGAAGCGTAAGCTAGATGAGATTGAGACTTAAGTAGATTTTGAGAATAATGATCTTCTTGTAGAGAAAGATAAGATTGATCTTGAAATGGTTGATTAGATTAATCGAGAAGAGTTGAAATAATGAATTGATGGATCTAAACCAGTTTCTTAACATGGTTCTCTATAGTTGATATTTGATATATCATATATGAATGAACGTTACATTTGCGAGTTATTCATAAATTTGTGTTTATTCATTAATATCTCTTTTTTTATTAAATGATTTTGTTTTTTATTCTATTCAAATAAATAAATAAATATAGTTAAAATAAAATATTTTAAGAAATAAACCTCAATGTAAAAATCATATATTTTCTTTTCATTGATAGAGGTTCATACTACATACCATACCAAGTAAATTTGGATGTATATAAAAAGACTATTTGAAGAAGTTCAAGCAAATTCATATGCACAAGAATTTTCAAATGTTCTCATTATTTGGGTTAATTAACTAAATATGGTTTAAAGTTCTATTTTGTAAATGGGACAGAACAATATGCAACCAAACTTTTAATTGATATTTTAATTTGAATTCATTTTATAGAGATAGTATTTATAATTTAGTTTGCAAACTTTGCATAGAACAAAGCATTTGATGATTATTTAATGTTGTTATATTTTATCCCAAATTGAGGGTTAGGTGGCCAAAATATGCTTCACTAATAACCTCATAGATAAATCCATATAATATTTACTTTCATATTAAAAATGAAGTAAGATCAATTTAACTATAACACATTTATAAAGAGTGTTTAAGGTCAAACAAAATCAGAAAATCACACATTCAATTGAAAAATCAATCATTGTTAGATTGTCCGAGCTAAGGCATAATATTTTTTATAGTCCTAATCCCAGGGGTGGACTTAGGGTAAGATCAATTAAGCGGTCACTCTATTCCACGGTTACCCAAAATCAGAAAATTACAAAAATATAAGCACTAACAAGATTTGATCTATATGTCACTATGTTTGTTAACCTAATATTTAAACAACTAAACTTATACTTATGTTAAAAATATTACAACCCTATTATATTTATGTAATATAATACAAAATATAACTACTTAATTAAAAAATAAGAATAAATTTAATTTTTTCGCTTAGGTCATCCGAATCCTAATCCCCCGATATCTTTCTTCATGCCCACATTTTATTTTTATTTTTATAAGTTTCATAAACCGGCATCATAGTAACCCCCACCATGATTTCATCCTGCGAAACAAAATGCATTCATTATGGATTGAGAGCCATGAAAATCAATAAAGAGATCATAATTAAAAAAAAGAAAAAGAAAAAGAATTAGCCTATAATTTCAACATATATAATCAAAGTTGGTAACATCTCATGTATAAATAAGTCAAAGCATACTTATATCATGTAAGACAAAGTAATACTTTCCCTAGCAAATCCAAATGTATTATAACAAATAATAACAACCAACGGTCAAAAAGGTCAAAACCGAGAGTATAATCTATCGGTAATGATCCTATATCTCTCGATATAGACCTAATATTGAAAGTTTAGGTAACTCTTGGCATTTGTCGGTATTGTCACTTTCGGTAAATATAATTGGGTATTTATCGAGAGATATCGTAAATTTATCGGTTTAGATACCAGAGAGAAAAACCGAGAGTTATATAGGAAACTCTCAGTTTTTCTTGAAAGGTCAAAACCAAGAGTTAATATAAAAAACTCTCATTTTTTCTCTTTCAAGAAAAACCAAGCTTTCCAAATAACTCTCGGTGTTTCCTTTTCAAATAAACCCAAGAGGTATATAGATAAATCTCAGTTTTTCTCTTTCAAGAAAAACTGAAAGCTTTCCAAATAACTCTCGGTTTTTCTTGACAGTGAAAGACCGAGAGTTTTCCAAATAACTCTCGGTTTTCCTTAAAAGTCAAAACCGAGAGTTTTCTTTATAACTCTCGGTTTTCCTTAAAAGTCAAAACGAGAGTTTTCTTTATAACTCTCGATTTTTCTAGAAATGGAAAAATTGAGAGTTTCCTTTTAACTTTCGGTATTACCCCTATAAAATGTAAAAAATAGGCCGATTGTTTTATGCGCAACCAAAACCGTAATCTGTTCAGCCAAACCAATATATATACAAATAATATTCATAAACCAAATGACCATTATCATTCCAAAATTCTAAACCAAACCAATCATCCAAACAACCTGTTATCAGTCAAATCAAAACGTACCCAATCATTCATATACCTGTTATCAGTCGAAACAAAATGTACTATTAATCAAAACGTACCCAAACAAAATGTACTACTAACTAGAATTAGCTGGTGGGGGGAGGGGTTGATAATGCCTCAGTAACATATCCATTTTTTATTCATATTTCTCCATTCTTTTCCTCATTTCTATATTTTCCTCCTCGATTTCACTCTCCCTTCTACTCTCCTTTTCAGCTTTTTCTACATCCCTCATTTTCTTTTCATTAATTGTTTCAGCTCTTTCTGCATCCCTCTTTTCCAATTCCTCCATTGTCAACGCCATATATCTAACATATTCTTTTAGTTTTTCATTCTCCTCCAATAACCGATCAGTGGATCATTGAGAATTATTGCCACTCCGATGATCTTCTCGAAAGTGTGTGGGCCGGACGCCTGATCCCATACCGATCACTGTCCCATGTATTTGGCGTCCGATCACTCTCTCCGTCAACTCGAAGTTAGATATATCCGGTTCGTTACTTCTTACTTCCTCCATCTCAACTTGTACATTTGAAATAAATTTTCATTTATATAATAAATAAACTAGATATATATAATTTATTTAAATTCAATTGCTCGTTAGTCCAGTATCGGGTTAAGGTTTTCTTTCGTAGGTTTTGGCGTCGTCGTCGGATCATTGGAGGGCGGCACGTGCGAGAATGAGGATCGGGGAGAGAGGGATCGAGGAAAAGAAGAAGAGGGGTTTTTGTTATTTTAAAAGGTCATTACCGAAAGTTATATGAAAACTTTCGGTTTTGATTAATTTCGAGGGTTTTCATATAATTCTCGGTTTTGATCATTTTAGACATAATTCCGAGAGATTTAGACATATCTCTTGGTTTTGATCATTTTAGATTCTGTGAGATCTCTCTAAATCCCTCGGTTTTGATATATGTACAAAAATAGATAAAACCAAGAGATTTGTGTATATCTCTCGGTTTTGATGATTATAGATTCCGAGAGATTTCTCTAAATCTCTCGGTTTTGATATGTGAATAATTAATTTAAAATAGATAAACTTAGAGATTTGTGTATATCTCTCGGTTTTGATGATTATTACCGAAAGTTAATTATATATCTTTCGATATTACCAATTTATAAATTGTTAAATTAATTGGTTTTTCACCTTCTAATAACCTTGAACAACATTAATTTAACACATTTGATATCCTTAAAACATTACACAATTCATATGATCAAACATTACACACATTCATATGATCATCAAACACAAACATACATATACACTTCTTTTATATAATCAAACACAATTATAAACATTTTAACATTAAACACAATCTTAATTCTTAAAAAAAAATACACACTTGATTATCTTAGTTAGAAGTCTAAATTAGAAAGTGAAATGGTTATTAAATTAACAAATTATGTAGTTGTAATACCGACAATTTTTCAAATAACTTTCAGTTTTGATTATTATTACCGAAAGTTATACCATTGACTTTCGGTATTACCACTTCACAAATTGTTAATTAATTGGGTTTTCACCTTCTAATAACCTTGAACAACATTAATTTAACACATTTGATATCCTTAAAACATTACACAATCCCAATACATCATTACAATCAAAATTTACACACAACCTTATTATCATCAAACACGAACATACATATATACTTTTTTATATTATCAAACACAATCATATACATTTATAACATTAAACACAATCTTAATTCTTAAAAAATAACACATACTTGATGTGCTTAAGCGTTTAGACAAAAATAGAAAAAATGAAATAAAATAGGGAATAAATACTGAAGGTAAATTAATTAACTTTCGGTACCTACCTTCAAAAACGAGAGATTTTCAAATATCTCTCGGTCCTGACTTTAAACAGAATGTTTTTGGGAGGGTCAAAAGCGAAGGTTTTCCAATAAACCTTCGCAATTACCCCTTCCCAATAATTAGAACTTTTTCCAATTTTTTTTAGGAAGGGTCAAAAGCGAAGGTTTTTCAATAAACCTTCGCAAATACCTCTTCCCAACACTTAGAATTTTTTCTAATTTTTTTTAGGAAGGTTCAAAAGCGAAGATTTTCCAATAAACCTTCGCAATTACCCCTTCCCAACGCTTATAATTTTTTAAAATTTTTTTAGGATGGGTCAAAAGCGAAGGATTTTAATAAACCTTCGCAAATACCCATTACCAACACTTAGATTTTTTTCTATTTTTTTTTGGAAGGGTCAAAAGCGAAGGTTTTCAATAAACCTTCGCAAATAAGCCTTCTCAACACTTAGAAAATTTTCCAAATTTTTTTAGGAAGAGTCAAAAGTGAAGATTTTCCAATAAACCTTCGCAATTACCCATTCCCAACACTTAGAGTTTTTTCCAATTTTTTTTAGGAAGGGTCAAAAGTGAAGGTTTTCAAATAAACCTTCGCAATTAGCCCCTTCCCAACACTTAGAATTTTTTTCAATTTTTTTTGGAAGGCTCAAAAGTGAAGGTTTTCATATAAACCTTCGCAATTACTCTTCTTGATTTTTTTGTGCATGTAAAAACCGAAGGGTTATTAGAAAACCTTTGCAATAAAAAATAAAAAATTTGCGTCTCGCGAATGCCGACTGCGTCTCGCGATTGTAGAATTTTCACAAGGCATTGTCGACTTTTCACATGGCATCCGGTTGCGTTTCGCAACCGGCGGTCGCGTCTCGCAACAAGAAATTTCGTCAAAAAATATAAATGTGTCACCAGCGCATTTAATTTTATGCACTGGTAAAAAAAATCTAATAAGGTCATCTTTTAGGCTATTTTGTCAAATTTCCCCTAATTTAAAGCGAGCATTCTAATGTAACGTGGATGTCACTTCCTTTTCCTAATGTGACAAACGTTATAAGATACTGGAATGTTAATTACCACAAATTCAGTTTCACATGATACTCTTGCCACTTGCACTGTCGTCTTAAAACTTCATATGATTTATTTTCTCATGCTATCGAAGTCACGCACACAATGGAACTATGTTTTCTCTAGGTACCCCAATTTTTCTAATATCCTCTAAGGATAGATGTTCAGAGATGACACATTCCCATGTTTAGTGAGATATACAAAGTCTGAGAGTGATTTGCGTCGTACGTTGACAAATATGAGTCATCGAAATACACATTTGGTTCTGTTTCAATTAAATATACCATGCTTATTAACTATTCTAGCGAAGTATTAAATGAAATGCTTGCAAGAGTTAATTTGTTTAAGAATGTCTAATGATGCTCAATAGAATACATAAACAACTCCCAAATGGATATATTTGCACTAGTGTGAGCACTAAAAATCTACACACCCAATTTATAAAATTAAAATAATTATTTTAATTTATTTTCAAATAAATAAAATCTAAATAATTAACCCCAATGCCAAAACATAATTATACAATTAATTAGATTAATTATTATAATAATTAATACCTAATTAATTAAGAAAAATTACCATAACAAAAAAAGAATATTTGGGATAAATGTTATACTCATTTTATCTTAAAAGAATTTTAGATAAAATTAAGGGATTAAAATAAATAATTTAATGATGAAACGATGTACTCATTTTATCCCAAAAAAATATTTATTTAACCCAAAAATATAAAAAAAATCAAAATATTTGTCATATTTATTTTAGCATTTTGTGGATTTTAAAAGATTAAAATTAAATCCAAAATGTTGAAAAAAAAATCAATTTCAAACAAACCTTTAAGGTTTTAAAATAAAAATAAAATCGTAATCGGGTGTAGCTAAAACCCTTGAAGAAAGCTAAAGCCAAGACCACAAATGTTGGATGAGCGTTGGATTATCATCAAACGCTCTAGACGCGTCCGCATAGCCTGTTGTAACTGAAGAATCGCGCGCCCGCGCCTCACTAGATTGTCTAACGCCTGTTAGCTGAAACGTTAACGGATCGTCCGATCGCCAACAGAACGCGACAGAGCGCTGATGGAACGCTCTTCTTTCGTCAATAACGTCCAAAATGATGTCGTTTTGTATCCACCGTCTTCATTGTCGCGATCCTAGAAAGATAAGGAATAAAACCCATATTTGATTTCTCAAAGATTGAATTCAGCCGATAGTCTAACAAATCGGCTGATTCAAAAGGTGAAATGATCACCCTACCACGGTGATCATTTCCTCTATAAATCTAGGCATCAATCATGCCTATTCTATAAATTGACCCAAGAATAGGCAAAACACCATTAATGACTTTTGGCTGATTCGATCCACTTGAGACATCAACTGACTCACGAAGGTTATAAATTGTATCTTCAACACTTCTGAAGTAAGGAGATGTGATCTCAAGCCTCAAATAAATAGAAATAAAAAATATGCCATTTAAGCTCAAAGCTTTGAATTTTTCAATTTTCTATGTAAGTCTCTAAAGCTTGGATCTAGGCATCCCCAAAACTTCCTAAGGTCTAAGGAGTGTTCTTCAATACATAGTACGCTTCCAATCATCATTTAATTTATACTTATAGTTTGAAATCGAAATTTTATATTTTAGTTTTCAAAAGTTTGTATATTGTATGATTTTTGGATTTTAGGATTGGAAATCGATTATAAAATCATTTCCAAGCTTTCTGTTTATGTTAGAATCAACCAATCAACCTTAAACTAAAAAACTGAAATTTGAATTTTAAAAATCCATAAATCGGGTTCATTGGTCTTAAACTAATCCTCAAGAACAGCTACCCAGAAAGCTTCCCAACATGTTTCTATGATGCTGGATAACTATTTGGATCATATTTGTTCAATTTCGATCATGTTTGAAAAAAAAAAATCAAATTTTTTAAATATTTGAAAATTTTGAATTATTGAATTAGTCTACACGAATAGTCAATGTTCATGTTTTGGTATCAATCAAGTATATGAAGTATAATGAAGCTATTGGCAAACTCCTTTTACTTCGAAACATCATTAAAACCAAAAACCCAATTTTTATCCATAATCTGTTTTGAACAAATTGATCATCATCTAGGTCGAATGATACCTTGGGATGATGATTTTAATATTCATGTGAGCTTTGTGAAGCTATCCAAGCTCTAAGATCAAAAGATCCAAGCCTCAATCAAAATTGTAAAACCTGCAATTTTGATGTTCTTGAGGACCGAGAGGTTCGGTTAGGAACGGTCATTCAACCGAAATATTTTTTGACTAGGACAGAGCGTTCGACCATTTTTTTTTATCTAGGACCGAGGGGTTTCCGACATAGGATCGAGGGCTCTTACGCCCCGAACGATAAAGCGAACCCAGGACTTAGGACATCGGTCCTAAGGCCTGTTTGCTTCCTCTTTTAAAATTCCAAAATTATTTTCTAATTTTGAGTCCCAAACTATTTTTTTAAAATCCCAAAAAATTAGAAAGTGATTTCAAACTTTTTTGGGATATTTCCACATAAAATATTTTGATAAAGGCTTGTTAAGACTTATGTTTAAACACTAGTGCCTTTAAAACTGATGTTCTTGAGGTAATTTTCACTCTATTCAATGTCAACCGCAACATGTAACAACATTTAAATACTTGTTTTTACAATTTTTTAAATACACACAAACCTATGCATGTATAGGACCAGAAAAATAATCGGTTTAAATAAAACGTTATACAACCGATTTTCAAAAGCAAATTTATAAGTTGCGACCATTTTCAAAACGGGTACGAAGGATGAAGCGCGAAAGCCTTTCACGAGTATCACCAAACTACGAACTAAAAAAACTCTGGCTAATACGTTTGTACATATATGCTATTTTTATTGATTTTCAAAAATCAATATGCAACTATATTTGAAATAAATAATCTTTTAAGTTAATTATTTTTAAATAGTTTAAACCACGGATTTAAAAAAAAATCAAATTATAATTTGATTATCGCAAATCCCGAATTATCAATATTTGAATCGAAGTTAATTATTTTTAATTAATTTTAAAAGCAGTTAGGAAATTATTTAAAATCTTGTAAAATAATGTTTTATTTTAAAAAGATTTCTTACACACAAACTGATGTTGAAATTCTCGAATCTCGAGTTTGCCACAGAACGAATGTGTTTTTTGAGTGTTAGAATTAGTCTTTTTAATTGTGTAAGTATGTCATATCTAATATTATGTGGGTGGGAGTCTCAATTTCTTTGCTTTTACACTATCGATTTCTATCTGCCTCCCAGAGATGTCGTATTCATTAATCCAGTTTGATAATTTATTCCCTTACGTGTGGTATTAAATCACGTTCCTTTATATTTTCTTGGACTTTCTTCACGCGTTTGAGAGTCCGGAAAATCAATGATTTTGAAACAAGCAATAATTTAACTATGCTTTGCATTTTGTTGTGTGATGTGTAAAGTTATAACTTTTTTTTATTCATCCTTTATCTTTATGATCGTCTTTTATATCAGACTTTTGTTTTAAACTGGTTTTGATGACGTAGAGTTATAGAGTTATAATCCCGTTATTAATGCAAATGTGTATCAGACTATAAAAAATATTTAAACAAATGATTAAGATTTCTTTTAGGTCTTTTTGAAACTTTAAGTTCATTTAATTCTATAACAACGGTTAAATACTTTATACATCTTCTTTATGACAAATATTGTATGATGGATCCAAATAATTAGCTCAAAATGGAAACAAGTCTTCAAAATATGATCATGTATCTATTGAGAATAAGGTCTGATCGTTAAATTTGCAATGTATCTACATTCTTCTCAAATCTCAATGAATTATAAATCTGGATATTGAGAATAGGATATGATTGTGGAAGATACTGTAATACAAGTCAGCTTTAGCTTTCTACTTGATACATTTAGTTATGTATTCCCTTTATGCAAATGTGTATAAATCCTAAAAGGGATGGTCCAAATGAGATGGTCCATATGAACAAATACAAAACAAGAGCAATCGTGGATTCAAAACTCTACCTAGTACTGACTATCCTTATTTTATATTATTAATTAGAGACATTTATGTAGTTAATGACGGGAGAATAGATAGAAGCCAAAAAGAGGATTATAACTCTTGTCTTTAAATAAACATAAAATATATAAGATAAAAATGTTACAAATTAATCAAATAGGATTATAAAAAAATTGACTAATAAAACTCTTTTCTCAATTTCTAACACAAAATTGAATTTTCTTTAAAATTTATCAATCTTTATGTCTCTGCATCCAAACTCTCTCCACATGCAATCACACATTTCTCTACTTTATCCACATCTGTAAATCAAAGCATACAAAAAGAAGATCAATATCAATTATTTATTTGATTAAACGTTAAATAAATTTACAATAAACTAATCAATAATAATAAACATAATTAAGAATTTATGCAACTCTACTACCATAAATAATAATCAATAATATATAAATTACCGTACCTTCGATGAACTGAACGCATTTATCGACAGAACACTTAATATTGCAACCATCAACTACTTTCATTAGGGCTGGAGGTCTTGCTATAATGCATTTTGGAAGGCATAATGTACCACAAATAACCATCTTTCTAGTGTTAGGACTAACACACGATATTAAACAAGTTTCAAGACAACTACGAAAAGACATTGCGTTTATAAATTTATCATCAGAAATATGTATCAAAATAAGTAGAAGTACAATTCTATTGAACATTGTCATTCTATTAGTCTATCTTCCACTACTCTCACTAGCTTGCAATCTATGAAACAATTTATATGACTACATGGGTAAACATAGTAGAATGAATTTTACTTAATTTCATTTTTCTAAACTTTTTTAAGGTATATAATCATGATATTAAATATATAATTTGACTAATTTTATGATTCTTGGAATTATTTTTTTAAATTCTTAATGAAATATTTATAGTTATTAATTAAATAATCGATTTTAGAAATATTAAGAAAAAGGAAAAGAAGAGAAATAAGTTACTTAAAAAACAAAGGCTTGACTCCATACATAAATCTATTGACTATAAATCTCATTTTGTTAACTATAAAGTAAAATTTTAGATTGAGTAATATTTTTTGTTATGAGATCTTATTAATATTTGTGCATTATTAAAAAAATAAAAAAATAAATTATATAGGTCAAATCTTGTTCCAAATTAAAGAAAATTAACTAATTATGTTGTCATGATATCTGATTATTTTATTCTATTTTATTTTTTTATTATTATTATTATTTTTTTTTTTGTCTATTATGCAATTAAAAGATGCATTATGTAATAATCATTCCTTAAGCGAATTGAGAAAAAAAGGAAAAATTGAAATGAGATAATTTCGATATTAAAAATGAAGTAAGATCAATCATGATATTAAATATTTAATTTGACTAATTTTGTGATTCTTGGAATTTTTTTTATAAATTCTTAATGATATATATTTATAGTTATTAATTAAATAATTGATTTTCACCATCAGTTTTGAAATGAATATAAAGATAATCTACTTTCATTTCAATAAAGAAAAGGAAAGGAAAAGATGAGAAATAAGAATAAAAAAAGGTTGATTCCATTCTACCATAAATCTCACATTGGTTAATTATAAAGTCAAATTTTAAATGGGGTAATATTTATTGTTATGAGATTTTATTAATATTTGTGCATTATTAAAAAAAATACAAAATAGATTATATATGTCATACCTTGTTCCAAATTAAAGAAAAATAAAATTATGCAGTCTACCCTTCATCTATTGATGATCCTATTACATTTTGAATTGTCATGATATCTAATTAATTATATTTGTTTAGGGTGAATAGTGCGATTAAAAAAAAACCGGAAAACTGATAATCCAACCGAATCCATAGTTTACCTGTTTCATTTTACCGATTTATTGGTTAATCGGTTCTAACGGTCCTGGTTAACCGATTTTTTACCGGATGAACAGTTCGGTTGTCGGTTGAACTATTTTTATAACGGTTTAACTATATTTATATTAGTTATTTTGTAAATATTAGATATATTATAAATAATATTTAATAATATATATATATATATTAGTTAAAAAAATATCTAATTTATATATTATTAGTTTAAAAATGGCTACTTTAATATATTATAAAATATTTCTAAATATATCTATGAAATATTATATATTATAATATAGATAAAAAAATAAAAATTAACATAAAGTACGACTCAAAATTTTTTTTTTTAAAAAAAATATTAATAAGTTTAATAGTTAATTTAAAAAATTGAGTTATCTTTTTACGGATAAATCGGTTAACCGACCGGAACCAATGGTTTCAAAATCGGTAAAATCGATATCAATACTCACTACAACAAAACATACTTTCAACGACCCTTATATGCGAACCCATATTAAGCGTGGGTAAAAATTAAAAGAAAAAAACTTTTGCCAACCTTTATATCTATACTACCACCTTTATTTTTTTTATATACCAACTTTGTAACTTTGTTAAAACCTTATAATTTAAATATTCTAAATTTTAATAATTTTTATGTTTTATTTTTAAACTTTGTAAATATTTTTTTTAAAATTAAATTTGACTTAAAATTTTGTTAACATTAAAATTTAATTAATATTTTTTATATAACATAATTTTTAAACTTTTTATAGTATTATTATTTAAATTAAATTAAAAGTAAAATATGAGAGAGTTCATTAGTTTCTGAAGTGTTAACATTTATCCCATATCGGAGAAAAAGAAGAAGTTTTTGGTATATAAAATATGAGAGAGTTTATTTGTTTCTGAAGTGTTTTTAAGGTTATAATGTGATGGAATATGGGTTCACCCTAAGAGTTTAGGGTTATGTTCATGAGGTACTTGAGAGATGTAGGGCAAATATGATAATAGTAGAGATAAAAAAATAACATCTAAAATGAAAATAGAAAAAAACAAAATTTAAAAAACTAGTTTAAAAATAAAATAGACTTTTAGCGACGTTTTTAATGTTGCCAACGCTTAAATAAGCGTTGTTAAAACTTTTGCCTTTCGGAAACGCTTGTACCGACGCTTAAATAAGCGTGGTAAAAACTTGCGCACACCCTGCTTCTGACGACGCAAGAATAAGTGTCGGTAATATTTTTGGCGACGCTTTTAAAGGTTGACAGAAGTCTTTTTAAGCGTCGCCGAAAGTCATTTTTGTTGTAGTGGTACTGGTCGGTTAACATGTTTATAAAATATAAGGTAAAACCAGAATTAACCAGAACTGTTTAACCGGTTAACCGACCGATTTAACACGCCTGGTTGTGAAATCAAAAGATGAATTAGATAATAATTCTTTAAATAAGTGAAGTAAGACAAAATAAAAAATTTGAGAAAGATAATTTTTGTATAGGATTTAAACTTTACAAATATTTTTGATATATAAAAAAATCAATATTTTCTATATTTTGTGGTACAAAATTTTAAATATACCGAAAATATAAGCGCTTTTCACACATATCAAACATATTATCAAACTTATTATAATAATATATATTTTATTAAAATAATATATTATATAAATATTAAAATAAAATATATTATATAAATATAAATATTAAAATAAATATATTCTAATAAAAGATAAGTTAAACTTAACCAGTCTTAATAAAATAAAATACACATTTTATTTAACTTATTTTCTTTTAATAAATTTTAAAATAAAAGTTTTACTTCTATTGTAATGCATTTTATTTAATATTTAAGTTATTATTTATTTTATTTTATTTTAATATTTTAGAGAAAGAAAATGAAAAAGTAAGTAATTTGGGAAATAGAAAGAAAAAAATGTATAATTTGAGAGAGTGAATAAAAAGTGATGGATTATGTTCAATTGATATTTGAGTCTCAAATTAATTTTTTTTGGTTTTTATTAAATTAGTTTTGAAATTTGTGTTACATTACTTGAATAGACACAACATTTAAAATTTATTCTAATGTATTATTTTTGTTTTTTAATTAATTTGTTAGGTTGGTAAACAAAATGATATTATATACTTATTTTTTAAATAAAGGATTTTTTCAAAATTTACGAATTCTAGTTTTTCAAATGTGATTTTGGTGACTAAATAATGTATGATATGAAGAAAGATTTCAGAAAATTCGATAAAAAAATATATTTTTCACAAAATTTTAGAACGATATAATTTTGTGTACGGTATATCAATTTAAACATATTTTTGTTTTAAATTAAGTATATTTTTAGATATGTGTTTTTTAATTTGTCGAATGCGGTTTAAATATTTAAAAAATTTGTAATGTGTTGGAAAATAATTGAAGAATGAAAGAATTGTTATTTTTCTAATTAAATGTCATAAATTAAATAAGAAAACAAATATTATGTTAATGTATAAAAATGTGCACATTCATTTGTTTGTATGGATACTCAAATAATTAAAATTGTGAAAGTTTGACCCAATATGACACAATTTAAAGTAGTAACCCGTTTATTAATATATATATATAGTTAGTTCAAATAATTTTAGTCTTACATTATTACAAACCAATGCAAACATCCTTTATTTATTTATTTTTTATTTTTTATAATTACTTAATTTACAATTCTTACAAAGCACCTTATTGCTAAAGCATACATTCAGGGACCGAACCTGAGAATTAAAGTTGGTGGGGACTAAAATTTAATTTAATAAATTATATATATTAAAAATATTATAATATTTAAATAAATTTAGTAAGAAAATTATCATCTATTTTATTGCGATTTCTGGTTTCATCTCCTACATTGTTAAAAACGCTCGCTCAGTAGTAGTAGTAAAAATAGGCAATGTTAAAACAAATGAATCATAACATAACATAAATTTTTTATCACCCACTCTCGGTCAATTGTTGACACAATTCAATAAGTGTAAAAACCTTAAAATTCAACATCATCAAGTTTATAATGTACCAATTCATATTTCAAAGTTAATAAAGTGTTGATCTTAAAATCTCTAAGGTAAAATTTCGTTGCAAGTTTGTAAATATCATCACTATTAAATGAGTCGATGATTTTTTTTGGAAGATTTACTAAGAGATGAATTTTGGATTGTAGAGATCGTAGGTGTATGTGGAGAGCCTTTACTAAATTGACAATCTAACTTCTTAAAGAATGAAGATATCAATATCTTTTATTTTTTTTAGAACATATTAATGTTCTATTTTTTTATGTACATAATTTTCAAGATTGAGTATTTTATTGAACAATTGAATATAAGGTTGAAAAAACATAAAAAAAAATGTAGAAGAAAAACTTAAGTAATTTAACATGATAGATTCTCAAAATTCTACATTATCAATCATACATAAAATCAGTTATAAATGTCATATACATAATTAAATTAACGATTATATCAATTAAGAACATGAAAATTATGAAGAGAATTAAAATAATATAATTAAAGAGAAAGATATTTTACTTATTCTGGAATTATAAAAATAAATATGTGAATTTTGATGAAATAATTACATAATAGACAATTAGTAGAATAAAAATCTATGATAAATTAGAAAGATTTAGGATATATTAAAAGATTAAAATATACATGAAAATGTTATATTTTTTATTTTATTTTATAATATATATTATATATATTTTTCAATTTACATAAATTAAAGATTAAGGAGAATTTTTTTTTTTCTCCGAAGTGGGCTTAAGCATACATTTTGAAATGCATAATGCATCACAAATAGTCATCTTTCTAATGTTAGGATTAACACACCACACGATATAAACAATTCTACAAGCATGAAAAGTCATTGAAGTTATAAATTTATTATTGAAAATATGTATCAAAATAAGTAAAAGTACACATCTTTAATAATTTTTTCCAAAGATAGCCATAAAAATTAATAAAAAAATGGAAAGTAAAACGTTAATTGAAATCATATTTAAGGAAATCAATGAAATGAAAAGCCAAACCTAATCACAATGGACAATCTTAAATCTGCGATCTCTCTCATCTTCAAGTCGCGTCTCTTGAATCGTACCTCAGATGTCCATCCAAATAGACTCTCTGATTCATCTAACGCTCTTCAGACCGAGTTGGTTTGGATTCCTTAAGTTGCGTCTTCTGATCTCTATTTGCAAATCAGCAAGTCAAAGATGTAAATGTAAACACAAACGTGAATCTGCAGTTGAAAGATGAGATGATACTAATAAAAAAGGATTTAAGAGAGAAATTGTTGAAGTAATTCATAAAGTGAATAAAAGAACAATGAGGTTGGTTTGGGGTGGAAAGTACGTAGACAGCGCACTAATTAAAATGCCAAATATCGATCTCAAGTCCATTAGTACTAATGCCATGATTAGAAAATTTGATTAAGAATACTCATTACAACTAATCTAAAATTTTCAAAACATATATGAAAAGGTATCTTCATCAATTACTTCCAGCTTTCAGATCATCTGCTAATTCCCTTCTTCCTCATTTTTGGCCCTTTCCTTGTGTGAGAGAAGCCTGGTGCTAATGGGGTTTTAGAAAGCTCGGAGGGCAGTTTAATTATCTCAGCAGGAATTGATTTCTCAACAAAGACTTCTTCTTTAGTTGTTGGCATTGTAAGAGATTTATCAATTTTGCAATTAAAACACTCTTCATCCTTCTTCATCAAATTCAACAACTTCTCATTTAGATCATCTGCAGTTTTCTGCCACTGGATTTTATTCGCATTGTCAATATTCAGTTGAATTCCGGCAAGATTCACTTTCAAATCATGGGTCTTCTCTTTTTCATCATCAACAGCCTGTTTCAATTGTACTATTTCCTCCTTCAACAACTCTATTTTCCGATCACTATCAGCCTCCTCCTCCTCTTTCAACTCAGCCATCTGACTCATCCGAGTTGCGGAGAAACAACTTTCTATTTCAAAACGAGCAAGAACAGCGTGTAACCTGGTAACCTCTGAGATAAGGGTTGAGTTCTCCGTTTGGGCCCGAGTAAGGTCCGATTCAAGAGAAGCTTTTGATTTGAGGAGAGAGTCAATCGTTTGAAGGAGGGGTTTAAGGATTGTGTTCTGCAGTTTGTCGGCAAAACAGGCGGCCCCATCATCGACCATTGTAGATAGCGAGTTTAGTTGAATTTGCATTCTATTTCTGTACTTTAAATATGCGATAGAGGAAAGGGTTCGTGGAATTGGAAAAGGTTTTTTATTCTTGGGGATAAGAAGAGACCATTCATTATCTTTGACCTCCTCATTATTAATGTAGCTCCTCATTATTAATGTAGTTTTGTAATAACTTTACATCCATAATTGGGTTTACTTTATTTTTTAAAATCCATCAAGTATAATATAATAAAAGTCATTTAATCATAATCACAAAACTAATAAAGACCTAGATATCACCAAACATGAAACAAAAATATGATAGAGAGTAAGGGGTTTGTGGAATTGGAAAGGTTTTTTTATTGCTAAGAATGGGAAAAGACCCCTTACAATTCCAGTCAAAGATGATAAACTTAAGGTTATTTGATCTCCTAGAGTGAGTCTTTAGAGTATAATTTAATGTTTTATCCATACCTTATACTTTATTTAAAATTTTAGTATGCAAAAAATGCACACTTTTACCTTATTTTGTTTTCGGTATACCTTGATTTCGATATACCTTATCTTTGGTATAAAAATTTTTTATACATTTACCTTACCTTAATTTCGGTATACCTTAATTTCGGTACTGTATCGTTATTATACCTTTTATACCTAAAAAACATATTAACTTAAAAAAATCAATCTCATCGGTAGGTAGAGAGTCATATATAGAATAATATTTCAGTATAATTATATTTGGATATTATTCAAAAATTATATTTTTATAAATAAATTAATATCAAATTTATTTAATTTTTTATAAGGTATTATATATATTTATATATATTTTAACTTATAAATATTATTTTGGTATTTCGATATATCTCGATATATCAAAATTTAAAAAATCTCATACCTTTACCGTATCAATAATTTTGGTATCGGTATCATACTTTACATTTTTTTTCGGTATACTTAAAAATCGATATTTTCAATATATTACAATACAGTATTTTCGATATATCTTTAATATCGGTATTTTTTTCTGTCCCGAATTAACGAGGCTTTCTTTGTAATCATTATCCTCTAATAATAAGTTTACACCCATTGAAAAATATAATATAAAGAAAGTCACGACTAAATGATTAAGTGTGCGGAACTTTGTATTAAGAGCATTATTCTTATATAAGATTAATTTTAATTTGTTAAACTTCAATGAAACAATATTCAGTTGTTTATGTTTTTTAAATGGTATAAAATGATCTTAGTATTTTTGTAAACCTAATAAATATATTTTAGATCTAGCTAATGGGGTGATACTATTGAAGACATAAAATTTGAAGATATATTAATTTAATAAACTTGTATATTTAAATTATACTAGACCATATATTGAATGCATATGTTGTTAAATAATTCTCCTATTTTTTTTTGGAAAAACGATTTAGCGTCATTTCATTAAAAATTTCCAAAAAAGGGAAAAAACCCACGAGTTTAAGAGATCATTTTAAACAGGCCTAAAATGATTTTGAAGTCGTAACATTCTGAATAAAAGCTTAAAACGTAAATGAATTATCTGATTACAATGCTTTCAATTCTAGTGAGTTTAAAAAACGGTATATTCCAGTTCTACAGATATTCCAGTTCTACAGATATTCCAGTTATGCTCTATGCTTGGAATTCTTGTCCACGTTCCCGTGAGGGCACTACAATCCGATAAAATATCTTTCCATAACTCTTCAATGCTCCTGCGGGTTCTGCCATATACTCTTGCATTTCGTTCTTGCCAAATGTTATACACCACTGCTCCAAAGCCGCACTTGAACACGCTTGTTGCAAATCTATTTCCCTTGGCTTTGAGTAGTGTTGCATCTTTGATTTCATTCCATTCGCTCGAGAAACTGTTCAGCTCCAGGTTTTTATAGAATCTGTCCCAAAGCTCTAAAGCAATACAGCAGCTCCCGAATAGGTGATCTATGGTTTCTTCATTTCCTCTACATAGAAGACAACTCGCATCCTGGATGCTCATATACTTGTTGATACGGATCACGAGTGCTGAGTCTTTCCCAGAAGGTGAGCCATAGGATGAACTAGTGTCTAAGGATAATCTTCGTTGACCATACAAGAGGAGCCCATTCTACTTTCTGCGCTTTTTCCCGGGTTACCTCCCATATTTTTTTCGATACCAGCTTCCCATTTTCTTGGCTTTCTATTCATGAATATCCGGTCTGTCGTGTAGTTGTATGTTACTTATATGATCAAGTATTCTCTGTCATTCTGGATTTCTTCTCAGGAGTGAGTCCCAATTCCCGTCTTTAATGTCTCTGATTTTCGCTTCTATGCAGTCCCTTATGATGCGGGTATTTTGAAACTCCTCCTTGTGGATGATAGACTGGTATTCGAACCAAGGGTCGTGCTAGAATAGAGTGCCTTTCCCGTCCCCTAGCCGGATGTCATAAAGATCTGTAATATCGCTTCTTAGTTTAAGAATCTTTTTTAGAGACCAACTCATACCTTCATTAATTTTGTAGGTCTAGATGTTGGTTTCGTATTTCATAAACCTCGTATGCACCCATTTGATCCATAACGACTCCTGATTGCGCTCTAGAGCCCACAGATACTTGAAGGTGAGATCCTTGTTCCACTCGATACAGTTCTTCAAGCCGATGCCTCCCTCGTCCTTCAGTTTACAGAGAGCGGTCCATTTGACTTTTTTTTCTCCTCTTCCGCTACTTCCCCAGATAAAGTTATTCATCAGCGTATCGAGTTCCTTCATTACCTTCTTCGGAATGACCATCTGCTGCGCCTAGTAGCCAACTATGCCCATGACCACAATTTTGATAATTTCGATCATCCCTGCATAAGAAAGTTTTTTCGATGCCCAGCCAGATATCGTGTTTTTTACCTTTTCAATCAGCGGCTTGTAGTGTGAAATCTCGATCTGCTTCGCGGTTAACGGAATTCCTAAGTACCTTACGGGAAAACTACCTTCCTTGATGCCCATGATGTTGAAGATGTCTTGCTTTGTTTCGTCCTTCACGCCTCCATAAAATGCCACACTTTTGCTTTCATTAATAGTTAAACCTGTAACCTCAGAAAAGAACGTTAGTGCAGCCCTAATAGTTTTTAATGGAATCAATGTCTGCGTGCGCTAGAATGAACAAATCGTCAGCAAAGCATAAATGAGTTACCTCTTCTACCTCACAGAATGGGTGAAAGATGTATGGACGATTCTTTCGGAACATCACGAAGATGCTCTCAAAGATCGCCATGATAGGTACGAAAAGGTAAGAAGAGAGGGGGTCCCCTTACCTTACCCCGTTTTCACCCTTGAAATAGCCTCCGTGGACTCCATTAACGCTAACAACAAAACAGGACGATGAAACGCACTGCATAATCCAATCAATAAAAATCATAGGAAAAACAGAAACAACCAGAAAGTCCCGAATGGATTCCCATCTAACAGAGTCGAAAACTTTCTTGATATCTATTTTGAAAGCCACTCTTGGAGATATTTATAATTCTCCAAATTTATATGCCATTGGAATATTTCTTTATAATTAGTTACAACATCCTTAGGTATTTTTTATTCATATTAAAATGATTATGTATGTAATGAAAATGGAAATGAGATATGTAGGTTTTCTACAAAATCTGAACATCATACTAGTCTTAATGCTAGAATCTTAAGGATCATACGATCTTAAGGATCTGGATTTTAAATTGATATTACCAATATCATTATATTGTGATAATAAATCTGCTATGCATAATTCCAAAACCCAGTTTTTCATAAAATAATTAATAAGGATATATTAACATAGATTGATATGTAGTTAGAAATTAATAAATTCTGTTCCTCCTCAATTCTCAACCCGTATGAACAAACAATCACTTTCCAGTTATCAATAAAAATCTACCAATTAATTTTATCATTTATTGCGTTCTTGTTCTAATTCTTAATTGGATTTTGAAGATTAAAAACAAAAGATAAAATAGAACAAATAGTGAGAAATAAAAGACTCCCATAGAACCACATCCATGACAGTAGAATTAGGGTTATTAGCGACAAAATATGGCGACAACGAAGTTACGCCGTGGCAGATAATTATTATTAGCGACGACGACCAAAACACCGTAGTTAATAAAAAATATTAGCAACGGAGAAGTTACACCGACGCTGATAGTAATTATAAGCGACGGTTTTCGTTGTCGACGCCGCCACTAATAGTCTGGCTTTCCCGCCCCTCTCCCACCATTATTATCAGCGACGGTTTTCGTTTTCAATGTCGTCCCTAAATTCAGGTTCCTCATCATTTTTAAAAAAAATATCAGTCACGACGATAGCATAATGTCGTGGTTGATAATGATTATCAACCACGACATTATGCTATCGTCGTGGCTGATATTTTAAAGACTATTAGAGACGGTGATAGCATAATGTCGTGACTGATATTATAAAGTCTATCATCCACGACATTATACAATCGCTGAAGATGATAGTCTATAATACCAACGACGATGCCGAAAAATGTTGTCGCTGATATTCTTTGCAAAATAAAATTCATGTCCTATTAAATATCACGCTCCTCTCTCGCTTCTCCTTTAGGATTTGAAATTTCCTTTAATGGTGAAAAATGAAACTTCTTATTTCCTTCCAACTAATAGCCAATCAGGCTCTTCTCAATAATCATCAATCTCTAAACCTTATATACAACAACAACACATTGAGTACAATTGTGATTGCAATAGACAACAACACATTGAGTACAATTGTGATTTCAAAGTGTCCATATTGTCGGGTCGAGAGTTGTGATTAATTTGGATATATATATGAGAGTAAATGGATACTTGAGTTGAATTGTGGGTTGACCCGCCCATAAACTTCAAATGGTTAAAAATAAAATTACAAATGTTATATGTATGTTTCGAACTTGTAACCTAACAAAACAAATACAACTCACATTCTGATTGTAATAAAACAAGTACTTGGGTCGAATTATAAGTCACAAGATGAGGGCCAATTGAGGAGTTAAGTGGGTGCCTAGTGAAAAAAATATGTAAAAAAATGACTCAAATAGTTAAGATTGTGATAGTTCGAACCGTATATGATACAATTTAAAGTACGAACCATGTTTAATAAAAATGATTTAAATTTCGAGTTTAAATAGCCATTGTGTCGTTAAATTGAACGTTTGTATGCTCAAACTATTAGTACAAATATGCAATATTTTAAACCAATGCAAGCATCATTTATTTATTTATGATAGTTATTTAATTTACTCATTCTTACAAAGGACCTTCTTAACAATGAAACATACTTAAAGCATATTTTTATTGACAAATATTTGTTGTTCAAAGATTGTGTTAGATATTCATTTGAATGGAATTCATTATTTGGTGGAAAATTAATACATTTTTAAATTGCTTGATAATATCACATGTAAAGCAATTATATTCGGTTTTGTAAAATTGAAACCGACATTTAACACAAATAATAGAATTTCATGTAGATATAGAAATCATAACTAAGGGTGAATCGGTACGATATACCTTAATATTTTATCCATACCTTATATACCTTAGCGAATATTTCAGTATACAAAAAATCATACATTTACCTTACCTTGATTTTGGCATACCTTAATTTTGGTACGGTATAGATATTATACCTTTAATACCTAAAAAACATATTAACTTAAAAAATTCAATTTAATATAGTTAGTAATAAACGTTACATAGGACTAAAAAAAAGATATTTATCATAAATTAAAATATACATTTGAAAATCCAACTTGCAAAAACTACCGAATATTAAAAATTAAAGTTAGTTAAATAAATTGGAATTAACAAAAATAAACATAAGTATAGTCTTCAAGTTAGACTAAAGTGAATACGAGAGAGTGAAATTCGAAACAGTTTTTAATCATATTTGTATTTGCAAATATGTTTTATAAAATGATAATAAAATTTAGGTTAGATAATAATATTAATAATAAATATTAATTAATTTAGACTTAACTAATAAAAAAATCACTTTTTTTTTAATTTTCTTAATCAATTCAAGTTCATCATCATCTGTATAGAATATTTCCATAAGTTCAACTCTTTTTCTTTTAGTCAATCATTTGTGCAAACATATATTTCCACCATTTTAGGACTCAAACTACTCCTAAAAGTATCCACTATCATTTTACCTGAAAGTAGACACACTAACAACCATTAATAATTAGATTGCAAAAATATCTTTAACAATAATTAAAAAGATTGGATACTAAATTTCACTTCCTTTCCACCATTCGAAGATATTGAATGTTTGGGTGGATCTTTTTCAATCTCATCGGTAAGATAAAGATTGCATATATTGAATAATATTTCAGTATAATTATATTTTGATATTATTCAAAAATTATATTTCTATAATTAAATTAATATCAAATATATTTAATTATTTTTTATAAGTATTATATATATTTAAATTTATAAATACTATTTCAGTATATATCGATTTAGTAAAATTTTAAATATATCATACCTTAACGTACCAATAATTTCGATATCGGTACTATACATTACCTTTTTTACAGTATACCTTAAAATCGATATATTGCGATAGGTATTTTCAATATAACTATAATATCATTAGTTTTTCCCACCCCTAAATTCATGTCAAAAAAATAAATCAATATTGCTACTCGAGTCATTCATAAATAATAAATGTTTGACATAAATTAATAAAAAAACGATATGCTTGCAACAATATTTCCATCAATACTTTGCGATGTATATAGAAACATATTGAAACTCTTGACTAAATTCTTCATCTAAACCTACCATAGATATTATAAAGAAAACAATTTCACAGGTTTTTTAGTAACAATAAATATATAAAATGAAAAATATAGTGACATTTAATTGAAAATAATTTTATTTAAAATTTGCTGTGGATTCTTACTTAAATTTTATTAATATTGCTTATAATTTTTTAATTTTTAATGTTAGTGTTTAATTTAAAATAAAAATATGTCAATAGGATTTTTACTTGTAGCGTAAACTCGATTTATTGAATGATTTTTTAGATTATTTTATTAATTATGTGTGACTGTTAAAAAAAGTTGGTATATATATTTAAAAACTTAATATATATGTATTTTATTTGTTTTAATTATAATTATTTATTAATATCATTAAACTTTAAAAATGAAATAATATGAATTATAACACATATTAGAATTGTTTCAATGTTCTTAATTTAGTTTAATAAATATATTTGACTTTAATTTAAGAGTAACAATTTAAAAAATAGATGAAATATAAATCAAAGGTCTATAATCATGATATTAATTATATAATTTGACTAATTTTATTATTTTGACAATTCTTTTATAAATTCTTATTGATAAATATTTTTAGTCATTAATTAAATAATTGATTTTAGTAATATTCAAAAAACCAATATAAGTTACTGAAAAAATAAAGGTTGACTCTTTAGATTTTACCATAAAACTCATAATGGTTAATTATAAAGTAAATTTTAGATTGAGTAATATTAAGGTTATGAGATATTATTAATATTTGTAAATTATTAAAATAAATATATGAAATAGATTATGTAGGTCATAGATTTTCCAAATTAAAGAAATATAACTAATTATGTTGTCTAATTAATTATATTAGTCTAATATTTGTATCTATGAAATTAATTCTTTATGCAAGCGAATTAGAAAAAAATAAAAATTAAAAAACATAATTTCAGTATTTGTACCATACCTTATAAATTTTTTAGGTATATCAAAAAAATCAAAATTTTCGATAATTTACGGTACGGTATTTTTAATATACCGAAAATATTAATAATTTTTTCAATGTCAAACATACTACCATACTTATTAAGGTGGGTAGTTTAAAAAAGTGAATAAAAATGTAGGTTGTTATGGTAAATTGTTATTTGAGTATAAACATATGTCATTTTTATAAAATGAAACTTGAAATTTGAATTGTGTTATATATTATTCAAACTATTACAATTACACAGACCTAATGTGTGTATTTATTCTAATGTAACACTTTTTTCTAATTAATTTATTATATTTGTAAATAAAATATTTACATAAGTATTTTTTTTTAATTTAGTTTTGTTTTGAATTTTTTGAATTCTAGTTTGTCGAATATATTTTTAGTGACTAAAAATGTGTGATTTGAAGAAATATTTAAAAAAATTCGAAAATAGATAGGTTTTCTATTGATTTTTCAAAAATAATTATAACAATATAACTTCGTTTATCTATTTACAAATTTAGATATATTTGTGTTTTAAGATAACTATTTTTTTAGATACACTCTTTTTAATTTTTAAATTGCAGTTTAAATATTTTAAAATATATGTAATGTATTAAATTAATAGAAAAAATTTAATAACTAAATAATTGTTATTTTCTAAATAAATGTCATAAACTAAATAATCAAACAAATATTACGTTAATTTAAAAAATGTGAACGTACATTTGTTTGTAAAAAATGACTCAAATAGTTAAAATTATGAGATTTCAAATTGTATTTTTGTTGACTGAAAATTTGTGATTTGAAGAAATATTTTTGAAAATTGGAAAATATATAGGTTTTCTATTGATTTCAAAATTATAACGATATAAATCCGTTTACCTGTTTGTAAATTTAGACATATTTTTATTTAAGATAACAATTTTTTTTAGATACACGCTTTTTAATTTGTCAATTGCAGTTTAAATGTTTAGTCCAAACTATTAGTACAAATATGAATTTTTAAAACCAATTGCAGCATCATTTATTAATTTATTATTTATAGTTATTTAATTTACTCATTTTTACAAAGGACCATCCTCGCAATGAAACATACTTTAATCATATTTTTATTGACAAATATTTGTTGTCCAAAGATTGTGTTAGATATTCATTTGATTGGAATTTCATTATTTGGTTGGAAATTAATACATTTTTAAATTGCTTGATAATATCACATATAACTCAATTATATTCGGTTTTGTAAAATTGAAACCGACATTTAATACAAATAATAGCATTTTATGTAGATATAGTATCATGACGGGGTGAGTCGGTCCAATATACCTTAATGTTTTATTCTTACCGAAGATTTTAGTATACAAAAAATTTATACATTTACCTTACCTTAAATTTGGTATACAAAAAATTCATACATTTATTTTACCTTAATTTCGGTATACCATAATTTCGGAACGGTATTAATATTATACCTTTCATACCTAAAAAATATATTAACTTAAAAAAATTCAATTTAATATAGTTATTACATACATGATACACAAAACTGAAAAAAAAAATATTTATCATAAAATAAAATAATCGTTTTAAAATATAACTTGTAAAAACTAACAAAAAAAAAATTATAAATTAAACTTAGTTAAAAAAATTAGAGTTACCAAAAATAATCATATTTATTGTCTTCAAGATTAAAATGAATACGAGAGAGTGAAATTCAAAACGGATATTAATCATATATAAATAATAAATATTGACATAAATTAATACTAAAAACGATTTGCTTGCAACAAAATTTCCATGAATATATATGGCAACATATTGAAACTCATGACTAAAATTTTCATCTAAACCTACCATAAAGAAAACATTTTCACTAGTTTTTTTAGCAAAAATAAATATATCAAATGAAAAATATAGTGACATTTAATGAAAAAATGGATTATATTTAAAATTCGACGTAGATTCTTGCTTAAATTTTATTAGTGTTGCTTATAATGTTCTAATTTTTAATGTTAGTGTTTAATTTTAAAAAAAAATATGTCAATAGGCATTTTATTTGTAGCGTAAACAAGATTTATTGAATGATTTTTTATTTTATTTTATTAATTATGTGTGATTGTTAAAAAAGTTGGTATATATATTTAAAAACTTGATATATGTATTTTATTTGTATTAATTATAATTATTTATTAATATAATTAAACTTTAAAAATGAAATAATATGAATTATAATACATATTAGAATTGTTTCAATGTTTTTAATTCAGTTTAATAAATATATTTGACTTTAATTTAAGAGTAACAATTTATAAAAAAAATGAAATATTAAAAATGTAGAAAATTATTCTGCATATAAAAATCAATAAGATTATAAGAAATTTGACTAATAAAATACTCAATTGCTATCTCAAATTGAATTTACTTCAAAATCCATCCATTTTTATGTCTCAGCACTTCTCTCCACATGCAATCACACATTTCTCTACTTCATTCACGTCTGTAAATAAAAGCATAAAAATCATATTAATAACAAGTATTGGTTCGATCAAAAGTTAAATAACTTTATAATAAACTAATCAATGATTATAAATATAATTAAGATTTTATGCAACTCTAATACATTAAATAGTAATCAATAATATATAGATCAGCGTACCTTCAATGAATTGAACGCATTTATCGATAGAACACTTAATATTGCAACCATCAACTACTTCCATGAGGGTTGGAGGTCTGGCTATAATACGTTTTGGAATGCATAATGCACCACAAATAGCCATCTTTCTAGTATTAGGAGTAACACACCCTCCTAAACAATTTTCAAGACAAGTACGAAAAGGCATTGCGTTTATAAATTTATCATCGAAAATATGTATCAAAATAAGTAAAAGTACAATTCTATTAAACATTGTCATCATATCGGTCTCTCTTCCACTACTCTCACTATGTCGCAATATATGGAACAATTTATATGACTCTATGGGTAAATGACTTGATTATATATAGTAGAATAAATTGTACTTTAATTTAATTTTTTTTAAACTCTGTGAATGGTATATAACCACGATATTAATTATATAATTTGACTAATTTTTTTATTTTGGGAATTTTTTTATAAATTCTTATTGATAAATAGATTTAGTCATTAATTAAATAATCGATTTTAGCAATATTCAAAAAACAATATAAATTACTTAAAAAATAATGGTTGAGTGCTTAAATTTGACCATAAATCTCATAATTGTTAATTATAATCTAAATTTTAGATTGAGTAATATTAATGGTTATGAGATATTATTAATATTTGTAAATTATTAAAATAAACACATGAAATAGATTATTTAGGTCATACATTTTCCAAATTAAAAAAATATAACTAATTATGTTGTCATGATGTCTAATTAATTATATATGTCTAATATTTGTGTACTTTCAAATTAATTCTTTATGTAAGAGAATTAGAAAAAAAAAATAAAAAAAAATATAAATTCCGTACCGGTACCGGTACCACACCTTACAAATTTTTTTGGGTATATCAAAAAACCTAAATTTAGGGTAAGTTAATTTTAATATACAGAAAATATCAATAATTTTCTCAATATCATTATTAAGGTGGGTAGTTTGAAAAAGTGAATAAAAATATAGGTGGATTATGGTAAATTGTTATTTGAGTATCAAACATATGTCATTTTTTTTTAAAAATGAGACTTCAAATTTGAATTGGGTTATATATTATTCGAACTATTACAATTACACAAAATAAATGTGTGTACTTATTCTAATGTATCATTTTTTTTCTAATTAATTTATTATATTTGTAAATAAAATATTTATATAAGTATTATTTTAAATTTTGTATTCTTTTGAATTTTTTGAATTCTATTTTGTCGAATTTGTTTTTGGTGACTAAAAATTTGTGATTTAAAGAAATATTTTTGAAAATTCGAAAATATATAGGTTTTCTATTGATTTTTCAAAATTATAACGATATAACTTCGTTTACCGGTTCGTAAATTTAGACATATTTGTGTTTTTAGATAACTATTTTTTTAGATACACGCTTTTTAATTTGTCAATTGCAGTTTAAATGTTTATAAAAATATGTAATGTATTAAATAAATAGAAAAAAATTAGTTACGAAATAATTGTTATTTTCTAAATAAATGTCATAAATTAAATAAGAAAATAAATATTACGTTAATGTAAAAAATGTGCACGTACATTTGTTTGTAAAAAATGACTCAAATAGTTAAAATTGTGAGAGTTCAAATTCTATATGACACAATTCAAATTACAAGTCCGTTTAATAAAAATGATTTAAATTTCGAGATTAAATAGCCATTGTGACGTTAAATTGAATGTTTGTATGCTCAAACTATTAGTTCAAATATTAATTTTTTAAAACCAATTGCAGCATCATTTATTAATAGTTATTTAATTTACTCATTTTTACCAAGGACCCTCTTCACAATGAAACATACTTTAAGCATATTTTTATTGACAAATATTTGTTGTCAATTGACAAATCAACCATCAATCTCAATCTTATCGGCCTCTTATCAATTAACAAATCAACCATCAATCTCAATCAATATTTATTTAATTTACTCATTTTTACAAAGGAGCCTCTTCGCAATGAAACATACTTTAAGCATATTTTTATTGACAAATATTTGTTGTCCAAAGATTGCGTTAGATATTCATTTGATTGGAATTCATTATTTGGTTGGAAATGAATACATTTTTAAATTGCTTGATAGTATCACATATAACTCAATTATATTCGGTTTTGCAAAATTGAAACCGATATTTAATACAAAAAATAGCATTTCATTTCATGTAGATATAGTATCATGACAAGGGGTGAGTCGGTCCAATATACTTTAATGTTTAATTTTTACCGAAGATTTTAGTATACAAAAAATTCACACATTTACCTTACCTTAAATTTGGTATACAAAAAATTCATACATTTATCTTACCTTAATTTCGGTATATCATAATTTCGGCACGGTATCTATTTTATACCTTTGATATCTAAAAAATATATTAACTTAAAAAATTCAATTTAATATAGTTATTACATACATGATACACAAAACAAAACAAAAAATATTTATCATAAACTAAAATAATACTTTTAAAATATAACTTGTAAAACCTAAAAAAAAAATTAAAAATTAAACTTAGTTAAAAAAATTGGAGTTAACAAAAATAAACATATTTATTGTCTTGAAGTTAGATTAAAATGGATACGAGAGTGAAATTCAAAACGGTTTTTAATCATATATAAATAATAAATATTGACATAAATTAATACTAAAAACAATTTGCTTGCAACAAAATTTCCATCAATATATATATAGCAACATATTGAAACTCTTGACTAAATTCTTCATCTAAACCTACTATATATATTATAAAGAAAACATTTTCACTAGTTTTTTAGCAACAATAAATATATCAAATGAAAAATATAGTGACATTTAATGAAAAAATGGATTATATTTAAAATTCGATGTAGATTCTTGCTTAAATTTGTATTAGTGTTGTTTATAATGTTCTAATTTTTAATGTTAGTGTTTAATTTTAAATAAAAATATGTCAATAGACATTTTACTTGTAGCGTAAACAAGATTTAATGAATGATTTTTTATTTTATTTTATTAATTATGTGTGATTGTTAAAAAAGTTGGTATATATATTTAAAAACTTGATATATGTATTTTATTTGTATTAATTGTAATTATTTATTAATATCATTGAACTTTAAATATGAAATAATATGAATTATAATACATATTAGAATTGTTTCAATGTTTTTAATTCAGTTTAATAAATATATTTGATTTTAATTTAAGAGTAACAATTTATAAAAAAGATGAAATATTAAAAATGTAGAAAATAATTCTGCATATATAAATCAATACGATTATAAGAAATTTGCCTAATAAAATACTCAATTGCTAACTCAAATTGAATTTACTTCAAAATCCATCCATTTTTTATGTCTCAGCACTTCTCTCCACATGCAATCACACATTTCTCTACTTCATTCAATCAAAAGTTAAATAAATTTATAATAAACTAATCAATGATTATAAATATAATTAAGATTTTATGCAACTCTAATACATTAAATAGTAATCAATAATATATATATCAACGTACCTTCAATGAATAGAACGCATTTATCGACAGAACACTTAATATTGCAACCATCAACTACTTCCATTAGGGTTAGAGGTCTGGCTATAATACATTTTGGAATGCATAATGCACCACAAATAGCCATCTTTCTAGTATTAGGAGTAACACACCCTCCTTAACAATTTTCAAGACAAGTACGAAAAGGCATTGCGTTTATAAATTTATCATCGGAAATATGTATCAAAATAAGTACAAGTACAATTCTATTGAACATTGTCATCCTATCGATCTCTCTTCCACTATTCTCACTATGTTGCAATATATGGAACAATTTATATGACTATGGGTAAATGACTTGATTATATTTAGTAGAATAAATTGTACTTAATTTATTTTTTTTTAAACTCTGTGAAAGGTATATAACCACAATATTAATTATATAATTTGACTAATTTTGTTATTTTGGGAACTCTTTTATAAACTCTTATTGATAAATATATTTAATCATTAATTAAATAATCGATTTTAGCAATATTCAAAAAACAATATAAGTTACTTAAATAAAAAATAATGGTTGACTGTTTAAATTTGACCATAAATATCATAATGGTTAATTATAATCTAAATTTTAGATTGAGTAATATTAATGGTTATGAGATATTATTGATATTTGTAATTATTAAAATAAATATATGAAATAGATTATTTAGGTCATACATTTTCAAATTCAAAAAATATAACTAATTATGTTGTCATGATGTCTAATTAATTATATATGTCTAATATTTGTGTATTGTGAAATTAATTCTTTACGTAAGAGAATTAGAAAAAATAAAAAATAGAATTAAAAAAAATATAAATTCGGTACTACCACACCTTACAAATTTTTTTGGGTATATCAAAAAATCTAAATTTACAGTACGTTAATTTTAATATACAGAAAATATCAATAATTTTCTCAATGTCATTATTAAGGTGGGTAGTTTGAAAAAGTGAATAAAAATATAGGTGGTTATGGTAAATTGTTATTTGAGTATCAAATATATATCATCTTTTATAAAATGAGACTTCAAATTTGAATTGTATTATATATTATTCGAACTATTACAATTACACAGACAAAATGTGTGTACTTATTCTAATGTATCATTTTTTTTCTAATTAATTTATTATATTTGTAAATAAAATATTTATACAAGTATTTTTTTAAATTTAGTATTATTTTGAACTTTTTAAATTCTATTTTGTCGAATTTGTTTTTGGTGACTAAAAATTTGTTATTTGAAGAAATAATTTTGAAAATTCGAAAATATATAGGTTTTCTATTGATTTTTCAAAATTATAACGATATAACTTTGTTTACCGGTTCGTAAATTTAGACCTATTTTTGTTTTTAGATAACTATTTTTTTAGATACACGCTTTTTAATTTGTCAATTGCAGTTTAAATTTTTATAAAAATATGTAATGTATTAAATAAATAGAAAAAAATTAATTACGAAATAATTGTTATTTTCTAAATAAATGTCATAAATTAAAAAAGAAAATAAATATTACGTTAATGTAAAAAATGTGCACGTAAATTTGTTTGTAAAAAATGACTCAAATAGTTAAAATTGTGAGAGTTCAAATCCTATATGACACAATTCAAATTACAAGTCCGTTTAATAAAAATGATTTAAATTTCAAGATTAAATAGTCATTGTGTTGGGTCAAATTATTTTGACTAAGTGTTGAAATAATTTATGAGTTTTGATACATGTGTATTGAGACGATATGTTATGAGACTTGAATCTAATTAGGATCATTAGACCAATTTTGACATGCATTGCATGAAATTAGACGCAAGTCTAATAGAATTAGACGTACAGTCTAACTCATCGGAGATGGACGTGTAGTCTAATAGACGTGTAAAAAATTAGACAGATGGTCTAATGAATACACGGAATTAAACGTAAGTCTAATAGAATTAGACGGTACAGTCTAACTCATCGGAGTTAGACGTGTAGTCTAATAGAGGTAAAGAATTAGACAGATGGTCTAATGAATACACTGAATTAGACGTACAGTCTAACTCATGGGAGTTAGACGTGTAGTCTAATATATTTGTAATTAGACGGGTAGTCTAATTAATGTGAAAGTTAGACGTGTGTCTAACTCCTTCAGACAAGTCTAAGGTAGAACCGGAATTAGACGTGCAGTCTAACTCAGTGGAGTTAGACGTGCTAGTCTAATGGTTATTGAATAATTAGACGTGTGGTTTAATTAATGAAAGTTAGACGTGTGTCTAACTCCTTTAGATAAGTCTGAGGTAGAACCGGAATTAGACGTGTAGTCTAATTCAGTGGAGTTAGACGTGCCAGTCTAATGGTTATTGAATAATTAGACGTGTGGTCTAATTAATGAAAGTTAGACGTGTGTCTAACTCCTTCAGATAAGTCTGAGGTAGAACCGGAATTAGACGTGCAGTCTAACTCAGTGGAGTTAGACGTGCCAGTCTAATGGTTATTGAATAATTAGACGTGTGGTCTAATTAATGAAAGTTAGACGTGTGTCTAACTCCTTCAGACAAGTCTGAGGTAGAACCGGAATTAGACGTGCAATCTAACTCAGTGGAGTTAGACGTGCAGTTTAATGGTTATTGTAATTAGACGCGAGTCTAATTCTATTAGACCAGGCGGTCTAATAGACGTTTTTCTATTAGAAGGAGATGACCTATTTCATTAGACAGATTTTCACAATCTGTCTAACTGAAATACGTCTAATGCTCAGGTTAAGCAGTACGCTTGAATCTAGCAGATCTCCTACCCACGTGCTATAGTTGTACCCTACTTTTGCTCCACTTTTTAGTGAAGATTAGCACTGCAACTATACGCATCCAATCAAGAAATGCCACGTAAGAGAATTTTTCTCAAATTACTTGTTTTGCAGGTACATCTCTGATGGAATATTCGGCGCACTACCAGTTCTGTACGACCACAATCCTTGTGCTCATAACCTGCTGTGTAAAATGGAGGCTTTCCAATGGAAGAGTGCCACGTATCATTCTTGAAGATTCGACCGTTAGCTCCTACTTAGTATTTAACAAATCTCAAGGACAACGGACAATCTGTCTCACGAACAAGCGAATACAATGAACAAGCAATCTGATTTTGCAGAGAGAGAAACTACTCAATCATCTTGCTTATTGAATTCAAACAGTGAAGCTTCTTTCTGATTGTACTGTGTGTGAATCAAGAGAGAGAGCTAGAATCAAAGCACCTTTAGCCGAGTGATATTCTTCATCTTGTAATTGAACAGAAAGTGTTCTGTTCAATAGTGAGCTAAGTGTGTGTGTAAACTGTATTTGATTCTAATCATCTTATAGTGAATCCTTCCGGTGGTTGGAAGAAGGGGTGACGTAGGAGAGTTTCTCCGAACATCCATAAACAAACTGCTGTGTGTTCTTCTTTTCTGTCATCTTTTCATATTTCATCTTGTGATTCAAACCCAAGTAAACAATTCCGCCTTGAATCCGTTTCAAGTGTTTACACAAGTATGCGTAGAATAGAAAGTGAATTAAATCCCTAACATGATTTCTTTCAAACTGTTTTTCACAAGCCTTCATCCTTAGCCAGATCCCGTCTCTATCGATAAAGCCAATCCTATCACATTGTGACGTTAAATTGAATGTTTATATGCTCAAACTATTAGTACACATATGCATTTTTTAAAACCAATTGCAGTATTATTTATTAATATATTATTAATAGTTATTTAATTTACTCATTTTTACCAAGCTCTTCGCAATGAAACATACTTTAAGCATATAGTTCTAATTTTTAATGTTAGTGTTTAATTTTAAATAAAAATATGTCAATAGACATTTTACTTGTAGCGTAAACAAGATTTAATGAATGATTTTTTATTTTATTTTATTAATTATGTATGATTGTTAAAAAAGTTGGTATATATATTTACAAACTTGATATATGTATTTTATTTGTATTAATTGTAATTATTTATTAATATCATTAAACTTTAAAAATGAAATAATATGAATTATAATACATATTAGAATTGTTTTAATGTTTTTAATTCAGTTTAATAAATTTATTTGATTTTAATTTAAGAGTAACAATTTATAAAAAAGATGAAATATTAAAAATGTAGAAAATAATTCTGCATATATAAATCAATACGATTATAAGAAATTTGACTAATAAAATACTCAATTGCTAACTCAAATTGAATTTACTTCAAAATCCATCCATTTTTATGTCTCAACACTTCTCTCCACATGCAATCACACATTTCTCTACTTCATTCACGTCTGTAAATAAAAGCATAAAAATCATATTAATAACAAGTATTGATTCGATCAAAAGTTAAATAAATTTATAATAAACTAACCAATGATTATAAATATGATTAAGATTTTATGCAAGTCTAATACATTAAATAGTAATCAATAATATATAGATCAACGTACCTTCAATGAATTGAACGCATTTATCGACAGAACACTTAATATTGCAACCATCAACTACTTCCATTAGGGTTGGAGGTCTGGCTATAATACATTTTGGAATACATAATGCACCACAAATAGCCATCTTTCTAGTATTAGGAGTAACACACCCTCCTAGACAATTTTCAAGACAAGTACGAAAAGGCATTGCGTTTATAAATTTATCATCGGAAATATGTATCAAAATAAGTACAAGTACAATTCTATTGAACATTGTCATCCTATCGATCTCTCTTCCACTATTCTCACTATGTTGCAATATATGGAACAATTTATATGACTATGGGTAAATGACTTGATTATATATAGTAGAATAAATTGTACTTAATTTAATTTGTTTTTTAAACTCTGTGAAAGGTATATAACCACAATATTAATTATATAATTTGACTAATTTTGTTATTTTGGGAACTCTTTTATAAACTCTTATTGATAAATATATTTAATCATTAATTAAATAATCGATTTTAGTAATATTCAAAAAACAATATAAGTTACTTAAATAAAAAATAATGGTTGACTGTTTAAATTTGACCATAAATATCATAATGGTTAATTATAATCTAAATTTTAGATTGAGTAATATTAATGGTTATGAGATATTATTGATATTTGTAATTATTAAAATAAATATATGAAATAGATTATTTAGGTCATACATTTTCAAATTCAAAAAATATAACTAATTATGTTGTCATGATGTCTAATTAATTATATATGTCTAATATTTGTGTATTGTGAAATTAATTCTTTACGTAAGAGAATTAGAAAAAATAAAAAATAGAATTAAAAAAAATATAAATTCGGTACTACCACACCTTACAAATTTTTTTGGGTATATCAAAAAATCTAAATTTACAGTACGTTAATTTTAATATACAGAAAATATCAATAATTTTCTCAATGTCATTATTAAGGTGGGTAGTTTGAAAAAGTGAATAAAAATATAGGTGGTTATGGTAAATTGTTATTTGAGTATCAAACATATATCATCTTTTATAAAATGAGACTTCAAATTTGAATTGTATTATATATTATTCGATCTATTACAATTACACAGACAAAATGTGTGTACTTATTCTAATGTATCATTTTTTTCTAATTAATTTATTATATTTGTAAATAAAATATTTATACAAGTATTTTTTTAAATTTAGTATTATTTTGAACTTTTTAAATTCTATTTTGTCGAATTTGTTTTTGGTGACTAAAAATTTGTTATTTGAAGAAATAATTTTGAAAATTCGAAAATATATAGGTTTTCTATTGATTTTTGAAAATTATAACGATATAACTTTGTTTACCGGTTCGTAAATTTAGACATATTTTGGTTTTTAGATAACTATTTTTTTAGATACACGCTTTTTAATTTGTCAATTGCAGTTTAAATTTTTATAAAAATATGTAATGTATTAAATAAATAGAAAAAAATTAATTACGAAATAATTGTTATTTTCTAAATAAATGTCATAAATTAAAAAAGAAAATAAATATTACGTTAATGTAAAAAATGTGCACGTAAATTTGTTTGTAAAAAATGACTCAAATAGTTAAAATTGTGAGAGTTCAAATCCTATATGACACAATTCAAATTACAAGGGACTTTAATAAAAATGATTTAAATTTCAAGATTAAATAGTCATTGTGTTTGGTCAAATTATTTTGACTAAGTGTTGAAATAATTTAACCACTGATATTTTGATGATGAAATAATTTATGAGTTTTGATACATGTGTATTGAGACGATATGTTATGAGACTTGAATCTAATTAGGATCATTAAACCAATTTTGACATGCATTGCATGAAATTAGACGCAAGTCTAATAGAATTAGACGTACAGTCTAACTCATCGGAGATAGACGTGTAGTCTAATAGACGTGTAAAAAATTAGACGGATGGTCTAATGAATACACGGAATTAAACGTAAGTCTAATAGAATTAGACGGTACAGTCTAACTCATCGGAGTTAGACGTGTAGTCTAATAGAGGTAAAGAATTAGACAGATGGTCTAATGAATACACTGAATTAGACGTACAGTCTAACTCATCGGAGTTAGACGTGTAGTCTAATATATTTGTAATTAGACGGGTAGTCTAATTAATGTGAAAGTTAAACGTGTGTCTAACTCCTTCAGACAAGTCTAAGGTAGAACCGGAATTAGACGTGCAGTCTAACTCAGTGGAGTTAGACGTGCTAGTCTAATGGTTATTGAATAATTAGACGTGTGGTTTAATTAATGAAAGTTAGACGTGTGTCTAACTCCTTTAGATAAGTCTGAGGTAGAACCGGAATTAGACGTGTAGTCTAATTCAGTGGAGTTAGACGTGCCAGTCTAATGGTTATTGAATAATTAGACGTGTGGTCTAATTAATGAAAGTTAGACGTGTGTCTAACTCCTTCAGATAAGTCTGAGGTAGAACCGGAATTAGACGTGCAGTCTAACTCAGTGGAGTTAGACGTGCCAGTCTAATGGTTATTGAATAATTAGACGTGTGGTCTAATTAATGAAAGTTAGACGTGTGTCTAACTCCTTCAGACAAGTCTGAGGTAGAACCGGAATTAGACGTGCAATCTAACTCAGTGGAGTTAGACGTGCAGTTTAATGGTTATTGTAATTAGACGCGAGTCTAATTCTATTAGACCAGGCGGTCTAATAGACGTTTTTCTATTAGAAGGAGATGACCTATTTCATTAGACAGATTTTCACAATCTGTCTAACTGAAATACGTCTAATGCTCAGGTTAAGCAGTACGCTTGAATCTAGCAGATCTCCTACCCACGTGCTATAGCTGTACCCTACTTTTGCTCCACTTTTTAGTGAAGATTAGCACTGCAACTATACGCATCCAATCAAGAAATGCCACGTAAGAGAATTTTTCTCAAATTACTTGTTTTGCAGGTACATCTCTGATGGAATATTCGGCGCACTACCAGTTCTGTACGACCACAATCCTTGTGCTCATAACCTGCTGTGTAAAATGGAGGCTTTCCAATGGAAGAGTGCCACGTATCATTCTTGAAGATTCGACCGTTAGCTCCTACTTAGTATTTAACAAATCTCAAGGACAACGGACAATCTGTCTCACGAACAAGCGAATACAATGAACAAGCAATCTGATTTTGCAGAGAGAGAAACTACTCAATCATCTTGCTTATTGAATTCAAACAGTGAAGCTTCTTTCTGATTGTACTGTGTGTGAATCAAGAGAGAGAGCTAGAATCAAAGCACCTTTAGCCGAGTGATATTCTTCATCTTGTAATTGAACAGAAAGTGTTCTGTTCAATAGTGAGCTAAGTGTGTGTGTAAACTGTATTTGATTCTAATCATCTTATAGTGAATCCTTCCGGTGGTTGGAAGAAGGGGTGACGTAGGAGAGTTTCTCCGAACATCCATAAACAAACTGCTGTGTGTTCTTCTTTTCTGTCATCTTTTCATATTTCATCTTGTGATTCAAACCCAAGTAAACAATTCCGCCTTGAATCCGTTTCAAGTGTTTACACAAGTATGCGTAGAATAGAAAGTGAATTAAATCCCTAACATGATTTCTTTCAAACTGTTTTTCACAAGCCTTCATCCTTAGCCAGATCCCGTCTCTATCGATAAAGCCAATCCTATCACATTGTGACGTTAAATTGAATGTTTATATGCTCAAACTATTAGTACACATATGCATTTTTTAAAACCAATTGCAGTATTATTTATTAATATATTATTAATAGTTATTTAATTTACTCATTTTTACCAAGCTCTTCGCAATGAAACATACTTTAAGCATATAGTTCTAATTTTTAATGTTAGTGTTTAATTTTAAATAAAAATATGTCAATAGACATTTTACTTGTAGCGTAAACAAGATTTAATGAATGATTTTTTATTTTATTTTATTAATTATGTATGATTGTTAAAAAAGTTGGTATATATATTTACAAACTTGATATATGTATTTTATTTGTATTAATTGTAATTATTTATTAATATCATTAAACTTTAAAAATGAAATAATATGAATTATAATACATATTAGAATTGTTTTAATGTTTTTAATTCAGTTTAATAAATTTATTTGATTTTAATTTAAGAGTAACAATTTATAAAAAAGATGAAATATTAAAAATGTAGAAAATAATTCTGCATATATAAATCAATACGATTATAAGAAATTTGACTAATAAAATACTCAATTGCTAACTCAAATTGAATTTACTTCAAAATCCATCCATTTTTATGTCTCAACACTTCTCTCCACATGCAATCACACATTTCTCTACTTCATTCACGTCTGTAAATAAAAGCATAAAAATCATATTAATAACAAGTATTGATTCGATCAAAAGTTAAATAAATTTATAATAAACTAACCAATGATTATAAATATGATTAAGATTTTATGCAAGTCTAATACATTAAATAGTAATCAATAATATATAGATCAACGTACCTTCAATGAATTGAACGCATTTATCGACAGAACACTTAATATTGCAACCATCAACTACTTCCATTAGGGTTGGAGGTCTGGCTATAATACATTTTGGAATACATAATGCACCACAAATAGCCATCTTTCTAGTATTAGGAGTAACACACCCTCCTAGACAATTTTCAAGACAAGTACGAAAAGGCATTGCGTTTATAAATTTATCATCGAAAATATGTATCAAAATAAGTACAAGTACAATTCTATTGAACATTGTCATCCTATCTGTCTCTCTCACACTATTCTCACTATGTTGCAATATATGGAACAATCTATATGACTCTATGGGTAAATGACTTGATTATATATAGTAGAATAAATTGTACTTAATTTAATTTTTTTTAAACTCTGTGAAAGGTATATAACCACGATATTAATTATATAATTTGACTAATTTTTTTATTTTTGGAATTATTTTATAAATTCTTATTGATAAATAGATTTAGTTATTAATTAAATAATCGATTTTAGCAATATTCAAAAAAACAATATAAATTACTTAAAAAATAATGGTTGACTGCTTAAATTTGACTATAAATCTCATAATTGTTAATTATAATCTAAATTTTAGATTGAGTAATATTAATGGTTATGAGATATTATTAATATTTGTAAATTATTAAAATAAATACATGAAATAGATTATTTAGGTCATACATTTTCCAAATTAAAAAAACATAACTAATTATGTTGTCATGATGTCTAATTAATTATATATGTCTAATATTTGTGTACTGTGAAATTAATTCTTTATGTAAGAGAATTAGAAAAAATAAAAAATAAAATAAAAAAAATATAAATTCCGTACCGGTACCACACCTTACAAATTTTTTTGGGTATATCAAAAAATCTAAATTTATGGTAAGTTATTTTTAATATACAGAAAATATCGATAATTTTCTCAATGTCATTATTAAGGTGATTAGTTTGAAAAAGTGAATAAAAATGTAGGTGGTTATGGTAAATTGTTATTTGAGTATCAAACATATGTTATTTTTTATAAAATGAGACTTTAAATTTGAATTGGGTTATATATTATTCGAACTATTACAATTACACAGACAAAATGTGTGTACTTATTCTAATGTATCATTCTTTTTCTAATTAATTTATTATATTTGTAAATAAAATATTTATAGAAGTATTTTTTTAAATTTAGTATTCTTTTGAACTTTTTGAATTCTATTTTGTCGAATTTATTTTTGGTCACTAAAAATTTGTGATTTGAAGAAATATTTTTGAAAATTCGAAAATATATAAGTTTTCTATTGATTTTTCAAAATTATAACGATATAACTTCTTTTATCAGTTTGTAAATTTAGACATATTTGTGTTTTTAGATAACTATTTTCTTTAGATACACTCTTTTTAATTTGTCAATTGTAGTTTAAATATTTATAAAAATATGTAATGTATTAAATAAATAGAAAAAAATTAATTACGAAATAATTGTTATATTCTAAATAAATGTCATAAATTAAATAAGAAAATAAATATTACGTTAAGGTAAAAAATGTGCACGTACATTTGTTTGTAAAAAAATGACTCAAATAGTTAAAATTGTGAGAGTTCAAATCCTATATGACACAATTCAAATTACAAGTTCGTTTAATTAAAATGATTTAAATTTCAAGATTAAATAGCCATTGTGACGTTAATTGAATGTTTGTATGCTCAAACTATTAGTACAAATATGCATTTTTTAAAACCAATTGCAGCATCATTTATTAATAGTTATTTAATTTACTCATTTTTACCAAGCTCTTCGCAATGAAACATACTTTAAGCATATTTTTATTGACAAATATTTGTTGTCTATTGGCAAATCAACCATTAATCTCAATCGATAGTTATTTAATTTACTCATTTTTACAAAGGACCCTCTTCGCAATGGAACATACTTTAAGCATATTTTTATTGACAAATAGTTGTTGTCCAAAGATTGTGTTAGATATTCATTTGATTGGAATTCCTTATTTGGTTGGAAATTAATACATTTTTAAATTGCTTGATAATATCACATATAACTCAATTATATTCGGTTTAATTGACATTTAATACAAAAATAGCATTTCATGTAGATATAGTATCATGACAAGGGGTGAGTCGGTCCAATATACCTTAATGTTTAATTTTTACCGAAGATTTTAGTATACAAAAAATTCACACATTTACCTTACCTTAAATTTGGTATACAAAAAATTCATACATTTATTTTACCTTAATTTCGGTATATCATAATTTCGGTACGGTATCTATATTATACCTTTGATACCTAAAAAATATATTAACTTAAAAAATTCAATTTAATATAGTTATTACATACATGATACACAAAACAAAACAAAAAAAGATATTTATCATAAACTAAAATAATACTTTTAAAATATAACTTGTAAAACCTAAAAAAAAATTAAAAATTAAACTTAGTTAAAAAAAATTGGAGTTAACAAAAATAAACATATTTATTGTCTTGAAGTTAGATTAAAATGGATACGAGAGAGGGAAATTCAAAACGGTTTTTAATCATATATAAATAATAAATATTGACATAAATTAATACTAAAAATAATTTGCTTGCAACAAAATTTCCATCAATATATATAGCAACATATTGAAACTCTTGACTAAATTCTTCATCTAAACCTACTATATATATTATAAAGAAAACATTTTCACTAGTTTTTTAGCAACAATAAATATATCAAATGAAAAATATAGTGACATTTAATGAAAAAATGGATTATATTTAAAATTCGATGTAGATTCTTGCTTAAATTTTATTAGTGTTGCTTATAATGTTCTAATTTTTAATGTTAGTGTTTAATTTTAAATAAAAATATGTCAATAGACATTTTACTTGTAGCGTAAACAAGATTTAATGAATGATTTTTTATTTTATTTTATTAATTATGTGTGATTGTTAAAAAAGTTGGTATATATATTTAAAAACTTGATATATGTATTTTATTTGTATTAATTGTAATTATTTATTAATATCATTAAACTTTAAAAATGAAATAATATGAATTATAATACATATTAGAATTGTTTCAATGTTTTTAATTCAGTTTAATAAATTTATTTGATTTTAATTTAAGAGTAACAATTTATAAAAAAGATGAAATATTAAAAATATAGAAAATAATTCTGCATATATAAATCGATTATAAGAAATTTGACTAATAAAATACTCAATTGCTAACTCAAATTGAATTTACTTCAAAATCCATCCATTTTTATGTCTCAACACTTCTCTCCACATGCAATCACACATTTCTCAACTTCATTCACGTCTGTAAATAAAAGCATAAAAATCATATTAATAACAAGTATTGATTCGATCAAAAGTTAAATAAATTTATAATAAACTAACCAATGATTATAAATATGATTAAGATTTTATGCAACTCTAATACATTAAATAGTAATCAATAATATATAGATCAACGTACCTTCAATGAATTGAACGCATTTATCGACAGAACACTTAATATTGCAACCATCAACTACTTCCATTAGGGTTGGAGGTCTGGCTATTATACATTTTGGAATACATAATGCACCACAAATAGCCATCTTTCTAGTATTAGGAGTAACACACCCTCCTAAACAATTTTCAAGACAAGTACGAAAAGGCATTGCGTTTATAAATTTATCATCGGAAATATGTATCAAAATAAGTACAAGTACAATTCTATTGAACATTGTCATCCTATCTGTCTCTCTCACACTATTCTCACTATGTTGCAATATATGGAACAATTTATATGACTCTATGGGTAAATGACTTGATTATATATAGTAGAATAAATTGTACTTAATTTTTTTTTTAAACTCTGTGAAAGGTATATAACCACGATATTAATTATATAATTTGACTAATTTTGTTATTTTTGGAATTCGTTTATAAATTCTTATTGATAAATAGATTTAGTCATTAATTAAATAATCGATTTTAGCAATATTCAAAAAACAATATAAATTACTTAAAAAATAATGGTTGACTGCTTAAATTTGACCATAAATCTCATAATTGTTAATTATAATCTAAATTTTAGATTGAGTAATATTAATGGTTATGAGATATTATTAATATTTGTAAATTATTAAAATAAATACATGAAATAGATTATTTAGGTCATACATTTTCCAAATTAAAAAAATATAACTAATTATGTTGTCATGATGTCTAATTAATTATATATGTCTAATATTTGTGTACTGTGAAATTAATTCTTTATGTAAGAGAATTAGAAAAAATAAAAAATAAAATATAAAAAATATAAATTCCATACCGGTACCACACCTTACAAATTTTTTTGGGTATATCAAAAAATCTAAATTTACGGTAAGTTATTTTTAATATACAGAAAATATCGATAATTTTCTCAATGTCATTATTAAAGTGGTTAGTTTAAAAAAGTGAATAAAAATGTAGGTGGTTATGGTAAATTGTTATTTGAGTATCAAACATATGTTATTTTTTATAAAATGAGACTTTAAATTTGAATTGTGTTATATATTATTCGAGCTATTACAATTACACAGACAAAATGTGTGTACTTATTCTAATGTATCATTTTTTTTCTAATTAATTTATTATATTTGTAAATAAAATATTTATATAAGTATTTTTTTAAATTTAGTATTCTTTTGAACTTTTTGAATTTAATTTGGTCGAATTTATTTTTGGTGACTAAAAATTTGTGATTTGAAGAAATATTTTTGAAAATTCGTTTTCTATTGATTTTTCAAAATTATAACGATATAACTTCTTTTATCAGTTTGTAAATTTAGACATATTTGTGTTTTTAGATAACTATTTTCTTTAGATACACTCTTTTTAATTTGTCAATTGTAGTTTAAATATTTATAAAAATATGTAATGTATTAAATAAATAGAAAAAAATTAATTACGAAACAATTGTTATATTCTAAATAAATGTCATAAATTAAATAAGAAAATAAATATTACGTTAATGTAAAAAATGTGCACGTACATTTGTTTGTAAAAAAATGACTCAAATAGTTAAAATTGTGAGAGTTCAAATCCTATATGACACAATTCAAATTACAAGTCCGTTTAATAAAAATGATTTAAATTTCAAGATTAAATAGCCATTGTGACGTTAATTGAATGTTTGTATGCTCAAACTATTAGTACAAATATGCATTTTTTAAAACCAATTGCAGCATCATTTATTAATAGTTATTTAATTTACTCATTTTTACCAAGCTCTTCGCAATGAAACATACTTTAAACATATTTTTATTGACAAATATTTGTTGTCAATTGGCAAATCAACCATCAATCTCAATCTTATCGGCCTCTTATCAATTGACAAATGAACCATCAATCTCAATCGATAGTTATTTAATTTACTCATTTTTACAAAGGACCCTCTTCGCAATGGAACATACTTTAAGCATATTTTTATTGACAAATATTTGTTGTCCAAAGATTGTGTTAGATATTCATTTGATTGGAATTCATTATTTGGTTGGAAATTAATACATTTTTAAATTGCTTGATAATATCACATATAACTCAATTATATTCGGTTTTGTAAAATTGAAATCGACATTTAATACAAAAAATAGCATTTCTTGTAGATATAGTATCATGACAAGGGGTGAGTCGGTCCAATATACCTTAATGTTTAATTTTTACCGAATATTTTAGTATACAAAAAATTCACACATTTACCTTACCTTAAATTTGGTATACAAAAAATTCATACATTTATTTTACCTTAATTTCGGTATATCATAATTTCGGTACGGTATCTATATTATACCTTTGATACCTAAAAAATATATTAACTTAAAAAATTCAATTTAATATAGTTATTACATACATGATACACAAAACAAAAAAAAAATATTTATCATAAACTAAAATAATACTTTTAAAATATAACTTGTAAAACCTAAAAAAAAATTAAAAATTAAACTTAGTTAAAAAAATTGGAGTTAACAAAAATAAACATATTTATTGTCTTGAAGTTAGATTAAAATGGATACGAGAGAGTGAAATTCAAAACGATTTTTAATCATATATAAATAATAAATATTGACATAAATTAATACTAAAAATAATTTGCTTGCAACAAAATTTCCATCAATATATATAGCAACATATTGAAACTCTTGACTAAATTCTTCATCTAAACCTACTATATATTATAAAGAAAACATTTTCACTAGTTTTTTAGCAACAATAAATATATCAAATGAAAAATATAGTGACATTTAATGAAAAAATGGATTATATTTAAAATTCGATGTAGATTCTTGCTTAAATTTTATTAGTGTTGCTTATAATGTTCTAATTTTTAATGTTAGTGTTTAATTTTAAATAAAAATATGTCAATAGACATTTTACTTGTAGCGTAAACAAGATTTAATGAATGATTTTTTATTTTATTTTATTAATTATGTGTGATTGTTAAAAAAGTTGGTATATATATTTAAAAACTTGATATATGTATTTTATTTGTATTAATTGTAATTATTTATTAATATCATTAAACTTTAAAAATGAAATAATATGAATTATAATACATATTAGAATTGTTTCAATGTTTTTAATTCAGTTTAATAAATTTATTTGATTTTAATTTAAGAGTAACAATTTATAAAAAAGATGAAATATTAAAAATGTAGAAAATAATTCTGCATATATAAATCAATACGATTATAAGAAATTTGACTAATAAAATACTCAATTGCTAACTCAAATTGAATTTACTTCAAAATCCATCCATTTTTATGTCTCAACACTTCTCTCCACATGCAATCACACATTTCTCTACTTCATTTACGTCTGTAAATAAAAGCATAAAAATCATATTAATAACAAGTATTGATTCGATCAAAAGTTAAATAAATTTATAATAAACTAACCAATGATTATAAATATGATTAAGATTTTATGCAACTCTAATACATTAAATAATAATCAATAATATATAGATCAACGTACCTTCAATGAATTGAACGCATTTATCGACAGAACACTTAATATTGCAACCATCAACTACTTCCATTAGGGTTGGAGGTCTGGCTATAATACATTTTGGAATACATAATGCACCACAAATAGCCATCTTTCTAGTATTAGGAGTAACACACCCTCCTAAACAATTTTCAAGACAAGTACGAAAAGGCATTGCGTTTATAAATTTATCATCGGAAATATGTATCAAAATAAGTACAAGTACAATTCTATTGAACATTGTCATCCTATCTGTCTCTCTCACACTATTCTCACTATGTTGCAATATATGGAACAATTTATATGACTCTATGGGTAAATGACTTGATTATATATAGTAGAATAAATTGTACTTAATTTTTTTTTAAACTCTGTGAAAGGTATATAACCACGATATTAATTATATAATTTGACTAATTTTGTTATTTTGGAATTCGTTTATAAATTCTTATTGATAAATAGATTTAGTCATTAATTAAATAATCGATTTTAGCAATATTCAAAAAACAATATAAATTACTTAAAAAATAATGGTTGACTGCTTAAATTTGACCATAAATCTCATAATTGTTAATTATAATCTAAATTTTAGATTGAGTAATATTAATGGTTATGAGATATTATTAATATTTGTAAATTATTAAAATAAATACATGAAATAGATTATTTAGGTCATACATTTTCCAAATTAAAAAAATATAACTAATTATGTTGTCATGATGTCTAATTAATTATATATGTCTAATATTTGTGTACTGTGAAATTAATTCTTTATGTAAGAGAATTTGAAAAAATAAAAAATAAAATATAAAAAATATAAATTCCGTACCGGTACCACACCTTACAAATTTTTTTTGGGTATATCAAAAAATCTAAATTTACGGTAAGTTATTTTTAATTTACAGAAAATATCGATAATTTTCTCAATGTCATTATTAAGGTGGTTAGTTTGAAAAAGTGAATAAAAATGTAGGTGGTTATGGTAAATTGTTATTTGAGTATCAAACATATGTTATTTTTTATAAAATGATACTTTAAATTTGAATTGTGTTATATATTATTCGAACTATTACAATTACACAGACAAAATGTGTGTACTTATTCTAATGTATCATTTTTTTTCTAATTAATTTATTATATTTGTAAATAAAATATTTATATAAGTATTTTTTTAAATTTAGTATTCTTTTGAACTTTTTGAATTCTATTTTGTCGAATTTATTTTTGGTGACTAAAAATCTGTGATTTGAAGAAATATTTTTGAAAATTCGAAAATATATAAGTTTTCTATTGATTTTTCAAAATTATAACGATATAACTTCTTTTATCAGTTTGTAAATTTAGACATATTTATGTTTTTAGATAACTATTTTCTTTAGATACACTCTTTTTAATTTGTCAATTGTAGTTTAAATATTTATAAAAATATGTAATGTATTAAATAAATAGAAAAAAATTTATTACGAAATAATTGTTATATTCTAAATAAATGTCATAAATTAAATAAGAAAATAAATATTACGTTAATGTAAAAAATGTGCACGTACATTTGTTTGTAAAAAAATGACTCAAATAGTTAAAATTGTGAGAGTTCAAATCCTATATGACACAATTCAAATTACAAGTTCGTTTAATTAAAATGATTTAAATTTCAAGATTAAATAGCCATTGTGACGTTAATTGAATGTTTGTATGCTCAAACTATTAGTACAAATATGCATTTTTTAAAACCAATTGCAGCATCATTTATTAATAGTTATTTAATTTACTCATTTTTACCAAGCTCTTCGCAATGAAACATACTTTAAGCATATTTTTATTTACAAATATTTGTTGTCAATTGGCAAATCAACCATCAATCTCAATCTTATCGACTTCTTATCAATTGACAAATCAACCATCAATCTCAATCGATAGTTATTTAATTTACTCATTTTTACAAAGGACCCTCTTCGCAATGGAACATACTTTAAGCATATTTTTATTGACAAATATTTGTTGTCCAAAGATTGTGTTAGATATTCATTTGATTGGAATTCATTATTTGGTTGGAAATTAATACATTTTTAAATTGCTTGATAATATCACATATAACTCAATTATATTCGGTTTTGTAAAATTGAAATCGACATTTAATACAAAAAATAGCATTTCATGTAGATATAGTATCATGACAAGGGGTGAGTCGGTCCAATATACCTTAATGTTTAATTTTTACCGAAGATTTTTGTATACAAAAAATTCACACATTTACCTTACCTTAAATTTGGTATACAAAAAATCCATACATTTATTTTACCTTAATTTCGGTATATCATAATTTCGGTACGGTATCTATATTATACCTTTGATACCTAAAAAATATATTAACTTAAAAAATTCAATTTAATATAGTTATTACATACATGATACACAAAACAAAACAAAAAAAGATATTTATCATAAACTAAAATAATACTTTTAAAATATAACTTGTAAAACCTAAAAAAAAAAATTAAAAATTAAACTTAGTTAAAAAAATTGGAGTTAACAAAAATAAACATATTTATTGTCTTCAAGTTAGATTAAAATGGATACGAGAGAGTGAAATACAAAACGGTTTTTAATCATATATAAATAATAAATATTGACATAAATTAATACTAAAAATAATTTGCTTGCAACAAAATTTCCATCAATATATATAGCAACATATTGAAACTCTTGACTAAATTCTTCATCTAAACCTACTATATATATTATAAAGAAAACATTTTCACTAGTTTTTTAGCAACAATAAAAATATCAAATGAAAAATATAGTGACATTTAATGAAAAAATGGATTATATTTAAAATTCGATGTAGATTCTTGCTTAAACTTTATTAGTGTTGCTTATAATGTTCTAATTTTTAATGTTAGTGTTTAATTTTAAATAAAAATATGTCAATAGACATTTTACTTGTAGCGTAAACAAGATTTAATGAATGATTTTTTATTTTATTTTATTAATTATGTGTGATTGTTAAAAAAGTTGGTATATATATTTAAAAACTTGATATATGTATTTTATTTGTATTAATTGTAATTATTTATTAATATCATTAAACTTTAAAAATGAAATAATATGAATTATAATACATATTAGAATTGTTTCAATGTTTTTAATTCAGTTTAATAAATTTATTTGATTTTAATTTAAGAGTAACAATTTATAAAAAAGATGAAATATTAAAAATGTAGAAAATAATTCTGCATATATAAATCAATACGATTATAAGAAATTTGACTAATAAAATACTCAATTGCTAACTCAAATTGAATTTACTTCAAAATCCATCCATTTTTATGTCTCAACACTTCTCTCCACATGCAATCACACATTTCTCTACTTCATTTACGTCTGTAAATAAAAGCATAAAAATCATATTAATAACAAGTATTGATTCGATCAAAAGTTAAATAAATTTATAATAAACTAACCAATGATTATAAATATGATTAAGATTTTATGCAACTCTAATACATTAAATAATAATCAATAATATATAGATCAACGTACCTTCAATGAATTGAACGCATTTATCGACAGAACACTTAATATTGCAACCATCAACTACTTCCATTAGGGTTGGAGGTCTGGCTATAATACATTTTGGAATACATAATGCACCACAAATAGCCATCTTTCTAGTATTAGGAGTAACACACCCTCCTAAACAATTTTCAAGACAAGTACGAAAAGGCATTGCGTTTATAAATTTATCATCGGAAATATGTATCAAAATAAGTACAAGTACAATTCTATTGAACATTGTCATCCTATCTGTCTCTCTCACACTATTCTCACTATGTTGCAATATATGGAACAATTTATATGACTCTATGGGTAAATGACTTGATTATATATAGTAGAATAAATTGTACTTAATTTTTTTTTAAACTCTGTGAAAGGTATATAACCACGATATTAATTATATAATTTGACTAATTTTGTTATTTTTGGAATTCGTTTATAAATTCTTATTGATAAATAGATTTAGTCATTAGTTAAATAATCGATTTTAGCAATATTCAAAAAACAATATAAATTACTTAAAAAATAATGGTTGACTGCTTAAATTTGACCATAAATCTCATAATTGTTAATTATAATCTAAATTTTAGATTGAGTAATATTAATGGTTATGAGATATTATTAATATTTGTAAATAATTAAAATAAATACATGAAATAGATTATTTAGGTCATACATTTTCCAAATTAAAAAAATATAACTAATTATGTTGTCATGATGTCTAATTAATTATATATGTCTAATATTTGTGTACTGTGAAATTAATTCTTTATGTAAGAGAATTTGAAAAAATAAAAAATAAAATATAAAAAATATAAATTCCGTACCGGTACCACACCTTACAAATTTTTTTTGGGTATATCAAAAAATCTAAATTTACGGTAAGTTATTTTTAATTTACAGAAAATATCGATAATTTTCTCAATGTCATTATTAAGGTGGTTAGTTTGAAAAAGTGAATAAAAATGTAGGTGGTTATGGTAAATTGTTATTTGAGTATCAAACATATGTTATTTTTTATAAAATGATACTTTAAATTTGAATTGTGTTATATATTATTCGAACTATTACAATTACACAGACAAAATGTGTGTACTTATTCTAATGTATCATTTTTTTTCTAATTAATTTATTATATTTGTAAATAAAATATTTATATAAGTATTTTTTTAAATTTAGTATTCTTTTGAACTTTTTGAATTCTATTTTGTCGAATTTATTTTTGGTGACTAAAAATCTGTGATTTGAAGAAATATTTTTGAAAATTCGAAAATATATAAGTTTTCTATTGATTTTTCAAAATTATAACGATATAACTTCTTTTATCAGTTTGTAAATTTAGACATATTTATGTTTTTAGATAACTATTTTCTTTAGATACACTCTTTTTAATTTGTCAATTGTAGTTTAAATATTTATAAAAATATGTAATGTATTAAATAAATAGAAAAAAATTTATTACGAAATAATTGTTATATTCTAAATAAATGTCATAAATTAAATAAGAAAATAAATATTACGTTAATGTAAAAAATGTGCACGTGCATTTGTTTGTAAAAAAATGACTCAAATAGTTAAAATTGTGAGAGTTCAAATCCTATATGACACAATTCAAATTACAAGTTCGTTTAATTAAAATGATTTAAATTTCAAGATTAAATAGCCATTGTGACGTTAATTGAATGTTTGTATGCTCAAACTATTAGTACAAATATGCATTTTTTAAAACCAATTGCAGCATCATTTATTAATAGTTATTTAATTTACTCATTTTTACCAAGCTCTTCGCAATGAAACATACTTTAAGCATATTTTTATTTACAAATATTTGTTGTCAATTGGCAAATCAACCATCAATCTCAATCTTATCGACCTCTTATCAATTGACAAATCAACCATCAATCTCAATCGATAGTTATTTAATTTACTCATTTTTACAAAGGACCCTCTTCGCAATGGAACATACTTTAAGCATATTTTTATTGACAAATATTTGTTGTCCAAAGATTGTGTTAGATATTCATTTGATTGGAATTCATTATTTGGTTGGAAATTAATACATTTTTAAATTGCTTGATAATATCACATATAACTCAATTATATTCGGTTTTGTAAAATTGAAATCGACATTTAATACAAAAAATAGCATTTCATGTAGATATAGTATCATGACAAGGGGTGAGTCGGTCCAATATACCTTAATGTTTAATTTTTACCGAAGATTTTAGTATACAAAAAATTCACACATTTACCTTACCTTAAATTTGGTATACAAAAAATTCATACATTTATTTTACCTTAATTTCGGTATATCATAATTTCGGTATGGTATCTATAATATACCTTTGATACCTAAAAAATATATTAACTTAAAAAATTCAATTTAATATAGTTATTACATACATGATACAAAAAAAAAATATTTATCATAAACTAAAATAATACTTTTAAAATATAACTTGTAAAACCTAAAAAAAAATTAAAAATTAAACTTAGTTAAAAAAATTGGAGTTAACAAAAATAAACATATTTATTGTCTTCAAGTTAGATTAAAATGGATTAATCATATATAAATAATAAATATTGACATAAATTAATACTTAAAATAATTTGCTTGGAACAAAATTTCCATCAATATATATAGCAACATATTGAAACTCTTGACTAAATTCTTCATCTAAACCTACTATATATATTATAAAGAAAACATTTTCACTAGTTTTTTTAGCAACAATAAATATATCAAATGAAAAATATAGTGACATTTAATGAAAAAATTGATTATATTTAAAATTCGATGTAGAATCTTGCTTAAATTTTATTAGTGTTGCTTATAATGTTCTAATTTTTAATGTTAGTGTTTAATTTTAAATAAAAATAAGTCAATAGACATTTTACTTGTAGCGTAAACAAGATTTAATGAATGATTTTTTATTTTATTTTATTAATTATGTGTGATTGTTAAAAAAGTTGGTATATATATTTAAAAACTTGATATATGTATTTTATTTGTATTAATTGTAATTATTTATTAATATCATTAAACTTTAAAAATAAAATAATATGAATTATAATACATATTAGAATTGTTTCAATGTTTTTAATTCAGTTTAATAAATATATTTGATTTTAATTTAAGAGTAACAATTTATAAAAAAGATGAAATATTAAAAATGTAGAAAATAATTCTGCATATATAAATCAATATGATTATAAGAAATTTGACTAATAAAATACTCAATTGCTAACTCAAATTGAATTTACTTCAAAATCCATCCATTTTTATGTCTTAGCACTTCTCTCCACATGCAATCACACATTTCTCTACTTCATTCACGTCTGTAAATAAAAGCATAAAAATCATATTAATAACAAGTATTGATTCGATCAAAAGTTAAATAAATTTATAATAAACTAATCAATAATTATAAATATAATTAAGATTTTATGCAAATCTAATACATTAAATAGTAATCAATAATATATAGATCAACGTACCTTCAATGAATTGAACGCATTTATCGACAAAACACTTAATATTGCAACCATCAACTACTTCCATTAGGGTTGGAGGTCTGGCTATAATACATTTTGGAATACATAATGCACCACAAATAGCCATCTTTCTAGTATTAGGAGTAACACACCCTCCTAAACAATTTTCAAGACAAGTACGAAAAGGCATTGCATTTATAAATTTATCATCGGAAATATGTATCAAAATAAGTACAAGTACAATTCTATTGAACATTGTCATTCTATCGGTCTCTCTCCCACTATTCTCACTATGTTGCAATATATGGAACAATTTATATGACTCTATGGTAAATGACTTGATTATATATAGTAGAATAAATTGTACTTAATTTAATTTTTTTAAACTCTGTGAAAGGTATGTAACCACTATATTAATTATATAATTTGACTAATTTTGTTATTTTGGGAATTCTTTTATAAGTTCTTATTGATAAATAGATTTAGTCATTAATTAAATAATCGATTTTAGTAATATTCAAAAAACAATATAAATTACTTAAAAAATAATGGTTGACTGTTTAAATTTGACCATAAATCTCATAATTGTTAATTATAATCTAAATTTTAGATTGAGTAATATTAATGGTTAGGAGATATTATTAATATTTTTAAATTATTAAAATTAATACATGAAATAGATTATTTAGGTCATACATTTTCCAAATTAAAAAAATATAACTAATTATGTTGTCATGATGTCTAATTAATTATATATGTCTAATATTTGTGTACTGTGAAATTAATTCTTTATGTAAGAGAATTAGAAAAAATAAAAATAAAATATAAATAAATATAAATTTCGTAACGGTACCACACTTTACAAATTTTTTTGTGTATATCAAAAAATCTAAATTTACGGTAAGTTATTTTTAATATACAGAAAATATCGATAATTTTCTCAATGTCATTATTAAGGTGGTTAGTTTGAAAAAGTGAATAAAAATGTAGGTGATTATGGTAAATTGTTATTTGAGTATCAAACATATGTCATATATTATTCGAACTATTACAATTAATGTGTGTACTTATTCTAATGTATCATTTTTTTCTAATTAATTTATTATATTTGTAAATAATATATTTATATAAGTATTTTTTTAAATTAGTATTCTTTTGAACTTTTTAAATTCTATTTTGTCGAATTTGTTTTTGGTGATTAAAAATTTGTTATTTGAAGAAATATTTTTGAAAATTCGAAAATATATAAGTTTTCTATTGATTTTTCAAAATTATAACGATATAACTTTTACCAGTTCGTAAATTTAGACATATTTGTGATTTTAGATAACTATTTTCTTTAGATACACGCTTTTTAATTTGTCCATTGCAGTTTAAATATTTATAAAAATATGTAATTTATTAAATAAATAGAAAAAAAATAATTACGAAATAATTGTTATATTCCAAATATATGTCATAAATTAAATAAGAAAATAAACATTACGTTAATGTAAAAAATGTGCACGTACATTTGTTTGTAAAAAATGACTCAAATAGTTAAAATTGTGAGAGTTCAAATCCTATATGACACAATTCAAATTACAAGTCTGTTTAATAAAATTGATTTAAATTTAAAGATTAAATAGCCATTGTGACGTTAAATTGAATGTTTGTATGCTCAAACTATTAGTACAAATATGCATTTTTTAAAACCAATTGCAGCAACATTTATTAATATATTATTAATAGTTATTTAATTTACTCATTTTTACCAAGCTCTTCGCAATGAAACATACTTTAAGCATATTTTTATTGACAAATATTTGTTGTCAATTGAAAAATCAACCATCAATCTCAATCTTATCGGCCTCTTATCAATTGACAAATCAACCATCAATCTCAATCGATAGTTATTTAATTTACTCATTTTTACAAAGGACCCTTTTCGCAATGAAACATACTTTAAGCATATTTTTATTGACAAATATTTGTTGTCCAAAGATGTGTTAGATATTGATTTGATTGGAATTCATTATTTGGTTGGAAATTAATACATTTTTAAAATTTTAAATTGCTTAATAATATCACATATAACTCAATTATATTCGGTTTTGTAAAATTGAAATCGATATTTAATACAAAAAAATAGCATTTAATGTAGATATAGTATCATGACAAGGGGTGAGTCGGTCCAATATACCTTAATGTTTTATTCTTACCGAAGATTTTAATATACAAAAAATTCACACATTTACCTTACCTTAAATTTGGTATACAAAAAATTCATACATTTATCTTACCTTAATTTCGGTATGTCATAATTTCGGTACGGTATCTATAGTATACCTTTGATACCTAAAAAATATATTAACTTAAAAAATTCAATTTAATATAGTTATATCATACATGATACACAAAACAAAAAAAAAATATTTATCATAAAATAAAATAACTTTTAAAATATAACTTGTAAAATCTAACAAAAAAATTAAAAATTAAACTTAGTTTAAAAAATTGGAGTTAACAAAAATAAACATATTTATTGTCTTCAAGTTAGATTAAAATGGATACGAGAGAGTGAAATTCAAAAAAAAAATTTAATCATATATAAATAATAAATATTGACATAAATTAATACTAAAAACAATTTGCTTGCAACAAAATTTCCATCAATATATATAGCAACATATTGAAACTCTTGACTAAATTCTTCCTCTAAACCTACTATATATATTATAAAGAAAACATTTTCACTAGTTTTTTAGCAACAATAAATGTATCAAATGAAAAATATAGTGACATTTAATGAAAAAATGGATTATATTTAAAATTCGATGTAAATTCTTGCTTAAATTTTATTAGCGTTGCTTATAATATTCTTATTTTTAATGTTAGTGTTTAATTTTAAATAAAAATATGTCAATAGGCATTTTACTTGTAGCGTAAACAAGATTTAATGAATGATTTTTTATTTTATTTTATTAATTATGTGTGATTGTTAAAAAAGTTGGTATATATATTTAAAAACTTTATATGTGTATTTTATTTGTATTAATATTAATTATTTATTAATATCATTAAACTTGAAAAATTAAATAATATGAATTATAATACATATTAGAATTGTTTCAATGTTTTTAATTCAGTTTAATAAATATATTTGATTTTAATTTAAGAGTAACAATATATAAAAAAGATGAAATATTAAAAATGTAGAAAATAATTCTGCATATATAAATCAATACGATTATAATGGTAATGATATATTATTAATATTTATAAATTATTAAAATAAATATATGAAATACATTATGTAGGTCATACATTTTCCAAATTAAATAAATATATCTTATGTTGTCTAATTAATTATATTCGTTTTGTGTCTATGAAATTAATTCTTTATGCAAGCGAATTAGAAAAAATAAAAATTAAATAATTAAAATAAAACATAATTTCAGTATCAATACCACATCTTACAAATTTTTTGGGTATATCAAAAAAATTAATATTTTCGGTTGTTTATGGTACGGTACAGTATTATTAATATACCATAAATATTGGTAATTTTCCTAATTCAAACATATTACAACACTTATTAAAGTGGGTAGTTTAAGAAAGTGAATAAAAATGTAGGTTGTTATGGTAAATTGTTATTTGAGTATAAATATATGTCATTTTTATAAAATGAGACTTGAAATTTGAATTGTGTTATATATTATTCAAACTATTACAATTACACAGACATAATGTGTGTATTTATTCTAATGTAACACTTTTTTCTAATTAATTTTTATATTTGTAAATAAAATATTTACATAAGTATTTTTTTAATTTAGTTCTCTTTTGAACTTTTTGAATTCTAGTTTGTCGAATATATTCTTGGTGACTAAAAATGTGTGATTTGAAGAAATATTTTAGAAAATTCGAAAATAGATAGGTTTTCTATTGATTTTTTTAAAAAAAGTATAACAATATAACTTCGTTTATCTGTTTACAAATTTAGACATATTTTTCTTTTAAGATAACTATTCTTTTAGATACACGCTTTTTAATTTTTAAATTGCAGTTTAAATATTTTAAAATATATGTAATGTATTAAATGAATAAAAAAAATTTAATAATGAAATAAATGTTATTTTCTAAATAAATGTCATAAATTAAATAAGAAAACAAATATTACGTTAATGTAAAAAATGTGAACGTACATTTGTTTTTAAAAAATGATTCAAATAGTTAAAATTGTGAGGTTTCGAACCGTATAGGATATAATTCAAAGTACAAGCCCGTTTAATAAAAATAATTTAAATTTTGAGTTTAAATAGTCTTTTGTCGTTAAATTTAAATTGAATGTTTGTATGCTCAAACTATTAGTACAAATATGAACTTTTTTTAAACCAATTGCAGCATCATTTATTAATTTATTATTGATAGTTATTTAATTTACTCATTCTTACAAAAGGACCCTCTTAGCAATGAAACATACTTTAAGCATATTTTTGTCCAAAGATTGTGTTAGATATTCAGTTGAATGTAATTCATTATTTGGTAAGAAATTAATACATTTTTTAAGTTGCTTGATAATATCACATATAAATCAATTATTTTCGGTTTCGTAAAATTGAAACCGACATTTAATACAAATAATAATATTTCATGTAAATATAGTATCATGACAAGGGTGAGTCGTTAAAATGTATTTTAATATTTTATCTATACCTTATACCTTACCAAATATTTCAGTATATAATAAATTCGTACATTTTTCTTACCTTGATTTTGGTATACCTTAAATTTGATATACAAAAATTCATACATTTACCTTGCTTTGATTTCAGTATACCATAATTTCGTTACGGTATCGATATTATACCTTTAATACCTAAAAAACATATTCACTTAAAAAATTTTAATTTAATATAGTTACTACATAAATGATACACAAAACTAAAAAAAGATATTTATCATTAATTTAAATATTCGTTTTAAAATTCAACTTATAAAAATTAACAAAAATTAAAAATTAAAGTTAGTTAAAAATATTAGAGCTAAAAAAAATAAATATTTGTATTGTCTTCAAGTTAGATTAAAGTGGATACGAAAGAGTGAAATTTATAACGGTTTTTAATCATATATAAATAATAAATGTTTGATATTAATTAATACTAAAAACCAAAAATTTCCATCAATATACATATAATATTGAAACTCTTGGCTAAATTCTTCATCTAAACCTACCATAAATATTATAAAGAAAACAATTTCACAGATTTTTTTAGCAACAATAAATATATAAAATGAAAAATATAGTGACATTTAATTGAAAAATGGATTTTATTTAAAATTGGCTGTAAATTCTTGCTTAAATTTTATTAATGTTGCTTATAATTTTCTAATTTTTAATGTTATTGTTTAATTTAAAATAAAAATATGTCAATAGGATTTTTACTTGTAGCGTAAACACGATTTATTTATTGAATGATTTTTTAGATTATTTTATTAATTATGTGTGACTGTTCAAAAAGTTGGTATATATATTTAAAAACTTGATATATGTATTTTATTTGTATTAATTATAATTATTTATTCATATCATTAAACTTTAGAAATGAAATAATATGAATTATAACACATATTAGAATTGTTTCATTGTTCTTAATTCAGTTTAATAAATATATTTGACTTTAATTTAAGAGTAACAATTTATAAAAAACAGATGAAATATTGAAAACGTAGAAAATATTTCTCCGAATATAAATCAATACGATTATAAGAAATTTGACTAATAAAATACTCATTTGCTAACTCAAATTGAATTTACTTCAAAATTTATCGATCTTTATGTCTCAGCATCGGAACTTCTCTCCACATGCAATCACACATTGCTCTACTTCATCTACGTCTGTAAATAAAAGTAAAAAACATTTTAATAACAAGTATTTAATTTATCAAAAATTAAATAAATTTATAATAAACTAATCAATAATATATCGGTAAACGTACCTTCAATGAATTGAACGCATTTATCGACTGAACACTTAATATTGCAACCATCAATTACTTCCATTAGGGTTGGTGGTCTGGCTATAATACATTTGGGAATGCATAATGCACCACAAATAGCCATCTTTCTAGTGTTAGGAGTAACACACCATACTAAACAATTTTCAAGACAGGTACGAAAAGGCATTGCGTTTATAAATTTATTATCGAAAATATGTATGAAAATAAGTAAAGGTACAATTCTATTGAACATTGTCATCATATCGGTCTCTCTTCTACTACTCTCACTATGTTGCAATATATGGAACAATTTATATGACTCTATGGGTAAATGACTTGATTATATATAGTAGAATAAATTGTACTTAATTTAATTTTTTTAAACTCTATGAAAGGTATATAATTATGATATTAATTATATAATTTGACTAATTTTATTATTTGGGGAATTCTTTTATAAATTCTTATTGATAAATATTTTTATTCATTAATTAAATAATTGATTTTAATAATATTAAAAATAAATATAAGTTACTTAAAAAATAAAGGTTGACTCATTAAATTTGACCATAAAAATCATAATGGTTAATTATAAAGTAAATTTTAGATTGATTAATATTAATGGTCATGAGATATTATTAATATTTATAAATTATTAAAATAAATATATGAAATACATTATGTAGGTCATACATTTTCCAAATTAAATAAATATATCTAATTATGTTGTCTAATTAATTATATTCGTCTAATATTTGTGTCTATGAAATTAATTCTTTATGCAAGCGAATTAGAAAAAATAAAAATTAAATAATTAAAAAAAAACATAATTTCAGTATAATACCACATCTTACAAATTTTTTGGGTATATCAAAAAAATCAATATTTTCGGTTGTTTATGGTACGGTACAGTATTATTAATATACCATAAGTATTGGTAATTTTCCTAATGTAAAACATATTACAACAATAATTAAAGTGGGTAGTTTAAGAAAGTGAATAAAAATGTAGGTTGTTATGGTAAATTGTTATTTGAGTATAAATATATATCATTTTTACAAAATGAGACTTGAAATTTGAATTGTGTTATATATTATTCAAACTATTACAATTACAAAGACATAATTTGTGTATTTATTCTAATGTAACACTTTTTTCTAATTAATTTTTTATATTTGTAAATAAAATATTTACATAAGTATTTTTTTAATTTAGTTTTCTTTTGAACTTTTTGAATTCTAGTTTGTCGAATATATTCTTGGTGACTAAAAATGTGTGATTTGAAGAAATATTTTAGAAAATTCGAAAATAGATAAGTTTTCTATTGACTTTTTTAAAAAAATTATAACAATATAACTTTGTTTACCTGTTTATAAATTTAGACAATTGTGTTTTAAGATAACTATTTTTTTAGATACACGCTTTTTAATATGTTAATTACAGTTTAAATATTTTAAAATATATGTAATGTATTAAATGAATAAAAAAATTTAATAACAAAATAATTGTTATTTTCTAAATAAATGTCATAAATTAAATAAGAAAACAAATATTACGTTAATGTAAAAAATGTGAACGTACATTTGTTTGTAAAAATTATTCAAATAGTTAAAATTGTGAGAGTCTGAACCGTGTATGATACAATTCAAATACAAGCCCGTTTAATAAAAATGATTTAAATTTTGAGTTTAAATAGTCATTGTGTCGTTAGATTGAATGTTTGTATGCTCAAACTATTAGTACAAATATGCATTTTTTTTAAAACCAATTGCAGCATAATTTATTAATTAATTATTTATAGTTATTTAATTTAATCATTCATACAAAGGACCCTCTTATTAATGAAACATACTTTAAGCATATTTTTGTCCAAAGATTGTGTTAGATATTCAGTTGAATGGAATTCATTATTTGGTAGGAAATTAATACATTTTTAAGTTGCTTGATAATATCACATATAAATCAATTATATTCGGTTTCGTAAAATTGAAACTGACATTTAATACAAATAATAATATTTTATGTAGAAATAGTATCATGACAAGGGGTGAGTCGTTAAAATATACTTCAATGTTTTATCTATACCTTATACCTTACCAAAGATTTCAGTATATAATAAATTCATAAATTTTCTTACCTTGATTTCGGTATACCTTAAATTTGATATACAAAAAATTCATACATTTACCTTACTTTGATTTCGGTATACCATAATTTCGTTACGGTATCAATATTATACGTTTGATACCTAAAAAACATATTCACTTGAAAAAAATTAATTTAATATAATTACTACATAAATATACACTAATCTAAAAAAAATATATTTATCATAAACTTAAATATTCATTTTAAAATTCAACTTGTAAAAACTAGCAAAAATTAAAAATTAAAGTTAGTTAAAAATATTAGAGCTAAAAAAAATATTTGTATTGTCTTCAAGTTAGATTAAAGTTGATACGAGAGAGTGAAATTTATAACGGTTTTTCATCATATATAAATAATAAATGATGTATAACTTAAACATAGACTGGGAAATTTATTTGACATTGGAGTACAATATGATTGGAAACCAAATCGATGTATATGGTGTAGCACTTTCACACACGCTACGAATAAATGTCTAGTCAATAATAATTTAAACTTTAAGGTCAATAACAATGCTCAGGAAGGCAGTATCAATGACTCTAACAAGGCTCAGGTTGAGAGAAATGTGAATAGGTCTAAACTTAACATCAATAAACACACTGATAATGATAGGATGGGCAGGAACAGATAAGGGTAAGGAAGAAGATAGGAAAAAGAATGAAGTGGGTAAGGGTATAAGTTGGCCCTGCTAACGCTGATCCTATCAGTCATGTTCAAGGCACCGGTCCTAGGGATTCTGTTTTCTCAAGAATAGGTCATGTTCAAAACGTCGATCCTGGTCAGGATATCGGTCCTGATAAAGCTGGACATAGCCACACCAGTCCTAGAGCTTCTCATAATGCTACCGTACCTAGCCATATTGACCATGTTAAGCTTGGTCCTGGACTTGCTGATCCGGATACTACTCAAGCTATCGGACTTTCTACTACCGGTCCTGATGAAAAAAATTTTGGTTCTAAAGTTTCTAGAATTCAAATATCTATGTGACAAAGAATACTTGTCCCATATGAAACAAACAAAATTGGGTCTGATGGCACTCCAATAGGTCGTGAGTTCACTCTTCACAATTCTAGGAATGCAAGCAGAAACCAAAAAAGCAATGTCATCAGAATTCGAAATGACCCGATCCATGGGCTTAGAACCACCTTTCGAGATAATGAACAAGAAAATCCTGGACAAAAAATATTGAAAAACCAACAAGCAATAAAGAAGCTCTTGAGAATGAACTGTAAAATCTGGGGTTTTGTGAAATTAAAAGATCAAGTGCAGAAGAAGACAATTTGGTCTTGAATAAGGCAGTGAGCCTTGGTTCTGAAGTAGGGCGAATTAAAATCGATAACAGACATGAATCCAGTAGTGAAGAGGTTCAAAGTCAGAAAAGACCTACTAAAGAAGAACAAGCTGAAAAGCGAAGACAGAGTAGAAAGATCCTGGATCCAGAAGCCATCGACTCTATAACGGGAGAAGATGAGATCTATGTGAGACAACCCCACTCAATGTGAATAGTATTCCATGTAATCAAGCTGTAGCCATTGAGGATAGCGAGACAAGTGATGCTTACGATTTCTCTGATGAAGAGGTCCAGGACAGTCTAGAAAGTCAGGAACCCAACACATATATCCATTCATGAATATAGTGACATGGAATATAAGGGGACTCAATGACCCTCTGAAATGAAAAGAAATCAGGAGGATCATTGAGAACCAGAAGATCGCTATTATGGGTATTCTTGAGACAAAAGTCAAAAGCCGGAACGTTGAGAAGGTTAGCAAGTTGTGTATTGATAGCAGTTGGGAAATCATTCACAATTCAAATGACAAAATGAGCAGAATCTGGGTTATTTGGGATAACAAAGTTGCTGAGGTCAGGGCTCTCTTTTTGAATGATCAAGCAATCTTGGTGGAGGTTAAAGACAGAATCACAGGAATCTTGTTTAATCTTGCTATTGTTTATGCTAGCAACTCAAGCACTGATAGAAGACTCCTCTAGAATTGTCTTAGAAACTGGATCGGTAGTGATAAATCTTGGGTTGTCCTTGGTGATTACAATGTAACTAGAAACGAATCTGATCGTAGCCCAGAATATGAAATAACTTGGGATATGATTGACTTTAATGACTGTATCAGAGATATGGGTTGCATCGAGCCTACTAATTCTGGGAATTTCTTCACTTGGTCTTCTATGAGAGGGAATGAGCAAATTAGAAGAAGTAGAATTGACAGATGTCTGGTAAATGAGAACTGGATTAACCAATTTCCGAGAAGTCAACTTCATGTTCTGAATCCAGGTATATCTGATCACTACTCGATTAAATTGTTCTGGGAAAAGGAAGAAAGGTTCAAAAGGCCCTTTAAATTTTTCAATTTCTAGATGGAAAACGACAAATTCAAGGGTATTCTCGAAAGCGTATGGTCTACAAATGTCAGGGGATTCAACATGTACAGGGTTTCTGAGAAGCTTAAACTCTTGAAGAATCATCTCCAAAACTTTGACAAGAAGAAGTTCAGCAATATCTCCAATAGAGTTTTGGATGCTAGAGATGAATTGGAAGAAGTTCAGAAAAGGTTATTAAGGGATGATAATGATGAACAAATCAATGAAACAGAAAGGGATGCGCTTGAAAATTTTAGGAAGCTGAGTCTTCTTGAAGAGAATTTTATTAGACAGAAATCAAGACAGAGCTAGCTCTCGTTGGGTGACAAAAACACAACTTTTTTCTACAGAAAATGCAAGGCTAGAAACATGAGAAACAATGTATACAGGCTGAAGAATGATGATGGTGAATATGTTCAGGGTTAAAAGGGTGTACAAGATTTGGCTATCGATTTCTATAAGTAGCTTATGGGTACAAGAAAGCAGCATCAAAGTCACCTGAATACCTTGTATCAGATTATTGATAGGAAAATTTCTATAGAAGATAGTCGCGAGTTGATAAGGGTGGTCACGAGGGTTGAGGTTAAAGAAGCTCTGTTTAGTATTGATGGGAATAAAAGCCCGGGTCCTGATGGGTTTAATGCACAGTTCTTCAAAGACAATTGGTCGGTTGTGGGTAAAGACGTTACTGATGGGGTTTTGGAGTTTTTCAAGAACAAGAAGATGTTAAAGCAATGGAATATAGCGGTCTTAACCTTGATCCCCAAAACTGTGATGCCCGAGAAAGTACAAGATTTTAGACCAATTTTCTGCTGCAATGTGATTTATAAAATAATTTCAAACATCATTTCTAAACGATTTAAAAATGTCATAGGAAAAATTATAAATCTTAATCAATCTGCATTAATCCCCGGTAGGACAATCTCTCATAATATTCTTCTCATGCAGAGCCTTTTAAAAGGCTACGGAAATAAGAAAATATCCCCGAGAGTGGCTTTCAAAATAGATATCAAGAAAGTTTTCGACTCTGTTAGATGGGAAGCCATTCGAGACTTTCTAGTTGTACCTACTTTTCCTATGATTTTTATTGATTGGATTATGCAGTGCGTTTCATCATCCTACTTTGTTGTTAGTGTCAATGGAGTCCACAGAGGCTATTTCAAGGGTGAAAACAGGGTAAGGCAAGGGGACCCCCTCTCTTCTTACCTTTTCGTAGCTATCATGGCAATCTTTGAGAGCATCTTCGCAATGTTCCGAAAGAATCATCTATACATCTTTCACCCATTCTGTGAGATAGAGGAGGTAACCCATTTATGCTTTGCTGACGATTTGTTCATTCTAGCGCACGCAGACATTGATTCTATTAAAACTATTAGGGTTGCACTAATATTCTTTTTTGAGGTTACAGGTTTAACTATTAATGAAAGAAAAAGTGTGGCATTTTATGGAGGCGTAAATGACGAAACGAAATAGGACATCTTCAACATCATGGGCATCAAGGAATGAAGTTTTCCCGTAAGGTACTTAGGAATTTCGTTAACCGCAAAGCAGCTCGAGATCTCACACTGCAAGCCGCTGATTGAAAAGGTAAAAAACACGATATCTGGCTGGACAGCGAAAAAGCTTTCTTATGCAGGGAGGATCGAACTTATCAAAACAGTGGTCATGGGCATAGTTGGCTACTGGGCGCAGCAAATGGTCATTCCGAAGAAGGTAATGAAGGAGCTCGATACACTAATGAGGAACTTTATCTAGGGCAGTAGCGGAAGAGGAGGAAAAAAGTCAAATGGACCGCTTTCTGTAAACCGAAGGACAAGGGAGGCATCGGCTTGAAGAACTGTATCGAGTGGAACAAGGCTCTCACCTTCAAGCATCTGTGGGCTTTAGAGCACAATAAGGAGTCACTATGGATCAAATGGGTGCATACGAGATTTATAAAATACGAAATCGGCATCTGGACCTGCAAAATTCATGATGGTATGAGCTGGTCTCTAAAAAAGATTCTTAAACTAAGAAGCGATATTGCAGATCTTTATGACATCCGGCTAGGGGACGGGAAATGCACTATATTCTGGCAAGACCCCTGGTTCGAAAACCAGCCTATCATCCACAAGGAGGGGTTTCAAAATACCCGTATCAAAAGGGACTGCACATAAGCGAAAATCAGAGACATTAAAGATGGAAATTGGGACTCACTCCTGAGAAGAAATCCAGAAGGACAAAGGATACTTGATCATATAAGTAACATACAACTACACGACAGACCGGATATTCATGAATGGAAAGCTGAGGACAATGGGAAGCTGGTATCGAAGAAAATATGGGAGGTAACCCGAGAAATAGCACAGAAAGTAGAATGGGCTCCTCTTGTATGGTCAACGAAGATTATCCCTAGATACCAGTTCATCCTATGGCTCGCCTTCTAGGAAAGACTCAACACTCGTGATCGTATCAGCAATTATATGAGCATCCCGGACATAAACTGTCTTCTATGTAGAGGAAATGAAGAAACCATAGATCACCTATTCGGGAGCTGTTGTATTGCTTCAGAGCTTTAGGACAGATTCTATAAAAGCCTAGAGCTGATCAGTTTCCTGAGCGAATGGAATGAAATCAAAGATGCAGCACTACTCAAAGCCAAGGGAAATAGATTTGCAACAAGCGTGTTCAAGTGCGGCTTTGGAACAGTGGTGTATAACATTTGGCAAGAACGGAATGCAAGGGTATATGGCAGAACCCGCAGGAGCGTTGAATAGTTATGGAAAGATATTGTATCGGATTGCAGCGCCCTCGCGGGAACGTGGACAAGAATTCCAAGCACGAAGCAGAACTGGAATATCTGTAGAAACTGCAATTTACTGTTTTTTAAACTCACTAGAATTGAAAGCATTGTAATCAGATAATTCATTTATGTTTTTAGCTTTTTAGCTTTTACTTAGAATGTTACGACTTCAAAATCATTCTAGGCCTGTCTAGAATGATCTCTTAAACTCGTGATTTTTTTCCCATTTTTGGGAATTTTTAATGAAATGACGCTAAGTCGTTTTCCCCCAAAAAAAATAATAATAATAAATGTTTGGTATAGATTAATACTAAAAACAATCTGCTTGCAACAAAATTTCCATCAATATACATATAGCAACATTTTGAAACTCTTGGCTAAATTCTTCATCTAAACCTACCATAGATATTATAAACAAAACAATTTCACAGGTTTTTTAGCAACAATAAATATATAAAATGAAAAATATAGTGACATTTAATTGAAAAATGGAATTTATTTAAAATTCGTTAGGGATTCTTGCTTAAATTTTATTAATGTTGTTTATAATTTTCTAATTTTTAATGTTAGTGTTTAATTTAAAATAAAAATATGTCAATAGGATTTTTACTTGTAATTATTAATGATTTTTTAAATTATTTTATTAATTATGTGTGACTGTTTAAAAAGTTGGTATATATATTTAAAAACTTGATATATGTATTTTATTTTTATTAATTATAATTATTTATTCATATCATTAAACTTTAGAAATGAAATAATATGAATTATAACACATATTAGAATTGTTTCATTATTCTTAATTCAGTTTAATAAATATATTTGACTTTAATTTAAGAGTAACAATTTATAAAAAAAAAGATGAAATATTGAAAATGTAGAAAATATTTCTCCGAATATAAATCAATACGATTATAAGAAATTTGACTAATAAAATACTCATTTGCTAACTCAAATTGAATTTACTTCAAAATCCATCTATCTTTATGCCTCAGCATCGGAACTTCTCTCCATAGGCAATCACACATTGCTCTACTTCATCCACGTCTGTAAATAAAAGTAAAAAAATATATTAATAACAAGTATTTATTTGATCAAAAGTTAAATAAATTTATAATAAACTAATCAATAATTATAAATATAATTAAGATTTTATGCAACTCTAATACATTAAATAGTAATCAATAATATATCGGTAAATGTACCTTCAATGAATTGAAGGCATTTATCGACAGAACACTTAATATTGCAACCATCAACTACTTCCATTAGGGTTGGAGGTAGGGATGGCAATTTGAAACCGCCCCGTGAAAACCGAACCGAATTACCCCGTTTGGGATGGTTTTTCCCCGAAACCGAATGAGAATGGGACGGGGATGGTATTTTTGTCCCCCGCCCCGACCCGCCTCGATTTCACCCCGAATCTATCCCAAATCTGCCCCGAACACCATAAAAATAATTAAATATATTAAATTATCAATATATTTATTTATTCACTATATTTTATAAGAGTAGTAATGTTATTTCTTTATAATAATATAAATTTTAATATATTATAATATATATTATATTAAAAAACTTGTTTATATAATTTTATTGTATAATTTTTATTTTATTTTAAATAAAAATAATTATTAACGGTGCCCCGCGGGATTCCCCGAAACCAAAAAAAACCGAACGGGGCGGGAATGGTATTAAAAAATTCCCCGAAATTAAAACGGTGCGGGGACGGTAAATGCATTCCCTGCCCCGAACCGCCCCGTTGCCATCCCTAGTTGGAGGTCAGGATATAATACATTTTGGAATGCATAATGCACCACAAATAGCCATCTTTATAGTATTGGGAGTAACACACCCTACTAAACAATTTTCAAGACAAGTACGAAAAGGCGTTTATAAATTTATCATCAGAAATATGTATCAAAATAAGTAAAAGTACAATTCTATTGAACATTGTCATCCTGTCGGTCTCTCTTCCACTATTCTCACTATATTGCAATATATGGAATAATTTATATGACTCTATGGGTAAATGAGTTGATTATATATAGTAGAATAAATAGTACTTAATCTAATTTTTTTTAAACTCTGTGAAAGGTATATAACCACGATATTAATTATATAATTTGACTAATTTTGTTAATTTAGGAATTCTTTTATAAATTCTTATTGATAAATTTATTTAGTCATTAATTAAATAATCGATTTTAGCAATATTAAAAAACAATATATAAGTTACTTAAAAATAATGGTTGAATGCTTAGATTTGACCAAAAATCTCATAATGGTTAATTATAAAGTAAATTTTAGATTGAGTAATATTAATGGTTATGAGATATTATTAATATTTGTAAATTATTAAAATAAATATATGAAATAGATTATTTAGGTCATACATTTTCCAAATTCAAGAAATATAACTAATTATGTTGTCATGATGTCAATTATTACAATTACACAGACATAATGTGTGTATTTATTCTAATGTATCATTTTTTCTAATTAATTTATTATATTTGTAAATAAAATATTTACAAAAGTATTTTTTTAATTTAGTATTCTTTTTAACTTTTTGAATTCTAGTTTGTCGAATATATTTTTGGGGACTAAAAATGTGTGATTTGAAGAAATATTTTATAAAATTCGAAAATAGATAGGTTTTCTATTGATTTTTCAAAAAAAATTATAACAATATAACTTCGTTTACCTGTTTACAAATTTAGACATATTTGTGTTTTAAGATAACTTTTTTTTTAGATACACACTCTTTTTAATTTGTAAATTGCAGTTTAAATATTTTAAAATATATGTAATGTATTAAATGAATAAAAAAATTTTAATAATGAAATAAATGTTATTTTCTAAATAAATGTCATAAATTAAATAAGAAAACAAATATTACGTTAATGTAAAAAATGTGAACGTACATTTGTTTGTAAAAAATGATTCAAATAGTTAAAATTGTGAGAGTTCAAACCGTATAGGATAAAATTCAAAGTACAATCCCATTTAATAAAAATGATTTAAATTTCGAGTTTAAATAGTCATTGTGTCGTTAAATTGAATGTGTGTATGCTCAAACTATTAGTACAAATATGGATTTTTTTAAACCAATTACAGCATCATTTATTAAATTATCATTGTTAATTATTTAATTTTCTCATTTTTATAAAGGACCATCTTGGCAATGAAACATACTTTAAGCATATTTTTATTGACAAATATTTGTTGTCCAAAGATTGTGTTAGTTATTCATTTGATTGAAATTCATTATTTGGTTGGAAATTAATACATTTTTAAATTGCGTGATAATATTACATATAAATCAATTATATTCGGTTTTGTAAAATTGAAACCGACATTTAATACAAATAATAGCATTTTATGTGGATATAGTATCATGACAAGGGGTGAGTCGGTCCAATATACCTTAATGTTTTATTCTTACCGAAGATTTTAGTATACAAAAAATTCATACATTTAGCTTACCTTAAATTCTGTATAAAAAAAATTCATACATTTATCTTATCTTGATTTCGGTATACCATAATTTCGATACGGTATCGATATTATACCTTTGATACTTAAAAAATATAAAAACTTAAAAAAAATTAATTTAATATAGTTATTATATAAAAGATACACAAAACTAAAAAAAATATATTTACCATAAACTAAAATAATCGTTTTAAAATATAACTTGTAAAAACTAATAAAAAAATTAAGAATTAAACTTAGTTGAAAAAATTGGAGTTAACAAAAATAATTATATTTATTGTTTTCAAGTTAGATTAAAATGGATACGAGGGAGGGAAATTCAAAATAGTTTTTAATCATATATAAATAATAAATGTTTGACATAAATTAATACTAAAAACGATTTACTTGCAACAAAATTTCCATCAATATACATATAGCAACATATTGAAACTCTTGACTAAATTCTTCATCTAAACCTACCATAGATATTATAAACAAAACAATTTTACAGGTTTTTTAGCCACAATAAATATATAAAATGAAAAATATAGTGACATTTAATTGAAAAATGGAATTTATTTAAAATTCGTTAGGGATTCTTGCTTAAATTTTATTAATGTTTCTTATAATTTTCTAATTTTTAATGTTAGTGTTTAATTTAAAATAAAAATGTGTTAATAGGATTTTTACTTGTATTTATTAATGATTTTTTAGATTATTTTATTAATTTTGTGTGAGTGTTAAAAAAGTTGGTATATATATTTAAAAACATGATATATGTATTTTATTTGTATTAATTATAATTATTTATTCATATTATTAAACTTTAGAAATGAAATAATATGAATTATAACACATATTAGAATTGTTTCATTGTTCTTAATTCAGTTTAATAAATATATTTGACTTTAATTTAAGAGTAACAATTTATAAAAAAAAAAGATGAAATATTGAAAATGTAGAAAATATTTCTCCGAATATAAATCAATACGATTATAAGAAATTTGACTAATAAAATACTCATTTGCTAACTCAAATTGAATTTACTTCAAAATCCATCTATCTTTATGCCTCAGCATCGGAACTTCTCCCCACATGCAATCACACATTGCTCTACTTCATCCACGTCTGTAAATAAAAGTAAAAAAACATATTAATAACAAGTATTTATTTTATCAAAAGTTAAATAAATTTATAATAAACTAATAAATAATTATAAACATAATTAAGATTTTATACAACTCTAGCACATTAAATAGTAATCAATAAAATATCGATAAATGTACCTTCAATGAATTGAACGCATTTATCGACAGAACACTTAATATTGCAACCATCAACTACTTCCATTAGGGTTGGTGGTCTGGCAATAATACATTTGGGAATGCATAATGCACCACAAATAGTCATCTTTCTAGTGTTAGGAGTAACACACCATACTAAACAATTTTCAAGACAGGTACGAAAAGGCATTGCGTTTATAAATTTATCATCGGAAATATGTATCAAAATAAGTAAAAGTACAATTCTATTGAACACTGTCATCATATCGATGTCTCTTCCACTACTCTCACTATGTCGCAATATATGGAACAATTTATATGACTCTATGGGTAAATGACTTAATTATATATAGTAGAATAAATTGTACTTAATTTAATTTTTTTAAACTCTATGAAAGGTATATAATCATGATATTAATTATATAATTTGACTAATTTTATTATTTTGGGAATTCTTTTATAAATTCTTATTGATAAATATTTTTATTCATTAGTTAAATAATCGATTTTAGTAATATTCAAAAAACAATATAAGTTACTTAAAAAATAAAGGTTGACTCCTTAGATTTGACCATAAAAATCATAATGGTTAATTATAAAGTAAATTTTAGATTGAATAATATTAATGGTTATGAGATATTATTAATATTTGTAAATTATTAAAATAAATATATGAAATAGATTATGTAGGTCATACATTTTCCAAATTAAAGAAATATATCTAATTATGTTGTCTAATTAATTATATTCGTCTAATATTTGTGTCTATGAAATTAATTCTTGAGGAGTGATAGAGAGAGGGAATTTGGTGAGGGAATTTGGTGAGGGAATGACTTGGCATCACTTCATTGGTTGGAAAATATAAAAGTGGGAGGAAAGAGAGAAAAGAGAGAAATTAATTGATTTTTTCAGCGAATAAGATTATGCCAAGTCATTCCCTCACCAAATTCTCTCACCTAATCATTTCTCTTAATTCTTTATGCAAGCGAATTAGAAAAAATAAAAAATTAATAATTAAAAAAACATAATTTCAGTATTGATACCACACCTTACAAATTTTTTGGGTATATAAAAAAAATCAATATTTTCGGTTGTTTATAATACGGTACAGTATTTTTAATATACCAAAATTATTGGTAATTTTTTAATGTCAAACATATTACAACACTTATTAAAATGGGTAGTTTGAGAAAGTGAATAAAAATGTAGGTTGTTATGGTAAATTGTCATTTGAGTATAAACATATGTATTTTTATAAAATGAGATTCGAAATTTCAATTGTTTTATATATGATTCGAAATATTACATCAACATCGAAAAAATGTGAGTATTTATTCTAATGTATCATTTTTTTCTAATTAATCGGTTACATATGTAAACAAAATATTTACATTAGTATTTTTAAAATTTAGTATTCTTTTGATATTTTGAATTCTAGTTTTTCGAATATAATTTTGGTGACTAAAAATTTGTGATTTAAAGAAATAGTTTAGAAAATTCAAAAATATATAGGTTTTCTATTGATTTTTCAACAAAAAAAATTATAGCGATATAACTTCGTTTACCTGTTTATAAATTTAGACATATTTGTGTTTGAAGATAACTATTTTTTAGATACATGTTTTTTAATGTGTCAATTTCAGTTTAAATATTTTAAAATATATGTAATTTATTAAATGAATAAAAAAATTTACTAACGAAATAATTGTTATTTTCTAAATAAATGTCATAAATTAAATAAGAAAACAAATATTACGTTTAATAAAAATGATTTAAATTTTGAGTTTAAATAGTCATTGTGTCGTTTAATTGAATGTTTGTATGCTCAAACTATTAGTACAAATATATATGCATTTTTTTAAAACCAATTGCAGCATCATTTATTAATTTATTATTGATAGTTATTTAATTTACTCATTCTTACAAAGGACCCGCTTAGCAATGAAACATACTTTAAGCATATTTTTGTCCAAAGATTGTGTTAGATATTCAGTTGAATGGAATTTATTATTTGGTAGGAAATTAATACATTTTTAAGTTGCTTGATAATATCACATATAAATCAATTATATTCGGTTTTCTAAAATTGAAACCGACATTTAACACAAATAATAATATTTCATGTAGATATAGTATCATGAGAAGGGGGGTGAGTCGTTAAAATATACTTTAATATTTTATATATACCTTATACCTTACCAAAGATTTTAGTATATAATAAATTCATACATTTTTCTTACCTTAATTTCGGTATACCTTAAATTTGATATATAAAAAATTTATACATTTACCTTGCTCTGATTTCGGTATACCATAATTTTGTTACGGTATCGGTATTATACCTTTGATACCTAAAAATCATATTAACTTAAAAATTTTTAATTTAATATAGTTACTACATAAATGGTACACAAAACTAAAAAAATATATTTATCATAAACCTAAATATTCGTTTTAAAATTCAACATGTAAATACTAGCAAAAATTAAAAATTAAAGTTAGTTAAAAAATTGGAGTTAAAAAATTAAACAAATGTATTGTCTTCAAGTTAGATTAAAGTCGATACGAGAGAGAGTGAAATTCAAAATGGTTTTTAATCATATATAAATAATAAATGTTTGACATAAATTAATACTAAAAACGATTTGCTTGCAACAAAATTTCCATCAATATATATATAGCAACATATTGAAACTCTTGACTAAATTCTTCATCTAAACCTACCATATATATTATAAAGAAAATATTTTCATTAGTTTTTTAGCAACAATAAATATATAAAATAAAAAATATAGTGACATTTAATTAAAAAATAGATTATATTTAAAATTCGATGTAAATTCTTGCTTAAATTTTATTAGTGTTGCTTATAATGTTCTAATTTTTAATGTTAGTGTTTAACATTAAATAAAAATATGTCAATAGGCATTTTACTTGTAGCATAAACAAGATTTATTTAATGATTTTTTAGATTATTTTATTAAATATGTGTGATGGTTAAAAAAGTTGGTATATATATAAAAAAAAACCTTATATATGTATTTTATTTGTATTATTTATAATTATTTATTAGAGAAATGATTTGAAGAGGAAATTTGAGGGAGGGAATGGAGGAGGGAATAATGTGGCGCAATTTGATTAACCAAAAAATAACAAAATTTATCTCCCTTCTCTCTCCTCACCTTTTATCCATTTTCCAACTAGTGATGTAATGACACATCATTCCCTTGCTCATTCCCTCAAATTCCCTACCCTTATCACTACTCTATTTATTAATATCATTAACATTTAAAAATGAAATAATATAAATTATAATACATATAAGAATTGTTTCAATGTTTTTAATTCAGTTTAATAAATATATTTGACTTTAATTTAAGAGTAACAATTTATAAAAAAAAATATGAATTATTAAAAATGTAGAAAATAATTCAGCTTATATAAATCAATACGATTATAAGAAATTTGACTAATAAAATACTCAATTGCTAATTCAAATTGAATTTACTTCAAAATCCATCGATTTTTATGTCTCAGCATCGTAACTTCTCTCCACATGCAATCACACATTGCTCTACTCCATTCACGTCTGTAAATAAAAGCATAAAAATCATATTAATAACAAGTTTTTATTTAATCAAAAGTTAAATAAATTTACAATAAACTAATCAATAATTATAAACATAATTAAAAATTTATGCAACTCTAGTACATTAAATAGTAATCAATAATATATAGGTCCACGTACCTTCAATGAATTGAACGCATTTATCGACAGAACACTTAATATTGCAACCATCAACTACTTCCATTAGGGTTGGAGGTCTGGCTATAATACATTTTGGAATGTATAATGCACCACAAATAGCCATCTTTCTAGGAGTAACACACCCTACTAAACAATTTTCAAGATAAGTACGAAAAGGCATTGCGTTTATAAATTTATCATCGGAAATATGTATCAAAATAAGTAAAAGTACAATTCTATTGAACATTTTCATCCTATCGGTCTCTCTTCCACTATTCTCATTATGTTGCAATATATGGAACAATTTATATGACTATGGGTAAATCACTTGATTATATATAGTAGAATAAATTGTACTTAATTTAATTTTTTTTTAAACTCTATGAAAGGTATATAACCACGATATTAATTGTATAATTTGACTAATTTTGTTATTTTGGGAATTCTTTTATAAATTCTTATTGATAAATATATCTAATCATTAATTAAATAATTGATTTTAGCAATATTCAAAAAAAAATATAAATTACTTAAAAAATAATTGTTGAGATTTGACCATAAATCTCATAATGGTTAATTATAATCTAAATTTTAGATTGAGTAATATTAATGGTTATGAGATATTATTAATATTTATAAATTATTAAAATAAATATATGAAATAGATTATTTAGGTCATACATTTTCCAAATTAAAGAAATATAACTAATTATGTTGTCATGATGTCTAATTAATTATATACGTCTAATATTTGTGCACTATAAAATTAATTCTTTGTGTAAGCGAATTAGAAAAATATATATATATATAATTTCCGTATCAATACCACACCTTATAAATTTTTTTGGGTATATCAAAAAAATCAAAATTTTCAGTAATTTACGGTACGGTATTTTTAATATACTGATAATTTTGTCAATGGCAAACATATTACCATACTTATTAAGGTAGGTAGTTTGAAAAAGTGAATAAAAATGTAGGTGGTTATGGTAAATTGTTATTTGGGTATCAAACTTATGTAATTTTTGTAAAATGAGACTTGAAATTTGAATTTGTTATATATTATTCGAACTATTACAATTACATAGACAAAATGTGTGTATTTATTTTAATGTATCATTTTTTCTAATTAATTTATTATATTTGTAAATAAAATATTTACACAAGTATTTTTTTTAAAATTTAGTATTCTTTTAAACTTTTTGAATTCTACTTTGTCGAATGTGTTTTTGGTGATTAAAAATTTGTGATTTGAAGAAATTTTTTTTTTTAAATTGAAAATATATAGGTTTTCTATTGATTTTTAAAATTATATCGATATAACTTCATTTACCTGTTTGTAAATTTTTTACATATTTGTGTTTTAAGACAACTATTTCTTTTAGATACACGCTTTTTAATTTATCGATTGCAGTTTAAATGTTTATAAAAATATGTAATGTATTAAATAAATAGAAAAAAATTAATTACGAAATAATTGTTATTTTCTAAATAAATGTCATAAAATAAATAAGAAAACAAATATACCGTTAATGTATAAAATGTGCACGTACATTTGTTTGTAAAAAATGACTCAAATAGTTAAAATGGTGAGATTTTAAATCGTATATGACACAATTCAAATAACAAGCCTATTTAATAAAAATGATTTAAATTTCGATTTTAAATAGTCATTATGACATTAAATTGCATGTTTGTATGCTCAAACTATTAGTACAAATATGCATTTTTTAAAACCAATTTCAGCATCATTTATTAATTTATTATTGACAGTTATTTAATTTACTCATTTTTACAAAGGAGCCTCCTCGTAATGAAACATACTTTAAGCATATTTTTATTGACAAATATTTGTTTTCCAAAGATTGTGTTAGATATTCATTTGATTGGAATTCATTATTTGGTTGGAAATTAATACATTTTTAAATTGCTTGATAATATCACATTTAAATCAATTATATTTTGTTTTGTAAAATTGAAACCGACATTTAATACAAATAATAGCATTTTATGTAGATATAGTATCATGACATGACAAGGGGTGAGTCAGTCCAATATACCTTAATGTTTATTCTTACCGAAGATTTTAGTATACAAAAAATTCATAAATTTACCTTATCTTAAATTTAGTATACAAAAAATTCATACATTTATTTTATCTTAATTTCGGTATACCATAATTTCGGTACGGTATAGATATTATACATTTGATACCTAAAAAACATATTAACTTAAAAAAATTAAATTTAATATAGTTATTACATAAATGATAAAAAAACTAAAAAAAATATATATTTATCATAAACTAAAATAATCGTTTTAAAATATTACTATTAAAAACTAATAAAAAAAATTAAAAATTAAACTTAGTTAAAAATATTGGAGTTAACAAAAATAAACATATTTATTGTCTTCAAGTTAGCTTAAAATGGATAAGAGAGAGTGAAATTCAAAACGGTTTTAAATCATATATAAATAATAAATGTTTGAGATAAATAAATACTAAAAACAACGATCTGCTTGCAACAAAATTTCCATCAATATATATATAGGAACATATTGAAACTCTTGACTAAATTTTTCATCTAAACCTACCATATATATTATAAAGAAAACATTTTCACTAATTCTTTATCAATAATAAATATATAAAATGAAAAATATAGTGGAATTTAATTAAAAAATGGATTATATTTAAAATTTGATGTAGATTCTTGCTTAAATTTTATTAGTGTTGCTTATAATGTTAGAATTTTTAATGTTAGTGTTTAATTATAAATATAAATATGTCAATAGGCATTTTACTTTTAGCGTAAACAAGATTTATTGAATTATTTTTTAATTTATTAATTATGTGTGATTGTTAAAAAAAGTTAGTATATGTATTTTATTTGTATTGATTATAATTATTTATTAATATCATTAAACTTTAAAAATGAAATAATATGAATTATAACACATATTAGAATTGTTTCAATGTTTTTAATTCAGTTTAATAAACATATTTGACTTTAATTTAAGAATAACAACTTATAAAGAAGATGAAATATTAAAAATGTAGAAAATAAATTTGCGTATATAAATCAATACGATTATAAGAAATTTGACTAATAAAATACTCAATTGCTAACTCAAATTGAATTTAGTTCAAAATTCATCCATTTTTATGTCTCAGCATCGTAACTTCTCTCCACATGCAATCACACATTCCTCTACTTCATTCACATCTGTAAATAAAAACATAAAAATCATATATATAACAAGTGTTTATTTTATCAAAAGTTAAATAAATTTAAAATAAACTAATCAATAATTATAAACATAATTAAGATTTTATGCAACTCTAGTACATTAAATAGTAATCAATAATATATAGGTCAACGTACCTTCAATGAATTGAACGCATTTATCTACAAAACACTTAATATTACAACCATCAACTACTTCCATTAGGGTTGGAGGTCTGGCTATAATACATTTTGGAATGCATAATGCACCACAAATAGCCATCTTTCTAGTGTTAGGAGTAACACACCCTACTAAACAATTTTCTAGACAAGTACGAAAAGGCATTGCGTTTATAAATTTATCATCGGAAATATGTATCAAAATAAGTACAAGTACAATTCTATTTAACATTGTCATCCTATCGGTCTCTCTTCCACTATTCTCACTATGTTGCAATATATGGAACAATTTATATGACTCAATGGGTAAATGACTTGACTATATATAGTAGAATAAATTGTACTTAATTTAATTTTTTTAAACTCTGTGAAAGGTATATAACCACGTATTAATTATATAATTTGACTAATTTTGTTATTTTTGGAACTCTTTTATAAATTCTTATTGATAAATATATTTAGTCATTAATTAAATAATCTATTTAGCAATATTCAAAAAAACAATATAAGTAACTTAAAAAATAATGGTTGACTGCTTAAATTTGACCATAAATCTCATAATGATTAATTATAATCTAAATTTTAGATTGAGTAATACTAATGGTTATGAGATATTATTAATATTTGTAAATTATTAAAATAAATATATGAAATAGATTATTTAGGTCATACATTTTCCAAATTAAAAAAAAATAACTAATTATGTTGTCATGATGTCTAATTAATTATTTACGTCTAATATTTGTGTACTATGAAATTAATTCTTTATGTAAGCGAATTAAAAAAAAAAATATATATATATATATATATAATTTTTGTATCGGTACCACACCTTACAAATTTTTTGAGTATATCAAAAAAATCAAAACTTTCGGTAATTTACTGTACTGTATTTTTAATATACCAAAAATATCAATAATTTTCTTAATGTGAAACATATTACCATACTTATTAAGGTGGTAGTTTAAAAAAGTGAATAAAAATGTAGGTTGTTATGGTAAATTGTTATTTGAGTATCGAACATATGTCATTTTTATAAAATGAGACTGAAATTTGAATTGTGCTATATATTATTTGAACTATTACAATTAGACAGACATTAGTATTTATTCTAATGTATTTTTTTTCTAATTAATTTATTATATTTGTAAATAAAATATTTATATAATTTATTATATTTTAAACCACAAACAATATTTTTCATCACTTGATAAAACATACAAATATTATTTAAAACGAAGAAGAAAACAAATACTCTAAACATTGGTAATTTGTTAAGTAATGTTTTTAAGTAATTTAGAAAGAAGTTGTAGATTTGTGAATGATCCATGAAAGAGTTTGAAGATTTCAAAAAAAAAGTGATACAAACAAGGATGATAATATGGTGGAAAATTTCAGAAATTTTTTGGTGTCCAAATGACCCAAACCAAGTCTCTATTTATAGATATCGAAAAAGAAAAAAAAATAATATATATATATATTGAACAATTATTATGCAAAAGTAGTATTTAAAAAAGAAAAAAAATATATATAACCCAATAGCGCTACCACTTGGCGCACTGGGCCACATCAGCTCGAAATAAAATTTGCACCGGTATCAAAATTTGATACCCATTTGTACCCCACTGTACCATTTAATTCCCATTTAACACCTTATTTAGCTGTGGGGGGTCTTAATTAATTTTTGTTTTCCCTTACATAATCTATTAAATATATAATATTTATATTTTTTTACCATATATCATCTAAAATATTATCTATATTAATATTAATTTAAAATATAAAAAAAAATATTTTTTTTGTTACAAATGTAACTACCTTTATAATTTTTACATTTATTTTATTTATATATATATAAACAAAAAAAAAAATTATTATTGTAAATGAACCTATCTTCATAATTTTTATATTTATTTTATTTATATATATATAAATAAACAAAAAAATTGTTATAAATGCATCTACATTTATAATTTTTATATTTATTTTATATATATATATATATATATATATAATTATAAATATATCTATAATTATAAATACAACTACCTTCATAATTTTTATTTTTATTTTATTTATATATAAATATAAATATAAATATTTATTTTTGTTATAAATAAATATACCTTCATCATTTTTATATTTATATATAATATTACATATTTATTTTATTTATATATATATATATATAAACAATTATTTTTTTATTTTTTATAAATTCACCTACCTTTCGTGTCTATATATATATATATATATATATAAATATATAAATATATAAATATATATATATATAAATATATAAATATATAAATATATATATATATATAAATATATATATATATAAATATATATATAAATATATATAAATATATATATATAAATATAAAAATATATAAATATATAAATATATATATAAATATATATATATATAAATATATAAATATAAAAATATATAAATATATATATATATAAATATATGAATATATATATATATATATATATATATATAAATATATATATATATAAATATATGAATATATATATATATATAAATATATGAATATATAAATATATATATATATATATAAATATATGAATATATATATATATATATATATATATATAAATATATAAATATATATATATATAATATATAAATATATATATATAAATATATAAATATATATATATATATAAATATATAAATATATATATATATATATAAATATATAAATATATATATATATATATAAATATATATATATATATAAATATAAATATATATATATAAATATATATAAATATATATATATATATATAAATATATAAATATATATATATATAAATATATATAAATATATATATATATATAAATATATATAAATATATAAATATATAAATATATATAAATATATAAATATATATAAATATATAAATATATATATATAAATATATATATATATATATATATAAATATATATATATATATATAAATTATTATTATTATAGATACACTTAACTTCTTATATTACATATTTGTTTTATTTATATATATATATATATATATATATATATATATATATATATATATATATATATATATATATATATATATATTAATAATATTTTTTTTATAAATGCATACACTTTCATAATTTTTACAATTATATATAATATTATATATTTATTTTATTTATATATATATATATATAAACAATGATTTGTTATAAATGTACCTACCTTTATAATATTTTTATTTATTTATGTATAAACAAAAAAAATTATTTTTTTTATAAATGCACCTACCTTACAAAATATATATATATATATATATATATATATATATAATATAAGAGAAATCATAATTTAAAATTTAAAAATTATATATTTAATATATATATATATATATTAATATATATATATATATATATATTCATATTGTTTTTTAAATATTTTAATATTTCAAATCAGATTCATTCAAATAAAAAAAAACTTATGAATTCTATCTAAAAAATTATTTATATTAGTTGAGGTGTACATTAAATAATAAATTTATTTCTTAAAAAACATCAATTTAACATATATATTTATTAAATATTAATTATAAAATTTATCTTCAAATAAAATAAACCTAATGAATTCTCATTAAAAAAATTATCTATATTAATTGAATTTATTATTAAATTATAAATATAAATATATATAAAGTAAAAATTAAATATATATATATATATATATATATATTTATAATTTATTAAATTATTATTTCCCTTCTTTAAATTTATCATTCTTATTTCTCCTTAAAAAAAAAAAAATCCTTTTTTTAATTTTCTTATAAGATATATATTAAAAATTCATCTCGTACATAATATTATAACTTATTCTTTTACTCAAATATAATAATATTTAACCTAGATAAAAAAGAAAAATCCTAGAAGATGAAATAGAAAAAAAGAAGAGATTTTAAATAGAAATAAGATAGAGAACTTAAAAAAAAAAAGTTGAGTAAAATATATATATAATTTAATATATATATTTTAAAAATATATTTTTATATATTTTATTAATTTGATTTATTCATTCACCTTATAATAATTTTTATATTCAACTTCTTCCTCTCAATTATATTATCTATATTTATTCAACTTCTTCTTCTCTATTATATTATCTATATTTATTGATTTATTAATTTTTCCAATTATTACTTTTAAAAATATATAAATTAATTAATTAATTCAAATATATAAATATATAATTACACATTAATAGATAAAAAATATATATATAACAAATTTTTTAATAGATATTTTCCTTTTTCCAACATAGTCTCTACTATATAATTTTTATTTTAATAAATAAAAGAGAATAAATTATTGAAAAAAATAATTAAAATGTATTTAGAGTGGCATGTACAATAATTTTTAAAAGGAATATTCATAATAATAAATAAATTGAAGAGAGAAATTATTAAGTGTTTTTTAATAATAAAAATTGGAAAAAAAATTATTAAATACGTTATATTTAAATATTTAAGAGAGAGAAAATGTAAATATTGAGAAGATAAAAATATATATATATATACTTAGTCGCAAGTGTAATTAGAAAAATATTGTATTATGTGTAAAATTATAAATTTATGACTCATGTTTGAGCTTTATGATCAACTTTTAAAATCATACTTTTGTTCCAAACTGGCTTTGATGATGTAGAGGTAAAGAGTTGTAATCATGTTATTAATGCAAATGTATATAAACTATATTTAACAAAATTTACATATTATTTAAGCTGCAAAATTTTATTTTTTTAGAATAAAATTCTTATATTATAGAATTCGAATCAATATTTTCAACAAACTCTCGTTCAATATAAATTATCACATTATCAGTTAAAAAATTTTCTTCCATCTTATTCTGTTGAATAGTCTGTTCATGTTTCATTGCTTAAAATGATTTTTCTTTAGTAGTAGTATAAACTAGTAAAGTCAAAACTATTCGAATCAATTTATAAATCAAATTATAATTTGATGACTGGTTTGTCTCAACTAATTTGCGTGAAAATTTAAATTAATTAGGTTTTAAATAAGAGAGACATAGGATAGTTGAAGAAAAATTAAATTAAGGGAACGTAATAATTTAAATTAATTAGATTTTAAATAAGTGAATGATAACTATATAAATCAAGAAAATATAAAAATTTAAGTGGGAATATAAAAAATATAATATATATATTATAGATGATAATAATATAGATTTATAGAATTAATATAGATTTTTTTTAATTAAAGGAGAACTAGTATATATAAAAAAAAGTTAGAAGTTGAACACGACCGTGTATGCTCCTTTTATGATTGAGTTCCAGTTAGCCCTGCGACCGAGGCAACTAATGGCTTGGATCCTGATTGAGGATTCAATGCCAACCCAAGACACGACCAAGAAATGTTCGACCGAGAATTCTCGGTCACTTGGCTTTCTCCTTGAACGAGGATTTTAGTCAATGACCGAGGTATTCCTCACTTCCCTACTTCTCCCGACCATGTTATGGGCGAGTCTACTCGGCGATGCAATCGAGCGAATCAATCGTCTAGCCAACTCCCCTACATGCTATTTTGCCCGCGACTGACGCCTGTGCCTAATGCGTTACTTGCGCCTGACCCGCAACCCGCGTACTCACCAGATCCGTTGAGCCCCTGTTTGTTTTGCTTTGCTTTATTTTATTTGTTATTTTGCATTTTAAGGCCTTATTTGATTTTTCTAAAATCTAAAAAATTAAATAAATCAGTTAAAAATAATATTTAATATATATATATGTGTTTACATCTAGGGCTGGTTTGACTTCTTTTTAATATTTCACCATTTTTTTGAACTCCTTTAATTTTAAAATAAAAAAAAAAAAAATTGAGGTTTGGTTTATTTATGCTCACAAAATCAATTTGTGTTCATTAAAATTATCAATTTCATTTTCTTGAGTTTCTTTTTCAGATTTTCCAATTTTATCTTTTTAAAGGCATTTATATTTTTCTTAACCTTTCTCTTAAATACTAGTTAGTATATTTATGTCTAGATCTTTAGACTGGATATCAATTTATTAAATGGTTAAATATTTTGTTAGACTAATCATTAAAAAAAACTTTGATAATCTAAGACTCCAAGACCTTTAAGCATACATTTTTTTTTCCATAAGTTTTCATAAACCGAGCTTTCTAGTAACCTACAATTATTTCATCCTACAAGACAAAATGCAGACATTATGGATGCAGATACGAATCTATGTATGGCCCCAGAAAAAAAAATTATTTATGATTAAAATGTAAAAATACTCTCTAATTTATTAAAAATTTTAATTTAATACACTATTTTTTGTTTATCTATTTTTAAAATAAAAGATAAACTTGCATTTATCTATTCTCGTTTTATTCATAATTTTTTTGGTTATTTTTTAAATCCACAATTTTTTTTCAAACCCATCCTAACTCGAATTCTAGATCCAACTATGAATTGGGAGCCAGAAATTATAAAGAGATCAAAAATAAAAATAAAAAATTAATTAGGCTATAACTTCAACATAGTCAAAGTTTTAAAACACATATAAATAAGTCAAATCAAACTATATATCATGTAATATAAGAACTATCCAATCAAAATGTATTATAACAAATAATAATAACCAGTTAAATCGAAAATTAACAAAAATTGATTAAGAAGTAAAGTTAAAAAAGGATGTTTGGATTATAAAAATACCCAGCAAACTACTGATTCGACAAAATTTTGTGCTTCTTTATATTGAAGAAATAAGTTTCCCTTAGATCTAGATTCAGGAAAAAAAAAATGCTGTAAAAAAAACCTGTTTGATTTAAAAATAAAATAGTTTTCTAGTTAATATACCATATAGTTTTTTCTCAGAGTAATTTTTATGTTTTAATAAATAAAAAATATTAAATAAATGAAACGATGGTTAGATTTTAAATTTAAAAAATAAAATAGAAACCCAAAATTCAAAACAAGCTCTTAGTAAAATCGGCAAAATTGTTGCATTCCGAAAGTTTTGTCCTGTTTGATTTAATGTTTGAAAGTAACAAAAAGTTGAAAGGATAGAGATTTCCTCATATAAATATTTCCAATAATAATTTGTTTTGTTCATAAATATTTATAGGTGTGATAGTTAGTTGATAGTTAGTTGAACGTAGCTGATAATATGTGTGTTTCTTTGGGAGGTTATTCGAACATTGTAAACAACAATTAAATATATAAAATTATTAATATTTTACTATAAATACAATTAAATATATAAAATTATCAATATATTTTATTTATTTTTATATTTTATAAAAAATTTAAATTTATTTTTTATAATAATTTGAATTCTTAATATATTATATTAAAATATTTGTTTATATAATTTTATTATAATTTTTTTTATATAAATATGGTATAAACCGTATTTCTTGAAAATTTCCTAAATCCAAACAAGACGGAGATGGTAGTAAACCAAAATTCTTAATTGAACCAAAAAAAAAAATGATAAATGAATTTCACATTAGGACTAGTCTCATTTCATCCCAAAACTGTCAAAATTTATAATAAATTGTAAACTAGTAAATTCTGAGTTTATTTGAAATAGTAATAGTTTAATTTTAAAAAATATTAGTTATATATTATTATTATTAATAAGTTTATTATTAAAAATAAGTTTGTATAAAAATAAATAAATATTAAATATATAACTATGTAAATTATTAATAAGTTTATATAAAAATAATAAAATAATAAAAATATTAATTAGAAAAAATAAATTAGTAATTATAGAAGGGGATATAAATTAGTAATTATTATTAAAGAGAATTTGAGTATTATTATTAGGTATATTATAAATATTTATAAAAGAGAAATTAAGAAATATAAAAATATATATATTAAAAGAGAAATATATATATATATATATATATATATTTGGAAAGGGAAAATAATTAAGATAGATTATAAAAAAAATAAATGAGTAAATATTTTAAGCGTTATTATATATATATATATATATATATATATATATATATGATTATTATTTAGAAAAGAGAAATTTATAATTTTATTTTGAGTTTAATTATTAAATGTTTTTATATATATTATAAATATATATATATATATATAAATAAAAGTTTTTATAAAAATAATGAAGAAAAATAATATATATATATATATATATATATGAGAAATAAAATAATAAAAATACATAATGATTGTAGAGAACTTATATTTTAAGTGTTGTTATATAATTATATAATTATATAATTATATATATATATATATAATTATTATTTAGAAAAGGTAATTTATAATTTTATTTTGAGTTTAATAAATCATATTAAACGTTATTATATATATTAGTATGTATATTATAAATATTTATATATAAAAATAAATAAATATTTAATAATAAATATATAAATAAAAAAATTAATAATTTTTTTTATAAAAATAAGAAAGAAAAAGAATATATATATATATATATATATATAAGAGAGATAAAATAATAAAAATATTAATTCAGAAAAAGAAATTAATAATTACAGAAGGAGAGATAAATTATGAATTATTATAAAAGAGAATTTGAGAATTTTTATTTTGTATATTAAAACATTTAAAAAAAATTAAGATATATATATATATATATATATTAAGAGAAAAAAAATTAAGAGAAATTAGGAAAAAAAAAATACACGTATAATTATGAAAAAATTATATTTTAAGTGTTATTATATATATATATATATATATATATTTGTAGATATTTCACTTTATATATAAATATATAAAATTAAGGAGGAGTGATAGGGGAGGGAATTTGAGAAAGAAAATGAGGGAGAGAATGATGTGTCACTATATCATTGTTAAAAAAAAGATGAGGAGGTGAGGAGATAGAAGAGAGAAAAATTTTGTTGTTTTTTTTTTCAGCTAATCAAATTTGTCACATTATTTCCTTCCTCAAATTCTCTCTCCCAATCATTTCTCAAAATTAAGATCACTCTTTTTATTTATATTTTTTTCTCTTTGTATAAGTCAAATAATAAAAAAAAATATGAGAGATAAAATAAAATAAAAATTAATTAAAAATAAAAATTAATTAAAAAGAGAAATTAATAATTATGATTAGATAGATAATTTAATAATTATAGTAAAAGAGATATTATAAATAGTCTCAAATTTTCATAAAAATATAAATTAATAATTAGGATAGGAGAGAGAATCATGATTGATTGACTTTTAAAATCTCATATATTTTGTATATTTAATTAGGAGAGATTGAATGTTTAAATAAAACTTGTAAAAGTTTTCATGGTTAATAAGTTAATATATATTTGTGTGAAATAATATATTTATAAAAAATTAAAATATAAAAAGAATTAAATAATAATAAAATTAAAATGAGAGATAAAATAAAATAAAAATTAATTAAAAAATAGAAATAATTATGATAGTAGAGATAACTTATTGATGATAATAAAAGAAATATTATGAATAGTCTCACAATGATAAATTAATAATTATCCTCCAAAATCTTATATTATATATATATATATTTAATTAGTAGAGAGTGAATGTTATATGTCACATTCTCTTCAAAACTGAACCATGAAATGATGCAGAATTTTCAAAGGTACGTACCAAACGAGTTGGAAAGAGGCAAAATGATTATATATATATATATATATATTTTTTGTACCATTTTACATTTCCAGCGAGGAACTGTAAAATGATAGAAATCTCCTGTGAAAATAGTATATAATATTATTAATTATATATTATTTACGATATATTATTATTATTATTTATTTTTATAATGTCTAATTTTTTTTCTCAATATATAATAATATATATTTTGTTTCTTCTCTCACTGAAATATATATTACTTATTCTTCTCTCTATATGAGAAATTTGACGAAATAACCCTCATAAAAGGGTTATTTCCAAATTTAGCATGGGCTAAATAATTTTTTCAAATTTAACCTTTTGTCAATGGGAAAAGACCCTTTTGTCCCTAAATTAAAAAAATAACCTTTTCTCTTTTCTCTTTCCTCTTTCCTTCTCTTTCCTTCCCTTTCCGTTTTCTCTCCCGGAGTCCCCTCTCCTCTTTTCATATTTTCGAAACAGGAAGCAACAAACGACCATCATCATTATCTTCTTCTTCTCCTCTCCTCCGACGACGAAGCCGAAGGAACCAACTAAGCAACGAACGAACGAAGCAACAGTAAATGTGAGTTTTTCCCGTGGCCAAAACCTGAGGAGCAACCTGGTGGGATTTTCTTTTTTCTTGCAATTCTTACTTTATCTATCTATCTAGGGATTGATTGCCTTTGTTTTAAAGTGTTACTGAAAGTTGTGCAGGGTCACTTGTGCTGGATGGAATAGATGTAACTGACTATCCAATATTTAATGATGCGAAGGTTTACCATCTCACTCTTACATGCCTGACATAAGTTGCTATAATCAACTACCACTGCTGCTAATATCTCTCAAATTTTCCAAGGCAGGTGGAAAAGGCAATTGCATCTGTCGCAGACGAATGCACATCTGTCGCAGACGAATGCGCATTCGTCTGCGACAGATGCGTATTCGTCTGCGACAGATGCGAATTCGCCTTCGATAACCTGCAACAGCCTTCGACAGATACATTTTAAACTCAAAACGATTTAGTCAGCCAATAAACCTAAACCTAAACCTAAACCTAAACCTAAACCCAAACACTAAACACTAAAACACTAAACCATTCTTCCATTTCAACCTTCGTTGACTCGGAGAAAACTCACCCTCAACCTCAATAATAACTTTAAACAAGATTATTGTGTTTTTACTGTTGTTTCGTTCGTTCGTTGCTTAGTTGGTTCCTTCGGCTTCGTCGTCGGAGGAGAGGAGAAGAAGAAGATGATGATGGTCGTTTGTTGCTTCCTGTTTCGAAAATATGAAAAGAGGAGAGGGGGCTCCGGGAGAGAAAACGGAAAGGGAAGGAAAGGGAAGGAAAGAGAAGGAAAGAGAAGGAAAGAGGAAAGAGAAAAGAGAAAAGGTTATTTTTTTAATTTAGGGGTAAAAGGGTCTTTTCCCATTGACAAAAGGTTAAATTTGAAAAAATTATCTAGCCTATGCTAAATTTGGAAATAACCCTTTTATGAGGGTTATTTTGTCAAATTTCCCCTCTATATTATATATAAGATAATATTATATTAATTTTTTTCTCTCTTTATAATTTTTTTTATATCACTACCTCTAAATAACTCTAATTATATTGTAATCTATTTTTATCTCTAATATTTTATTTTTTTTTATTATAAATTCAACCTAATATATATGGAGGGAAATTGACGAAATAACCCTGATAACAGGCTTATTCCCAAATTTAGCATAGGCATAATAAAATTTTCAAAATTAACCTTTTGTCATGGGTAAAAGACAATTCTATCCTTAATTAAAAATTTGGGTTATTTCTATTTCTTTTCCTCTCTCTCTTCATTCCCTTTCGATTTCTTCTCGACCGACCTTTGGTTTCCCTTTCTCTCATTTCGGTTTCTCCCATTTCAGTTTCTCCCCCGACCATCTAAGAGAAGCAACGAAATGAAGGAAGCCGATAGATCAACTCTCCGAAGCAACGCCCCGAAATGCCTTCATCATTTCAGGTGAGTTATGCCCATTTTTATGTCGTTTTCCTTGAATGAATGCTGAAATGGAATAATAGTTTAGGGTTTTAGCGTTTTGGGGGGTGAATGAATGGTTTAAGGTTTAATATGCATCTGTCGTAGGCGTCACAGACAACTATGCATCTGTCGCAGACGAAAAATGCATCTGTCGTAGGCGAAAAATGCATCCGTCGCCTGCGAAAAATGCATCCGTCGCCTGCGAAAAATGCATTTTTCGCCTGTCGAAGTTCATAACCTTCGCTGCTTGCGCGATTCTACTCGGAATTCTAGTTATTTTGATCATACACTTTTCTTTCTAACTTCTAGATTTAGAATCTCATGAAATTTTCTGAAATCTACCGCGTGAATAATACAACAAATCTAGTTATTAAGGGTTGAAGTTTCAAATCTGTAATGCAGGTTCTCAGTTATTAAGGAAAGATGCATCCATCACAAATGACTTATATTGCAACAACTTGTTACACTGTTGGTTTCTACTAAATTAGTCTTGACACATATATTATGCTGGAGGGAACCAAAGGAACATAATGCTATATTGGCTACCATTCTCATGGCTCCTTCATATGTTGTTGTATCCTACACTGGTTTGTTACATTTTACATGGAGCAGTTCTTATTTTACTTTTCTTGAATAAATCAAGGAATGCTATGAAACTTTGGTAAGTATAGTACCAAACATTTTTAAGGGTTTTGTAATTCCAATGGGAGATTATTCTGTTGTTTTTATAAATGCAGGTGATTGCTAAGTTTATGGCGTTGATGTATAGCTATTTGGAACATATCCTTGAGAAAGAACATAGTTCCAGATGGGGTAAAAGGAAGAGAAATTCACCACTCGTTTCCAATGACTCTCTTTCAGGTGAGTAAAACTTGTTTTTTTGGGTGTAGTTTTTGAGGATTTTGTTTTATCTGTTTCAAAGATGTGGTTCTTTTTATACTGATTGCAGCCCCATACAGTTCGGTTGAATCACCAATCGTTAAAGCTTCTAAAGCAGTGGACATGGCAGTTTGTTGTGATTCGACCTGTATGTTCATTCTTGATGATAGTTTTTCAAAGAATGAGAATATATCCGAGTTGGATCAACTGGACATTCACTATTATCTTAAACGTTTCAGTCTCACTTGCCTTGTATTCTCTTGTGATCTTTTACCATGTGTTTGATAAAGAATTGAAACCACACAGCCCTCTAGCGAAATTCTTGTGCATCAAGAGAGTTGTCTTCTTCTGTTTCTGGCAGGTAATATTCTAACCTTCCGTTTGATATTATCCAAATCATTATATTTGTGAATCATTCAATCTATTGTCTACAAACAAAATAGGGGATTGTGCTTGAAATTCTAGCTGCCATGGGGGTAATAAAATCCCATCATATTTGGATTGATGTGGAGCAAATTGAAGAGGCGTATCAGAATGTGTTGGTGTGTCTGGAGATGAGTTTTTCGCCATTATTCAGCATTACGCTTACAGTATCGACCCCTACAGAATTGGTGTTGTATCATCTTCATCGTCAATCAAGGAGAAGAAGAAAGTCAAGTAGCTTCATCTCGTTTGTATTCTGTCGTGGGAAGATGATGGATTATGCCAACTTTGTTCTATTTTTGTTAATTATGTTGTGGGATGTAATTTGTGTTTGTCTTGGAGTTTATTAAGATCTTGAGATTTTTGTTAAAATAAATTATCAAATAAATAAAACATATATTATATTATTTGAGTAAGTTACCAAAAAATAGAGACATATTAAGTTTAATTTATGTTAAATGATAATTATATTAAATGATGATTATATTAAAAAAAGTTTCTCCATTCCTTTTGTAGCGAGTATGAAAAAAGAAAGATCAATCATAAATTCAAAAGAAAAAAGATGCATCCAAATTCTTCTACTATGTTCTACTCATGTCATATTATTTCAATCATATTATTATCACCAAAGGATAAAAAAAAAGAACAAATTTTAAGTATAAATGCACCCAATTGTCACGAGTAAAAACATTTATCTTTCACGAGGATTTACTAGCTGCGAGAAAATAGCACTTGTCGCCACATCTTCCTCCCCATAACTCGCACCCTCCACCCTACTTGCGCTGCTGTTATCAAACGCCTCCATAGGTGGAGGATTCAATGCAATTCATTGAATATGGTTCGTGTTGTTGTCTTTCGGTTCTGTCAGAGCCGATGAAGTTTCCTCAAGCTAGAGAGCGTACTCCAAATTCCACAAAACATCTCCCATTGACGGCCTGTCAACCCCATGCTTCGCTAGACATTTCTCCCCGTATCACTGTACTTCTTCTGGGAAGCAGGGTTCAACAAAGAAAAAATTGATACTTTATTTGGCAAAACACAAAGAACAATAACATTTTACTTCATTTTTTACTCAACAACAAGAACTCAACACATGCAAATGCAATTTTCGTAGGCGACAGATGCACAATTTTCGCTTGCGACAGATGCGCAATTTTCGCAGGCGACAGATGCGCAATTTTCGCAGGCGACAGATGCACAATTTTCGCAGGCGACAGATGCATATTCGCAGGCGACAAATGCATATTCGCAGGCGACAGATGCATATTCGTCTGCGACAGATGCATTTTTGCCTACGACATATGCATTTTCGCTTGCGACGCCTACGACAGATTTATATTCAACCCTAAACCATTCAGCCACCATTTAAAATCTTAAACCAAACCCTAAACTCTAAACCAATCTTCCGTTTCAGCAGAAAACGATGGAAAACGGGCATAACTCACCTGAAATGATGAAGGCGTTCCGACATTGCCTCGGGGAGTTGATCGATCGGCTTCCTTCATTTCGTTGCTTCACTTGGATCGTCGGATGAAAAACTGAAATGAGAGAAACTGAAATGAGAGAAAGGAAACCAAAGGTCGAAGAGAAACTGAAAGAGAATGAGGAGAGAGGAAAAGAAACATAAATAACCCAAACTTTTAATTAATGGTAGAATTGTCTTTTATCCATGGCAAAAGGTTAATTTTAAAAATTTTATCATGCTTATGCTAAATTTGGAAATAAGCCTATTATCAGGTTATTTCGTCAAATTTCCCTATATATGAGGTTATATTTTAATGTTATTAAATTAAACTTTTATTGATTTATTCTTATGTTCATCTTCATATCAATCCAGCCGGCCGACTATTATTTTTTTAGTTTCCTTTCTCTCTGAAACAAACAGGCCGAGTCTTCCAATAGCGAACTCAGTCGCCGGCCGACTATTACAGTTCTCCGTTAGACGATCGGAGTCGTCTCCGTTCACGATTACTTTCTTCTCCTCCTCCTCTCTTCGCATTCCACAGAAGTGTTCCGCAGTTGGATGACGGCGCTGCAGAACTTACTCTGCACTGTTATTGCCGCTCGTTCTTCACGTCGTCTCCTTTCCAAGAGCTCTCTTATTCTCCCATTTCGTTCCTCCTTCTGTTTCCCTTTGACCAGCCAGAGTCGCCTTGCCGGATTCGCTTGCCCTGTCTCTATTTCCACCATGTCTCAACATAATCGGGTACGTAGTCATTTCTTGTATACTTCTGTATATGTTTTATTATACAGTTGCATTAGTTAAAGGGTCGATGTAATTGAGTCGACCAGAGTACAAGGAACGAAAAAGATTTCATTTTGGTTGTTAGTGATTGAATTCAGATAAAAAAAATAAGAAGCATATAACTGCTCTGAGACTTTATATTGTGTTCATCTGGAATCAATATTTGCATTTAGATTTAAATAGACAGGCTTTCTGAGTAGAAAGATGATACATTGATTATTGTTTGAAGAATAACTTATACAGTTCTGTCTTTGATGGCTGGATTTGGTAATTGTATAATTGCAGGGAAGAGGTAAGCATAATGAAGCGAATTGGGTACAGAAGCCTGATCCTCTAGTCCCCTCTTCAAGCAAAGACACAATATCAGCTGCTGAAAATGTGGTGGGAAATCCTGTCATTAGTTCTCCTATTCAGTTCGGCTCTGTTGCGAGAAAATTTGGAACACAAAGTGGGGGGGCAAAATTGTCGGCTGAGAAATCTGCTAATGAGAAAAGCATTGGTAATCTTAGCAAACTGTTTGATAATTTCTCAGTTGACAATTCCACGTACTCCCTTGCCCAAATAAGAGCGACATTCTATCCTAAATTTGAGAATGAGAAATCAGATCAAGAGGTAATAATTTTTTATTTGCGAAATTCGAGAGAATAAAGAGTAGATATTTTATTTTTCTTTGATGTGAGTTTGTATTACATGCTTATATAACCTACTAACCTACTACACTATAATAAATAAGGAGTTGTTAATCTCCTAGGAAAAGAGATCTAGTATATAATTACAACAAGTAAATAGTATGAGATTGTGCATGCCTTGGTAATGTTATTTTTTGAAAAAGGTCATGCCTTGGTAATATGTTAGTGAGAGTATCAACATTTTGCTTTGTTGTAGGATAGTTTGCCTTTTTCACTTTAATATTTTTTCTAAGCTAATGTAGGATGTCACTATAGGACCACCTGTCTAGAAAATACTTGCATCATCAATGTTGATATATTTCGTATGTTTTCAGTAGGAGATTTCATAATTTGACTTACAAAATGAACTTGTATAGATACACTAGGAGACTTGTACATCATCTTAGGAAATGAGTTATTAGAAGTTAGTCTTGACCCTCATCTCCAATTCTATATAGTCTCATCCATCAGTTATAATCCTAGGTTAAACGTTCTTGCGACATATAGTCTTATCAAACCTTTCAATGTTTTTCCATTTATGGAGAGGACTCTTGAATTTCAATGAGTTGGAAGGAATGTCGTAGGTTGTACCATGATATAATGCAATTACCGGATTTTTTTACTAATTGCATTTGATTCCACTTTTACCTTGACATTGTTGCTTTGCTTTATGGTTTCAGATTAGGACGAGAATGATAGAAATGGTGTCAAAAGGCATCGCTACTGTGGAGGTGAGAGGAAAAAGCATACTGAATAATACCTTGTGCTGAGTTGTTTTATGCTGTGTACTACAGATTCATGTTTATGACAATTTTTTTTTTTATCATTTTAGTGAATATCTTTTGCTTAGATTAGTTGCAGAATAGGATTGTTGCTTCATAAATATTATTTATTGGGGTGCAGGTGTCACTCAAGCACTCTGGTTCTCTATTCATGTATGCAGGCCATGAGGGTGGAGCATATGCGAAGAACAGTTACGGAAATATGTGAGATTCTGATCTTCACTCCATTCTTGGTCCATGGGACCATTTCCTTATTTTTTATTTGCTTCAACAAGTTGGCATTTCATGTCTAGCTTGCATCTTTTAAAGCATGTTTTTTTAATCTTTTATATGTTACCCGAAGTAAGATCATTCCTACAGATATGATATACATCTCAATGATACAAATGAAGATGTTTTCACTTGAATGTATGCGAGGTGCTTTTGTGCCTTTATTTTTTTGGGGATCCCAATTCCTTACCACCAAGTGTGTAGTCTGTGTCTATGATGGTCGAATTTTGGCCTCTCACTTCTTTGGATCATTTTGGGCAGAAAATATAGAGGACTACTAATGGGAACTTGAGGAGTGGTATGTAATAACATTAATGTGTAAGAGTTTTGGGTATGATATGTAGGGATTAGATTGGACTAGATTAAGGGATTGAATGGTGGAATGACCATGGCATATGAATTGAAATATCCTTATTTAATTTTCTGTATGCCTATCTATTTCATTTTAATCACAATCCTAATTTATTGATATAAGATATGATTCTCTATTGCTTTAGAAAACCTTATATACGAGATTAGTAGCACAGCCCAAAAGAGACATACCTTAATATGTATAAATACCAACATTGATATAAACGCTAACAAGCTACTCCTGTGTCTCACAATGAACCAAATTGAACTAGAGATGTTGTCGAGAACTAGTCACCCTTAATTAGCTTTCTGTACATTTGTTTTCCTTTGTTATTTCTTTCTTTCTCATTTCACCCGGAGGTACTTTATTGGTTCCATTTACTAATTTTACGTTTTTGGTGCAGATATACTGCTGTGGGTGTTTTTGTTCTTGGAAGGATGTTTCGTGAAGCATGGGGCACCCGAGCCAGCAAAAAGCAAGCAGAGTTCAACGAATTTCTCGAGGCATGTGATATCTTTATGTGTTTTTATGTGCGGTACAATGTTCCATGTTATAATAAAAGTATGGCCCTGGTATTTCAAAAGCAATGCACCCAAAATGAAGAAAAAAAGGTGCTGAAACCCAAAATAAAACTAATCGAAAAGGAGCTATATACTTACTCTGCTAAATCAAAAGAACTAAAATAAAAGTACCCAATGGTACATTCCAAAAAATCAATTGCAATACAAAAGAATCACTTCACCAAAACCTTCAAGAGGATATCCCAAGCCCACCAAGAGAAATCCAACCACAAAAAAGCACCACCTGCCCTCTAGGCGACAACCCAACACCCCACAATCACGAGCCAAAGGAAAATCAGACCCAAAGAGCAGACATAACTTCAACAGAACTGACTCCAAATCACCCCCATAAAGAACATTCACATCCAAACCCCACTCTTTACACAAGAGCTAGTTGAGTAATTGTTAGAGAACTTAGCCCGTGTGCGTTGGGTTCTTATGCTTTATTAACTTCTTGAGATGTGTTACTAATGCTCACTTTTGATGCAAAATTTCCTACTATGTATTTCTTCCATCACCCGTGAATACTTTTAGTTGAGTCGAGTTTGTACATTTAGTCACATTTTTTTGTTGATTCTTGACACATAAATTATCTCTGATTTCTTAGTCACTTAATCTTACAAGTAATTGCAAATGCTACTATTCTAATGAAAACAAATTCTTATTTTTAACCAAATGATTCTTAAATTTCATCTTGGATTTTGAGTCTTGTTTTTTTTTTTGACAGAGAAATCATATGTGCATATCTATGGAATTGGTAACCGCTGTGCTTGGAGATCATGGACAACGTCCTCTAGATGATTATGGTCAGTTTTCTAGTTCCCTTTGTTTGGGAGACAACAATATAACATTCTGAGCTAATACAAAGAATAAATGAACCATGTAAGATATGCTTTTATCATTCTTATTCCAGATGATTATTCTTCTAGTTTTAAGCCATTTTTAGAAAACATAACTGTTTACAATTTTTGTTAATGTTACTGTTTCTAATGGCATGTATTTTTTTTTGTTATATTTCAGGCTTTTACTAATTTCACATGTATTATTTGTGACAATTTACTTTTCTTCTTCATTCATACATCATACTTTGTTGCCTCTATTCAGTCAAGATTCTGCATTCTGTGCATCATATTATGGCAAATAGACATTCCTTTGCAGAAAATAAATTTAGGTAGAGAAACACAGGAAGTCTAAATGTAACAGTAGTAGGGATATTTTGGTAAATAGTACAAGGGTAATAATATTGAAAGTAGAGTAGCTTATTATTACATAAATTATCAGGTAGCATTATCCTACAAATCGTAAATCTGTACATTACACTTTGTGGGATAATGCTACCTGATAATTTATGTTAAATATATATTTTTGAAAAGAAGTGTTTTAAATATGTCTTAGGTTTGGGGTTTCTTGTCATCTATTTCTTTCTCCTATTTTATTCTTTGAGTTGAATCAAAACTGAGAAAGTTTTGTTTCTTTTGAATTGTTAAAGTTTGTATTAGCATAGTTGTTGCAAATGCGACTTCTATTAAATACAAACAATATTATACCAAGTGTTGAATATATATTATGATCTGAATGTTGTTCATTGAATAACTCATCCATCATGCCATGTTGAATTAGTAAAAGTGAGCAAGTTCTTATTCATGAGATGTCACCCCTAGAGCTTATATTGCTCCTTTATAATTCAGTGTCCTAATATTTCATCGTCTTTTTCTTGACATCATTGAACAGTTGTAGTGACAGCAGTCACAGACTTGGGTGCTGGAAAACCAAAGTTCTATTCAACTGCAGAGATTATAGCCTTCTGTAGGAAATGGCGATTACCTACAAATCATGTGTGGTTATTGTCGACAAGGTAATCTTCAAGAGATACCTATCCTTAAAAAATAATGGTAATGCTAATAATGCTCCTGAAATTGACCTTGAATTTATCGATTGTGTTAATATCATCATGTATTTTGCTCTGATGTACCTATAATATCTTTATTGCTGCGTATTTGATATGTTTATTTATGTAGCATGAATCCTTTGATTGTTATGCTTGAAAATAATGTGTTTCTTTTGCCATTTTATTTTAACATTTCTAAAATGTTAATTAGTAATACCAAGAGGAGTTAGAATTTGATCTAGAAAATGGTAGGTTCTATAAGCTATTATCATTTTCGAGAATGTATAATATTGGTACAAGAAATAAGGCGCAAAGAAAAGACTAATATTAGAAATTACTTTTGTGTATCATTGTCATACAGCTCCTTGACGCTTTGCCTATATTAATGTTTCATAAAGAGATTATGAAGCCTAGTTTTTCTGTTTGATGTTAACGGATGGAACTGGATCATGACTGTAATTGATTTTCGGTCTTCACTCCAGGAAATCTGTGACATCATTCTTTGCTGCATATGACGCACTTTGTGAAGAAGGAACTGCAACACCCGTGTGTAAAACCCTTGATGAAGTTGCAGATATATCCATACCAGGTATAGTTCAAACATATCTCATGTCTCTGATTTTGTTTCCATTAACGTGTAACTAGTATAGTATTCCAGGCCTTGTTCCTTCCCTTCTTGTCTCATGTTAAATGTTTTTATGTGCATGATACTATCAACTGTCTTTAAGCCAGATTACAAGGCATAAAAGAAAAAAAATGTCAGAAGGCAATAGTAATCAAACTCCTATACTCTAAAACTTGATTTTACGTTTTAATATTTAAAAGATGTAATTTTTACATTTGGACTTAAATTGCCTCTTTTACCTTGCATATTAGGAGCTATATTTTCTCATACCAAATGAATCAGCCTCAGTTTGTCATAAAAATATTGAGTAACTCATCAACTTAGCAATAAGCTCTCAGATATCTCAGATTTTCAGTATGCTCTCGTTTATAATCGAAACAAGTTGGGTCACTTGGTTAACCCAATATAATTTGTATAAATACTAAATGGATAATATTAGTATTCTAGTTTTTAGTAAGTGATAAGTGGTTAATAGTAGTTAATGTTAGTAGTTAAAATTATATGTAATTCCCTATGTAAGTTGTAGGATGTAATTGCTTTGGAATAGGTTGAATTTGGTATTCCCGTTATTTTGAACCTCTCATCCCCCATTGTTTTATTTTCTCAAATATGTCTTATAACAGTTCTATCTATCTACCATAGTTGTAACTTGTCATGTTCAGATTGTTGTATCCTTATCTCATTGTATATTGACATTTTTTTTGCCTTCCATTTGTATATTTCTCAAAACGACATATTGAATAATCCTTCCATAAGATCTAACTTCTATCCATTGAGGGAGCTTTTATATCCCCTTTTAGCAGTCATTATTTTGCTAATGGTGGGGATATTATATGAATATTGGAATGTCCTACTTTGATGTGCAGGGTCCAAAGATCATACAGAAGTACAGGGAGAAATATTGGAAGGACTTGTTGCTCGTATAGTAAGCCATGATAGCTTAAAACACATGGAGCAGGTTTTGAAAGATTTTCCTTTGCCACCTTTAGAAGGAGGTAAGTCTATCAAACTCCCTTGTTTTCTGTTCGAAAGGACTTGCCTTATGTTACAAAAATGAACAATATAAGGATATAGTGGTAATTAGATATAAGGGTAATATTGGAAATTAATGTTCGTAGAAAAAGAAAGGTACATATTAAGAGTAGATGTATTGTATGAAGGCATTATGTTGAATATGAATGGATTGAATATGGTTTCCTCTTCTCAGGCTTAGGACATTCCTTTCTCATCTGAATTTGTTTTCTAATCTCTCATTAAATTTTAGATTCGTAATCTAGGTCTGTTACAGTCCCATGCTAAAAAGTACAAGATTTGGTAGTGAAGGGGATATTGAGAACTCAAGACTTGGCTGACATATTACTTGCATAACCTGCAGTTCTTGAGAATGTTTTTTACCCACGTTCTTTTCCTTTCTTCATGTAACATGTATATTACTTTTCAATTTGATCTTTGTAGACCAATCATGACTGAATTTTCTAGGTGGTATTTACATTTTTTGAGTTATGAATACATGGTTTTGTATCTCATAAAAAGGTTTTGATTATTTTCTCAAGTATGGCTCTTTCTTCATAAGATTGATTTTTTACTGGGCAACCACATGGATATAACTTTCATGTAATAAAACTACTTGCTGTTGTTTACATTGGGCATGGTTATTCTTGTTGTTTGATGACATTCTTGCCATTCTCCATTTCCTCTTGACAGTTTGAAAAACTGTTTTCTTACGTAGTAGCTCTCTTACTGGGTTTTCATCGCTGGCAGTATAGGTATTCTCCATTTTACATCTCCAATATTCTTTTTCGTTAACATGTTTGGGTCGATACCCTTTACATTTCCTACAATTTTGTTTAATGTGCACTGTACTCCTGATTTCCTTTGTGCATGCAAACATAGTTCAAGGCATAGGATCCAGATAATTCTCCAAGTTTCTTGTTGCTTGTTTTCTTGCTAAACTTATAAATTTGGAAAATATCTCTTGGTTCAGTAAGATGCATTTGGGTTTGGTGTCATCTTTCTATTATAATTATTATAGAGCACATCTAATTTTGCTTCCATTTCAGCTGGCCTTGATCTGGGTCCAAATCTACGTGAAATCTGTGCTGCAAATAGGGCTGATGAAAAGCAGGTATGTCAAAGTTTTATAAATAGAATAGTTACTGGATTTCACTTTTTACTGACTGTGTTTACAAGGGAGACACATTTACTTAATGGTGTGCAATTTGTTGTGTACTGCTCCAGCAAATAAAAGCTCTTCTCCAGGAAGTAGGGACTTCTTTCTGCCCCAAATATTTGGATTGGGTTGGAATCGAAGGAAACGATTCTCAGTCCAGAAATGTTGACCAATCTGTCATCTCAAAATTTTTGCAATCAAGTCCAGCTGATTTTTCCACAACGAAGTTGCAGGTTTGTCTCTATTAAAACAAATATATCTTTCTGGTTGTTTGTGTGACTTCCTTTGAAACTCTACTTCATGCAAACATTGATGCACTACAAACTTGTGAATATGTAAAGAATACTATGATCTTGTTCAGGAGATATTGATTTTGAAGCTTGGACTCTGTTATTTATATATGTTCCCATTCTAATTCTTTTTCTCCCTTAACTGTTGTGGTCTTCCTTTTTAATAGTGTTATTTGATTCTCAGATTCCAACTTTACTTTCTGATTCATTTCAGGAGATGATTCGCCTAATGAAAGAAAAGCGTTTTCCTGCTGCTTTCAAGTTTTACCACAACTTCCACAAAACTGACGCAACGTCTAGTGACAATGTTCACTTGAAAATGGTTGTCCATGTCCGGAGTGACTCTGCATTTCGTAGATATCAGCAAGAAATGAGGTTGGTTATCCATCTATAACTTGGTTCTCCTTCATTGCAGAATTATGTCTGTAATGTTGTATTGTCTCATATCATCTAACATGTCTGTTATGTCTTTTTTCTGAGGTCTTGAGTTTATCTCTTCGAGTTATGTTGTGAAACTTATGATCATTCGGGTCACAACGTGTACCAAATTGATTTTGTTGGATTTTTTCACCACTATATTTGTGGACTTTGCAAATATATGGATTAATGAAATGGTATTATGATTATTATCCTTTAAAAAGGAATGTTGTATTGTTTTGTTTGGGTCTCTTTTTCTCTTACTCTTTCCAATTTATTTTCATGGTCCTTGGTTCTTATTGGAAATTTTCACTTGCATGATTCAGGAGGAATCCTGGCTTGTGGCCTTTATATCGAGGTAGACATCCATGTTCATCTATTATTACTTTGTTCTAAAATTTATATTTTCTTTTGAAGTGACACAATTATGGGTTGCTTGCTGCGATATTTGATTACATTGTCTGTCTGTATATGAATCTTATTCCCGTGGAAAAATCCCACTTTCATCAGATTGGAAATTTCGTAATCTTCCTGATTGACCGAGCTATCTTTTTATGTTGGTAATCAGACTGCAAGATACTGTTGATAGAACATTTGTTATTTATTAACAGCTATTCACACAAGTGAAATGTTGTAGGCTGCTGTTTGAATGTCTTTTAGTATTTAGAGTTGTCTTTATAGAAGATGTGCTAGGGTGCATCTATCTCTGTATTAGAATCAGATTAAAAAAGGTTGTTTATATAAATGTCTCTATGCATCTCTCTGTAATCAATAGCATATCAATGATTTTTTACAGGTTTCAACAGTCGCACCTTTATGACCCATTTGATCTGTATTGTCGAATGATGATCCAATTGAATATTATCTCTCATTTTTATGACAATTTTTTATGTAAATTTCCAATACTTCTCATTATCAAAAGGAAGACTACTTTATGCTGAAATTTTCTGATGATAACATACTAGATTTTATACTGAAGGATTCTCTTTCTGGCCAGGATTTTTTGTTGATATAAATTTATCCAAGGATGGAAAACAGAAAGATACTGAGAATTTGAGAAACAACAATGATCCAGAAAAGTCTGCCCATGATAATGGTTCTGCAGTAAATGATTTAGCTGATGATGATGCGAATTTGATGATCAAATTGAAGTTTCTCACATACAAGGTATGAAGCTCTTCTTACCATGACTGATGTAACTAGTTGAAGTAAAATTCATCCACTCTGAATTCTTGCTACCTTTCTTAACATTTAAAATCCGGCATTCATTTTGCTTATACATGAATACATTGCTGACTAATTTGGTTGGATACTGTGGGGATTGAGAACTGTATGTAACTAGTTGAAGTAAAATTCATCCACTCTGAATTCTTGCTACCTTTCTGAATTCATACTGTGGGGGGGACTATAATGTGGTCAAAGTGTTATTGCATTTTGGTCTTGCAGACTCATCATTTCTGGGTTAGTGCAACTTTTGTGTGTGTGTGTGAAAATTGGCTAGTGGATCTTTTTTTTCTGGGAAGGTACAATGTGGTCATGTAACTTATAAAAAAAATGTCAAATTTGATATAATGCTTATTTTGTTCTTTGCATTGAACGAAAGTATTACCCATGTGATTACAAAGGAAATATATATATGTTGTGGTATAAGTGATTAACGGATGTTTGATGATATGAGCTACCCACGGTTCTTAATATCTAATGTAATTCCCTAAGTGGCTAACTTTTTTTTCTGGTCACATAGCTAACTATACTTGTTTTAGATAGATTAACTGTATATTTAGAAATAAATGAATTTATTTTGATTGACTTATAGCTTAAACAACAAAATTGTTACTTTTGTTTATCCTTGTCATGCTATGTCTTGCCAATTTTATATCCTTGTCATGCTATTCTTTGGTTCTTATTAACTTGTGTTCTAATTGTACTCTTGGTGCGTTGAATTTGTGAAATACAGATTCGAACATTTTTGATCCGGAATGGACTGTCTATTCTCTTCAAGGAAGGCCCCGGTGCTTATAAGTCATACTACCAGAGGTAACTTGTGTGCTCAAGTGAAAATTGATGAGTTCATCCGCTTCAAAATTCTCATAGTATTTTGAAAAATGTCAACTTTTTATTAAAAATAGCGTAAGATACGTTCAAAAGGAAAAAAAGCAAAGTAGAAAATAAAAAACAACAACGTAAGACTTGTAAATGCCAATAAAATCGAAAAATTCTCATCTCGTACAGGCCCCCTTTTCCAGAAAATTATTATGTACTTTTGGGTGTTTAGTTGCTAATATAAACTTTTAAAGGATTTATAGTAAAAAGACTTTTTATAACATTAGTAGTAGGTGGTAAATTAACAAGGAATGTAGTTTTAGAAAATTTGATCAATTTCAATACCTGAGTTCTATCATTGATAAAAATGTGCAACAACTCTTTTGAGAGGGATTTGCATCGGATGGGATTACTATGACCTCATAGGAATTTAACTCTTGTTTTCTTGTGTTTTTTTTTTGAAATTTCCTATGTAACACGTTATGAACGGTTCTCGTGTTCAGCTTTTTATTTTTAATAAAAAGTTGACCTTTTTAAAAAAATGGTAGAACAACTAAGTATATCAACCACGGGACAACAGTTGTGGGTAAAATCTATGTTACCTTTAGTTTAGACAACAATAAAATTTTATTGGAATTATAGGAAGAAATTATTAGAAAACTCTTATGGCCTGCTACGCTCTACAACAATTGTGGGTAAAATCAATGTTAATAGTTTTAGACAACAATATAATTTTATTGGAACTGTAGGAAGAAATTATTAGATAATTCTAAGGCCTGTCAAGCTCTACAAGTAGAATACTGGCCATTGGAAGTACAAAACAATTGTTTGGCTGAAGGTGGCAGTATGCATGGACTAAGAGTGAAATATATAAATTTAGTTATATAAGTTCTAAACATTGGCAACAAGACAAAGAACAATAGCTTGAGACAGTTTTTCCATTAGAAAGGAAATTTCTTACTTCTCAACTGATCTGACTATGTGAGGTATGCATATAAAAGTATCTGTAAATTTAAGGCATCCTTTCTTGAAATGGTTAGCAAGGTATGCTTTCTTGAAAAATTAATAAAGAAATGTACATATCTAGCTCAATGGAGTTGTATGATATATGTAGAAAACCCTATTTATAGGCAACATGCTTTCAATTAGTTGAGCTTTGTTTCAAATGTATGTTTTTGTGAAAGTTTAATAAAGAAACTACCTTATCTAGCTTCATGGGTATGTATGATACATGTAGAGAAGTTATATTAGTTGGGAAAATTCTTCCAGTTAGTGTTAGTTTGCACCCAATTACATTATTCTTGAACATGGTGCTGCTAAATGTCATTGTGCATCTAAGTGCTTATGTTTAACTGCGACGTTTATTAGTTTCACCAACAAATTGTTTTCTCCTGATTAGTTTGTTATTTGCTACATGTACTACTGGTTTAAGAGATCATTTTGAGGTCATTTTGGAATATTCACATAATGTTGTTAATCACTTAATTTGGAGATTGTAGGCAAATGAATATATGGAATACTTCTCCTGGAAAGCAGAAGCAATTGAGCAACTTGTTGGATGAATGGTATTCCACTCTTGACAATTTGCTGCTCTACTATATTCTTATCTGGTTGTGCTCTTTTTCAAATATTGAGGTTATCCAATCTGATGGATGCATTTTTTACCTTGTTTGTTAAGGGCGGTATACATACGTAGAAAACATGGGAACAAACAGTTGTCATCTTCGACGTACCTTAGTGAAGCTGAACCTTTCCTTGAACAGTATGCAAAAAAAAGCTTGGAGAATCAGATTCTCATAGGATCTGCTGGAAATTTGGTAAGATCTGAAGATTTCATGGCCATTGTAGTAGATGGAGGCAGGGATGAAGAAGGAGACCTGGAGACAGAAAAGGCAGCAGCACCATCAAGCCCCAGCCCTGTTCATGTGGATACTGTCCCCAAGGATGAGGGTTTAATTATATTCTTCCCAGGTTTTCTTTCAACTAAGAGTTCTTTGTTGAAATGTTTTCTGGATGAAATATTTTATGAAGGAAAATTGGGGTCAACTTCTTTTCCTTTGTTCAACTTATTTTGAAGTGTCATTCTCTTCTTTCCTCATTTGAAAGTTATACCAGTATTTTTCTTTTATTTTTCACCCCCTGATTCACCTAGCATCTCTTGGTGTTTGATTATCCTTTCACTTCTGTCTCCATTCTGGCAAGACTATTAAGATTTAGAGACAGATTAAATCTTTTAATTTGATCCATGTCAAGCTGAAACTGCATGCTTTCATGACATTGTGCTTTTCTCTAATTTCAGGAATACCAGGTTGTGCCAAATCTGCGCTCTGCAGGGAAATTCTTAATGCCGCCGGAGGACTCGGAGACGATCGTCCAATACATAGTCTTATGGGTGACCTTATTAAAGGTATGACACGAAGCAATTGTCATATAATTGCAGAAACTTTACTTCTCTCAGTGGAATTCTGAAAGGAATAGGGGTTGATGCTCATGTTAGAGTACAGTTTTCATGTTCAAAATATATTTGGTGGGATCTAGATTATAGATCCTTTAATAGGTCCAATTCCCACTAAGAAGACCTTGTTTGAACTGGGGGGCATGACTGTGGAGGCTAATGCTAGTTTCCTCCAAGGGATAAACCCTGGTTTTACAAAAACCAATCCTTTAATATATTAAAGAAACTGCAAAGATGTTATTTTGGGTGTTAACATTACCAATAATAGAAGTTCATTGTATTCTCATTTTCATCATAGTGCCTATATTCTGTAAACAGTTAGATTTTGTCAACTGACTCATTCTTGTTTACCATGGCATAGCCACTACTATATGGACACTAGATTACATATTGAAGATGAGTGCTTCAATTATAGATGTCACCAATCTGATATATTTCATAAATGTCAAGATACAAATTGCATTATCCATTAACTATAAAAATCATCCTGGATAGCAAGCTTGCTTGTTTCATTCCGGGACTGGACTTTCCTTGGCTGATTAGTGATGGCATCCGTTGATATTATAATTACTTCATTCCACTAAAGCAATATACAACAAGCAGGAAAATACTGGGACAAGGTTGATGAACAACGTAGAGCTAAACCGCGTTCCATTGTTCTTGCTGATAAGAATGCTCCAAATGAAGAAGTCTGGATGCGGGTGAGTCATTTTCTTTCTTATGCCTGTGGTATTTTATTTGGCAAATGATGTGAATAATTCTTAGATTCTTAGGGTCTGAATTTTGTGAACTTAGTTATATTAAGATGTGGTACACGAAGAACGACTAAAGCTATAAAATATTTAGGTTACATAGGTAAAACCCTAATTATGGAAAGGAGTATCCAAAATGAGGTTCATTTGGAAGGTGGAGAATTCCCTTACACCTCAAATGCACATTGCGTCACGATCGAAAGGTGCGTAGGGCTCCTAAAGTAATCGAGAAAAAATCATATCTTCCATAATTGATAGTGAGGAGAGCTTTGGGGATCATATGAGTGGTGCATTTGTTTTGGGGCTTCAAGCTAGTTAGTTCTTTTGCTTACATGATCACATTTGCAAGAGATTTGTGTAGCTTTGTGTTATTTGTCCTATTGTTTGAGATCTTTCTCTTTTCCTTTTTTAATTAACTTTGGATCATTGCTCGTATGTAACAAAGTTTCAGGTCACATTTCACGGAAATCTAATATGTGCAAGCTTTATTTTTATTTTATCTTTTTTAAAATAGGTTAACTAAATTTTGATGTATTATTGGTATCACTCAAGAGATATTGATAGAGGTGTCTAACTTGGATAGTCCAATGGGGGATATTTATGGTGAGGAAGATGTAGCTGTCAAAGTTGGGTTAGTGAAATGAAGCTAAATCATTGTTTTAGAAGCAATATTTGAAATAAAATGTCAATATATTGAATCAATTAGTTCCCTGTCCTTGAAAGAAGAAGTTAAGGTGAGAAGAACTCAAGCATAACTGTAATTTTCTGATGGATTGAAATTGATAAACATTTGTCCACATGATAAACTTAATGATCATATTCGGAGGATAGAATTATGGTAAAATGGCATAAACTGTAAACATAACTCGAAGATAGATGGAAAAACAAGTTCTAAGGGATGTCACTATATGCCAATTTATTAAGATTGTAATGGCTGTGAGTTTGCTTGGTTGTTCAACCAAAAAACTATTCTTCTTCCTAGTTTTTATCTTTACTTTCATCATTCTCTTATTATTATTATTATTGTTATTATTGGTAGATGTGGGTCATGAATAATTCTTTATTTTTTCTCTTGCATTTGGATCTCCTCAATATTACCCATTCTTATTGTTGCAGATTGAAGGGATGTGCAGAAAGACAAAAGCATCTGCAATTCCTGTTATACCCGAGTCAGAAGGTTTTTATCTTTTCCTTGCCTTTAATATCCGATCTCTTGCATTCAATCTTCTAAGATGTGCAATACTTAGGGAAAACCAGAAAAAGCTGCCTACAGGATGAAGTTGATATGATTAGATTTTGAGATTATTCTGTCAATAGAGGAAAATGAGCACATTATGTTTATCAGAAGATGTGTTCTGACTTATGGTTCAATTTCTACCGAATATGTGGCTGAAAATTTTCATCAGCATTTTCAAATATTTTCTGGATGTTTTCTTCATTCTTATTCATGTTAATTGCTTTCCCTGAAGTTCTCGTGCTTTAGAAAGTATATTTGAATCATCTTGCTAAAGTTAGTATGTTTGTCACAATTGGTATTAGTGTGTTCTTACTGCTGGACCATTATTAATACATACCTGTGATGGTGGATACTGTCAGTCAGATCATTGTTCATGATGTTTTTTGAAAAGCGAAGAGCTCTCATGAAGTTAATTGTTTATATCTTTTAAATGACTTCTAATAATACAAACAACGTGTTTTAACTTTTCAGGAACTGAAACAAATCCATTCTCTCTTGATGCATTGTCTGTGTTCATATACCGTGTGCTGCAAAGGGTTAATCATCCGGTATTTTGACGATTTTTGCAATTCTCATATGAATCATTAATCTTGCAAGGATAATATGATTGATATCGACTTCTGGTTTTTATGATGAAGGGAAATCTTGATAAAGACTCTACCAATGCTGGTTATGTCCTTCTTATGTTTTATGACCTATATGATTCAAAGGTATATGGGCTACATTTTGTAGGAATAATCCTAAATCGCTGAAACCCTAATTAATTGTTTCCTTTTTCTACTACAACATACAGAGCCGCGCAGAGTTTGAGTCTGAGTTGATTGAACGGTTTGGATCAGTTGTGAAGATGCCTCTACTGAAACCCAATAGGTCAGAATTGGTTGAACTAACATACAAAATAAGATAATTGCATAATTTAGTTCTATAAAATGTTCCCTCAAGATTGAAATATTTGTTGATTGTGATTTTCGGTGGATATTCAGGAAACCTCTCCCTGATTCCATAAAATCTGTCATTGAGGAAGGATTAAGTCTATACAGCCTTCATAAAAGGAGGCACAGAAAGTATGTTCATTTTTTTCCTCTTGTTTATTTTTTTACTTCCTATTCGCAAATCCCTTCCTAGAAGTATATTTTTTTGTTAATGTCTTAATAAACTGTAATGCATGAACATGTCTAGTATAGTAAGATTCTATTTGGTCTTTAAATTTTTTAGTTGGAACATTTTGATTAAGGTAATATTTTTGGCTAGATTTTGTTTTGTTGATCTTTATCTGGAGACCAACCTTCTAACTAGCATCTGCTTACATTATAGATTGGACTCGTCAAAAGGCTCATATGCGAATGATTGGGTGAAATGGGAAAGAAAATTGAGACAGACTATGTTCAGCAATGCTGAATATCTTGACTCGGTTCAAGTGAGTGCATAATAAACGTTGCTTTCTCTATTGTTCAAAAGTAGCATTTATTCTTCTAATCCCTAACGTTATAATAATCGATTATACATAATATAATGATATTAACATTCCTTAACAGGTTCCTTTTGAATCGGTTGTTGAACAAGTTTTGGAACAAATAAAAACAATTATGAAGGGTGAGTATAAAGCACCTACCTCCGCCCAGAAGAGGACTTTCGGCAACATTATTTATGCAGCTATTACTTTCCCTGTTTCTGAGGTCATAAATCTTCTCAACACTGTGAGTACACCTTCCTCATCCATGCTAATATATATATTTTTTCTCTGTTTCTAATTTATATAGATAATGTCTATTTTTGTTTTCTCGACTTTAATATATTTCAGATTATCCCCACTTCAATAAATATTTCATATTGTTCCCTGATATGCATGTTTTGTGAAGTCTACTAAGTTCACAGATGCAAGAAATCATTTTATTATTTTATTTCTTGTTATGAAATGTTTTTATTAATAGGGATAGAAGTTCATTTTGCTTCCTCAATATGTAGTAGGCTTGTCTTGAATCATACACAATTTTTGCATCTTCTTAACCTCAATTCTTGACTTGACAATATATTTTCTTTCTAAAATCATATCAATTCATTTGCATTTAACCAAAAAGTTCAGGAATCGTGTGTTGAGAAAGCAAAATGAACTCCTTGCCTATTATTAATAGTGTTGCCTTAACGACGACCACTAACAATACAAACATATTCTATTTCTTTTTTCTTTTCTTTTTTTGAAATTGATCACAAAGATTCGAATCCATGAAACACGAGTTTTTACACTCAAGCACCAGGCTAAACGAATCTGGACATGTTCTTGAATGCGTGATCTGACCCTTGTTCATTGAATTTCTTCCCGATTATCATTTTATTCTAAAGTAATTTATTTTCTCAGATGGGAGAGAAGAATTCGAAAGTTGGAGCATTTTTAAACAATGCAAATATCGAGACAAGCCTCAAGCAGGCTCATATGACACTTGCTCACAAGAGGAGCCACGGTGTTTCAGCTGTGGCTGGTTACGGTCCCTTTGTAGGTCGAGAAGTCCCTGTGGGTGTGAAAGCTCTTGTTTTCAATGATAAAATGGCTGCCCTTGAAACCTTGCCAGGATCGGTTGATGGAGAAACAATACTTTCGAGAAACGATTGGCCACATATAACATTATGGACTGCACAAGGAATCCCTGCAAAAGAAGCCAACACTTTGCCACAACTGCATTCCAAGGGAGAGGCGACACGAGTAGATATTGACCCGCCTCTCGATATAACCGGTGTTCTTGAATTTCATTAGGTTTTGAACTTGAAAGAAATGTCGTTTGACATTTACTTATGGGAGTTAAGTAGAGTGAAATTGTCTTTTTTGGTGAAAATGTGAGAGGTGTAAGCTCTATAGCAACATTAGTTGATACATATGGGGTCATGATTTTGGGTTTAGGGTTCATGACAAGCTTAAAATATATATAACATCTTTTGTTATGGTATATATTTTTGTATTATTAATTTATGACAAATTTATGCTAACCCTCTATTTGGAAACAACAAGATTTGATCTGAGTTTGAACAAAAATAAAAATAAAATATTTATTTGAATTTTTTTTGTTTATGTATCTTGTTTGAATAATGATTTAAATAAATAATAATTTGAATTATATCTGTTTCTTTTATTTGATGTGCCATTTTTTTTTAAAAATTATGTCAATTTTATTTTATTTGAATTTGCGTATGTGTCAGTTTTATTACATAACTTATTTATTGATGAAATGATTTAGCTATTTATATACAACAGAAATTAAATTGAACATGATATATAACTATTTTACATCAACATTTTAGGAACTGAAAATCTCCTACAATAATAAGTAGAAATTAAATAATTATTTCAGTTTTGATAGATAGTTGACTAAACAATTTAGTTATTTATATACAACAGAAATTAACTGAATAATTTATAAAATACAACTATTTCATATCAAGGAAATTCTTTGATTGTGATTCTTTTAACTTATATTTACAATTACCACTTCAATTTATTAATTTCAACTACTACTAGGTCAATTTTTATGTGAATTATAGATGAAAAGATTTTACTTTATCGAGCTTAGAATATATTAAGGAAAAAACAGATTAATTGGTAAGAATTTAATGATCCTTTATCAATATTTTTGTGAGATAGTAGTAAGAAACCCTACAATAGTATAAATCAATTTTAAATTAAATTCTAAATTAAATCATAACTAAGTGAAGAAAGGGAGACGAGTGAAGAATATTCACCTTCGCTGTCAGAATCGTTAGTCGAATATTCTGTGGAAGAAGAATGGAAGAGGAAGCGTCCGCCAGGAAGAGATAGAGAGGGGGCTTCTAAGTAAAAAACTTTCAAACAAAAGTCGTTTGATAGTAGTTTAATTAAATCAAAGTTCGAACCTTATATCATTAAAACATTTAATGTTAGAAACCCAAATATTAATGTGCCATTAACAAATTTAGTAATGTTATGTTGCTCCAGAAAATAAACATGTTCCTTTTAATAGTAATATTTATTTTAATTGAAAATATATCAATGTTGGGGTAGTATAAATGATCAAGCAATAATAACTCATATTTTCTCATTTTTGTAGTTCCTTAGTTTCTTAATAAAATTTGGACAAATATTCTAACAAAAAAAAAGAATAATTGATGTATCCTTGGTTAGAGTAGCCTTCCAAATATTTAAAATCTTATTTTTGTTTTGTGATTATCTTAAACAGCTTATTTTAAATGAAATAAAAAAAAAAAATTCAAATGTCTAAATTTGTATAGGCAGGGTTATCACAATATATCTTGACAGTTCATAATAAAAAAAAAAAGGGAAAAAAGTGTATATTACCAATTATTGAAGAGGCAATTATATGAATACAAAGTGGGTTATTTTATTTTTATTTATAGATTAAAAGAATAGGGATGAATGAAATAGAGAAAATAACTTAATTATTTTTCCCTTCAAACCAAATCTCTTAATTTTTCACCTCCCATTTAGATTATGTTTCAATTAATTTAATATAATATAATTTAATTATTAGGTTTGTAAAAATAGATTAAGTATGAAACAGCTTATAATATTTTATTAGAAAAATAATTTTTTATATAATAAAACATATTAAAAAAATTTAATATTATAAAATATAAATCTAAAACTCTTACCAAATAAAAAATAAATAAATATTATTTGTAATATAATATTTTCTTTTTATTTTTATTCAGGGTATAGTTGAAACATAAACAACTATCATACCCACTAAATTACCCATTATCAATTCCACATAAATCAAACATTATGGTTTAACAAATTAGGAATGACAACAGGTATTTTAGTACTTTATGGATGAACAAATTATTAATTTAAATAAAAGTGATAAGAGAAAAATAATATTTTATTATTAAGAAAAGTTGAAGATTAAGAGTAATAATTCATTAGAGATAAAAAATTATTAGGAATATTAATAAAAAAAAATAGAGTTGAGGAGAGTGGATAAATTTATTATGATTAGGCAAGTGAAAAGTCTCTCTTGATTAAAAAAAATTAATATTAATATAAAACTTTTACCGATTAATATTAAATTCAAATTATATTAATATTTAACCAATTTTTTTTTATCTAATTGTTTAATAAATTTATTTATTTTATTTTATTTTATTTTGTATAAATCAAGTACTTATAAAAAAATTATAGTTAATTTTCTTAATAATATATTTTGTTTATTTATAATAGTATTTTATCTATCCAACATTAACTTTAATTCTCTAATCAAATTTTATAGTTATTGAAAAAAGAATGATAAATAAATAAACAAAACGATTGCCTAAAGAAAAAAATAATATATAAAAAAATAATTGCCTAAATGTTGCTAAAATAAATTTTAAATAATAATATAGGGATGAAATAAGTAAAATATATTTTATTTTGGATATTTGTAATCCAATCAATCCGAATTAAATAGTAATACTAATTCAGATCAGATTTCGAACATAACTTGAAACAAAACATGGTAAAACAAAAGAAAAAAACATAAAATTTCACTAGTCCGAAAGGTTAATCAATTCAAATACCAAACTCTGATTTTTTTTTCAAAATAAATCATACCTACTATTACCAATTAGCACCTCTATATATCTAGTCCCAACCAAAATAAAAAGAAAAGAAGAATCAATCCCACATTTAGAAGAACTCAACTAAATGATCATGAAAAGTGAAAAAACAGATTCCTCAATGTTTTTTCAATAATCATCTTCATCATCTTCTTCTTAATCATCATCCTCTTCATTCCAAAATTCCACCATGTACAAGATTTTCCAAAGTCCACAGTGGACAAGCACATGTTGGTCTCTTGTCTCTCCACTCCGCACCACAAGTATAGCAAAATTCATAACCACATCTGCGACGAGAAACAATTCCATGAACAAAATAATGTATCATATAAAGAAGGAATATTGCATAAATACAAGTAAATTAAACAAGATGATTGTGCTATAGATTTCAATCTCTATATAATAAAATATTTCATAACTTTATTCAATAATACATATTCCTAACTAATGGATAATTTCTTAACCAAATAATTCAAATAAATAACAATAATATGAAACAATCTTTTGTGATTTTCCTAGCCAAAGCAAGGGAAAAATTGTTTTCACTTTTTAAGTGAAATAGGTGTTGACATGCCTTAGAGCTTGTTTGATCTAAGATTTTTTGGTTTTTCCAAATGAAATTAGCTTTATTTCAACAATTAAATCACTTAATTTATAGACTAAAATACAAAAATACTCATAAATACAAAACAAAAACAAAAAAAAAATAGTAATTTAACCCATAAAACCTATTTTTCATCAAAGAAGATTTTGAAACCTTCAAATAACCCCACATTAAATAAGTTTGTTATTTCAAAAGGGTTAGTATCAAAAGGGTTTTTTAGTTGAGTATCAGATTTCAAAATAACAAATACTTTGAAGACTTATTGACTGCTTTAGGTCAATTTACCATCTTTACAAAAAACATTATCATGCATGCACATTGAGAAAACCCTAATCATGAAAACAACTTCTGAGTATTACCCACCCAAGTTCTAATATTGAAACTAAGAAAGAAAAGAGTGAATACCTGCAAGTGATGTGGTAGCAGCCATCAACAAGTTCAATCATATTATTGCACTTTGTACATTGTCGCCAATTTTTAAATCCCGCAAGTATCTTCAGTTGTACATCTTCAGCAACGGGATTGATTCTTTTATACCCATAACAGCTTATATTTGCATGCCAAGGAACCTTACAACTGATACAGAAAATACCCTCACATTTAACACATTTCCTTGCTACATTTTGTCCACAAATTCGCATCGTAGTTCTCGAATTCTCCCGAATCTCCTTCTTGGTCATCAAAGCCGAGCACTTAGGGAATGGACAGTATACTTTTTCAGTCACAGGAATTGAAGCTTCTCTTATTCGTTGACTCATGATCTCAATCAACTTATCAGGCAAAAATACTTTACAACTCTCAATTTTCAATTTAGAATTGCAATTTTCATCAGGACATTGGGGTAAAACCCCATGTAGTAGTTTCGCTTCCACATGTTGTTTCATACATGAAAAACAGTAGCGATGAGAACAACTCTTTGTCTCGAAAAACTGTGTGTTTGGTTTATCGTCGAAACAGATCACACAATTATCATTCTTCGAATCTGAAGGTTTGTTGTTACTAGAATCTACTGCCCCACGAGCAAGTTTAAACGCGTATTTGATATCTTTTCGCGCAACAAACAATTCTTCGATGAATTCAAATTTTTTACGAAGCAATGATACCTTATTGATAAGTGCTGCAACTTTACTCTGCTTTGGTTTCCATCTACCCCGAATCTGCAATTTTTAACATTTCATATTTCAAATTCAAGATCATAAAAAACATTAACATTAAGTTTAAGAAGAAGAATAAGAACAAGAACAAGAACTCACATACTGAAAGAGTGGAAAACAATCAAAGTAAAACACAACTCTTGTAAGATTCATTGAAATAGCAACATCCATGGCTTCAATAAGAGCTAAACAATCAGCCACAAGACGACTTCTATCAAAGTATGGCATCGGTTTTCCCAACTCAAAAATCAATGTATCATTCGAATCATAAATCGCAATGCCAATACCCACCAATGATTCGTTCCAACTCTCAATCAAACCATCAGATACAAAAGATTTGAAATAAACCCTATATTTCTCTGACCCATCAACATCTTTCGATGAAGACGGAGGAGAGGAAGAAGGTGCTTCGCCAAATGGGCTCTCATAATCGTCCCAAAATTTATCCCAGTCTACTTCCGACGAGCTAGATAAAATGAGGTCGTCTAGGTCCGATATTAGGTCATTCATGACCTGTTTATCGTCGTCGAGTTCGGCCGTCTTCGTCGCCGGCATAGCTGGGTCCATGGAAATGGTTCAAATTCCTTAGATTTTGATTAGAAGAAGATAGATAATCATGATTAATGGATGGGTTATTAATATGATTAATTATAAAAGATCATTTTTGGATAATTAATAAATGTTTCTAGAATTCAAATAGACATAAGAATTCAAACAGACATTCTCCCTTTTTCCCTATCATTAATTTTAAAATTTATGTTTTATAAATAAATAAAATTTTATTTATTTATTTATATATATAAATATTTTTTTTAAAATTAATAATATATATTGCATATTATAAATATATATATATATATAAAGAAAGAAAATTAAATTATTATAAATGAACAAAACTACGTTTTGTAGTTAGGGCATAAAAAAAAGTATAGAGTAATGATGAAAGGGGAGCGAAAGATTCTTAGCGAACAAGACGACTTGGTAGAGCGCTTGACTCTATATATGTTTATTAATAATTTTCTCTCTATTTCTACTACTTACATTTTCTGACTTGGTGGAGTGCTTGACTCTATATATGTTTATTAATAATTTTCTCTTTATTTCTACTACTTACATTTTCTCTCTCCGTATTAAATAAGACACATTCAATAAAAAAAATCAATTATTATTATTAAAAGACACTTAATAATTTAAAAAACACTTAACAATTTTTATTATTATAAATATTCTTTTTAAAATTATTTTATATGCCATTATAAACAGGCATTTAATTATTAATCTCTCTCAGTAATTTATTTTCTTTTATTTATATATAAGAGAACTAGATGAAGATGTGTCGCAATGCACATCATTTTTGTTATCTTTCACTTCAATTTAAATTAGACCACTATGAGACAAATTCTTAACTACTAACATGATTCAACTCAAACCACAAACTACTAATATTCAAGATAGATACAACTCAAATTACAAACAACTAATATTCAACATAGATAAAAAAAAAAAAACCACTAAGAGAGAATAACTAAAATAGTGTGCTAGTAGTTGTTGAGTGAACTTTTGTAGTTGATTGACCATTATGTAGTTGATTGAGCTTCAATAATTGATTGAGTTTCTAATAAATCATAGAAGATGAACGGACATTAAAAGAAAATGTTTTAAAGAGAGAAAAGAGATAAACAACAATTAAGAGTTTAAAAAAAAAATCAATTTGTTAGTTAATTGAATTAAAAAAAAATATATTTTTTATTCTCTTATATATAAATTTTAAGTAACACAATAATTTATTATATATTTTAATTTGAGTTATTTTTATTATTGAAAATAAATTTTAATTTTTTCAATAAATAAAAATAAATAAATTATTGAGAGAAATAAATAATTAAAATACGTGTTTACAGTGACATGTACAATAGTTTAAAAAAGAATATTTATAATAATAAAAATTGTGAAGTGTTTTTTAAATTATTATGTGTTTTTTAATAATAATAAATGATTTTTTATTGAATGTGTCTTATTTAGTACAGAGAGAGAAGATAAGTAGTGAAATGAGAAAGAAAATTATTAACGAAGATAAGGAAAAATAAAATAAAATATATCCAGTCAAGTCTAATCAGCGCTCCCATTCGCTACGAATTTTTCGCTCCCTATATCATTACTCATTTATTTTTGAGTAATGATAGAGAGAGCGAAAATATTGTAAAGAAAGTATAGCGAATGAGAATGACGTGTGAAACTGATTTGGATTGATGATTAAGTATTCTTTAAAATATTTATTTATCTCTCCTCTTTCATTAATAATTTATCTCTCTTCTCTTCATTTATATTTTTTTTTTTTTATCTATTAATTTATAATTGGATATTTAAATTAATATATATATATATATATTTAAAAATAATAACTGTAAAAAATAATAAACATATATATAAAGAGGAATAAGAAGTTAAATATGAATATGATTAATTTTTTTTAATTTAATTAAAACAAATTTCATCTATTAATTTTTTGTAATTAATAGTTAATTAATTTATTTATGTATTTTTAATATAAATTATAATAAGGAGAACGAATAAATAAAATTAATAAAATATATAAATGTACATATTTTTTAAAATATATATTAAATTATAAATATAAATATATATAAAATAAAAATTAAATATATATATTCATAATTTATTAAATTATTATTTTTTTTAAATCATTCTTATTTCTCTTAAAAAAACAAAAAATCTCTTTTTATTCTTATTTAATTTTATTATAAGATATATATTAAAATTTACCTTGTAAATAATATTATAACTTTTATTTTTATATAACATTTATTTGTATATATAATATATACACGTTGAAGATTAGTAATTTGAATTTTATTTATTATAAATATTAATAATTTATATTTTGAGTTAGAATTACAAATTTATTTATTTTTTTAAATTTTAAATTAAGTGAATATTTATAATAATTTTATAATAAAATTAAAAAGGGAAATATTAAATAATTTATTTAAATAAAAAAAAAATTAAGAGAAAAATTATTAAATACTGGTGACATGTACAATTTAAAATGAAAGAGAGATAAATTGATACACATCCTATTTATTAGGTGACATTTACAATGTCACAGCGTTGCATTTCTTTATTTTTAGGAGTAGGAATTTTACTTTTTCTATATTAAATAAGACTATTTTAATTAAAAATTAATAATTAAAAAAATTATTAGAAATTTAAAAATTCTAAGTTATTTATTTATATATATAATTATTTTTTAATTATTTTTTTTAATTAAATAAGAAGTTGCATTGTATGACACTCTATAAGATGAAATTGAATTCGTGGCATTTTGATTTAATAAGCCAATTGTTACCATTGAACTACATTGGTGCAGTAATAATTGTTTAATTGATGTACAATGTAAAATGAAACTATTCATTTATTTAATATAAACTTTGTAGTTAATTAATGGGTAGATTGATGAGTTATATTATAAGTCTTTTATTTAATTATTTTTTTATATTTAATAAAAAAAGTATTAAAAATATTAATAAATGTGTAATTAATTATATAACTCTCATCTTTAAATATTAAGAAGAAAAGTAGGTTAAATATTAATTAGTCTCTCATTATTAACTAATCGTTTATTCTCTTTAAATATATGTATTTCATCTTGATTTCTTTTTAAACTTTTTGTATTTTATCGAGAAAAAAATAGCAAAATTATGGAGATAATAGTGTAGTGAATCTCTGAAGACCAAGAGGCTTGGCTCTTTGCATTGTGATGAGTATTTTTTTTTTTTGTATATTTTTATTTATATGTTTTTGTCTATAAAAAAATTGGACATGTAATTCATATTATACAACTTTAATATTAAAATTGAGAAACTTTGGAAACATGAGACATTTTAGTATATTTTAAAATTAAACTGCTAACTCTTTTCTTTATGAAGTAATATTAATATTGTAACATTTTATTTGTTTATTTTCATTGTTGGTGTTTATATACCAAAGCCAATAATCGACAATAAAACATTCTCGACATAATGTTAGAAGAAAATGAGACAAAAGTATTGATTTTAATTGCCTCTGATTGATCGATCATCTGACTTAAATAAAACATTTTTTACATCAATTCTTTTAGAGAAAAAAAAAAACTAAATGAAACAAGCTCCATATTTGGGTATACTTTTCTACCCCAAACAAGAGTATAATTCAGTTTGAAAAGATTATACTTAGACTTTCTGTTTAATTAATGTTAGTTTGAACTCAATATAATAATCAATTTCTGCCACAATTGTTAAACAATTTTTTTTTTCTAAAGATGGTACATGAACTCAATATAATAATCAATAGAAAGTCTCAATAGGATCATCTTACAACAAAAAAATTGGGACAAATCACAATTTTCAAATGAGACTATTCTTAGTGTCACCAAATGGGCACATATTATGCATCAATATAATGTAGCTTCATGCTTGATTGTACTAGTAAAAACTTGAATGAATGAAAAAAAACATATTCAAAACATGTATACTATCAAAGTAATGTCATCTATGACTAATATATCTGTAACTGTTCGATAATCATACTCCATCACTTCCGCTTCGACCTCCTCTGCCTCTTGATATTCTAATTCTGAATTCGATCCGAATCTAACAAATATCCCTGCCCCCGTCTACAAAAATACAATTCCACATATGAATAAATTAATTCCATACTTTAACTTTCAAGAATTCTAATGATGATTGGTACAAGAAAATTACCTCAACTGGAAATTCTTAATTATCTTCAATTTTGTTTCTAAAGAAAAGATTAAACTCTCTTATTCGGCACTCAGGACATATATTTTCATGCCAAGAAATATATAATTCGTTCAAAAACAACTCATTACATTTTACACATTGCATTTGTTTTTCAAAATAAACATAGTCAAAACACTCCGATGTTGACAATAGGCGCATTAACTCCACCAAATTAGGAGATAAGAATCCTTGGCAGCTTTCGATTTTCAGTGTTGTGTCGCAATTTTCATGAGGACATTTTGGCATAATCCCTTTTTCTAGCTTAACTCTTGCATGATTCTCCATACAAAATAAACAATATCGGTGCAAGCATTCGTCAATCTTGAAAAATTGATTATTCGGTTTGTCATCCAAACAGATTGAACAAGTCTCATCGGTCTGGATTGATTCAGGAGGGTTATTGATATGAGAATCATCCATGGCCTCTCGATCAAGAAATGAGAATCCTTGCAAGAAATCAGATGGAAGAAGAAAGAAAGAAAGAAATAATGATTCTTGTATTTTAGTATATGTATGTAGACAATTATGGATAATTCTAGCTAGTTATTTGTATTATAAATATTAAAAGCTTTATTTTTTAAATTCTTTTAATATTTCGGTATTTAGTTGCTACAATTTAGGGAAATTTGAAGTCATGTTTGGACAGAATATGTGAAAATAGTTAGAACTTGTTTGATTTTGGGTTCACTGTAATAAACTTGAATTATTTAAAAAATATTGAATTACGAGGAAATATTATTTTGGTAAAAAGTCTTAAAAAGTATTAAAATATATAATGATAATTTTTTTTTTAAAAATATATGTTATTTTTGAATTTTAATTAATCAATTAAGTGATGTAATTAATAAGAGAAATTATGTTAGTATATAGTTGGATTTTTCATAAAAACCAACCTAACAAACTCTTAGTTATTTAAAAATTATTCAAATAACTCAAACCAAACCAAACAACACCTTATGATTTAACCATCTCCACGTCAGTCTATTCTTTTGGGCAGTTTTCTAATTCTGTTTAATTCTTGAAAGTTTGTTTGATCTTTATTATTTGAGGGTTTTTCTTGGATATTTTTTTTTTAAATTATATATTTTATTTGATAAAAAAAAATGGATAATTGTTTGAGTTTTAATTGATTTAGTTATTAAGATGTCTTCATGTATTTAAAATTGAATTGTAATAAAAATCAAATAGGAATATTTTAGTTTAATAGTTAAAATGGTAATGACATAATATAATTTTTAATTTATTAAAAAAACAAGTTCTAACTTCTAAGTTTGAGTTGAGTTATGATCCACAAAAATTAAAAGATTATGAGTCTTTCACTCTTTTATTGTAATTTTATTTTATTTTTTAGTTTTTTATGGTAGAGTGGGATCCACCTTAATGTAAATTAGGGTATGAAATAAGGTATTTATCCAAAGTAACTGTATTATCGTTTTTAATTTATATAAATTATTAATTCTATAAGGTTTAAAAAATGAGTAAGGATAGGTAACGCAAATCTGGGCCGCGAACACCGAATATTCTTTCTTCTTTTATTAATTATTTTTTTTCTACTTTTACCGATTAATTTATCCTATTATCACCTATTATCACGATTCATTATTTCACTAATTTTTTTAATATTTATTATCCCTCATTTAACTGGTAAAATAACTCAACACTTTACAACTTGTATTTATTAATTAATTTCTTTTTTCACTAAACTCTAATCTCTAAATTCTAAACTCTAAACCCTAAATTTTAAATTCTAAATCATAAACTCTAAATCATAAATCTTAATTAATATCATTGTTTAGTTGAATTATGAATTTATCTCTTTTTAATTCCTTTATTTATCAAATATTTTTTTATTTATTTTTTATGTCCTTTTTTTCTTTTTCTCATTATTTTTTTTAATGACTTATTAATATTTTTTTTAGTTTTATTATTTATAAATGTTTATCTAATATTTCTATTCTCACGTTAATTATTTTCTCTCCACAATTGGTGACTAATTATTAATAAATTATTTTTTTCACTCATTTCTTTAATAAATTCATAATTCAACTAAACTAAACTTAATAGAGATATTAATTAGGGTTTAAGATTTAGAATTTAGGGTTTAGAGTTTAGGGTTTAAATTAATTAATTAGTGAGATAAATTAATTGATTAGTGAAAGAAAAAGAAAAAATAAATTAATTAATTCGTAAAAGAGGTAGAGAGATAAATTAATTAATATTCCGTATTTAAATAGAATATTCTATTTTCACGGACATTCGCGACTCCAGATTCGCGTTGCCTATCATTACTCTTAAAAAATATAACTTTTTTTTATGTATCTCTACATAGTTAATTCTAATTTACTTTAAATAAAAATAAGATATAATGCATAAATTAAAAAAAATAAATGTTATTTTAGCTTGATGAAAAATATTATAATTTTTTTTTTAAAACATTTCTTTTATAATTAAAGTATTTTATTCCAACACGGATCTAGATTAATATAATTTGAGACACTTATTACATAATTTTATAAATTTATTTACTTTTTCTTATTCAAATTTGGACCCATAGTTTAAAAAAAAAAATTGTTTCCAAATAGATACACATACCTCTTATTTATATGTGTTTGATAATTTGATTGTCATTATTATTATAAACTTCTAACTAAAGCTAATTTATCGATTATCCTTTGAATTCATAAGTTATTAGACTCTACCTCCAAAATATAAGTCTCCGCACCCACATATAATTAAATCCAATAAATATTAATATGCACGTAATATATATATATATGATTTGAAATTAGAATATAAATTTCTTCATAAGGCGGAGTTCAATTCGTCTGGATCTCAATTCGTCTGGATCTTATATCGCTTATTTTGAAAAAAATATTTGTTTGAAAAAAACCGTAGAACGTTCAATAAACGTTGTCGTCTGATTCGTTTGATCCATAATTATATTATTGTGACAATCGATAATGTTTTTTTTGGTAAACCGCTTGAGATGGTCGAGAGTTTATTGTTATTTTTGAGGACCTCCATAATCGTTAAAAGCTTGTTTTGTTTTGTTTATTTATTCTTTGTTAATTGGTGAACATTTTTGTGTCGTGCTTTTCTAATGGTTCTTTAAAAAAAATTGTAATGTTTTGTTGTTGGGCTTAAGCGACTTTAATTTATATATTTTGTATTGATCATTTAAAAAAAATTCCATTTTGAATTGGTATTTTTAATAAATAAAAAACGTAGAATTACGATTAGGGTGCTCAATATTTGGTCTCAACCGAATATCTGACCGAATTCGAATTACATATTCGGTTTTCGGTTTGATTTTCGAGTTTATGTTTCAACTCGAAAACCAAACCGAAAACCGAATTCATTTTTATTATTTATTTTTATTATATATTATATAACTTATTACATATTATATAATAAATTATTATGGGCCTCTTACTAGATCCCTACATTAAATCCATAATCCTTCGTTCATTTTCCCTTTCTCTAGCTGTTCACACCTCTCAACCGCCATATATTGTCGTCATCGACACTGTTTTATTTTTTTCGTTCAATTGTCGAATATATATTGGTGTTAGTCACTAAGCTAAGTTTGCGTGATTTATATTTTTTTATAATTTAAGTAGATAAGATCTCTTTAACAACTTATTTTGTTAATTTTTTTAAAAAAAATTATCTTATGGGTAAGTGATGTATATTTGGTCTAAACCGAATACCCGACATAATTCGAACCGAATTCGAATAAACCGAATTTAAATTTATTCAAATCGGTTAGGTTTTCGAATTTGCTTAAAAAATAAAAATTCGAAAAACCCGAACCGAAAACTCGAATAATCCAAAAACCGAATCGATGAACACCCCTAATTACGATCTTCAATTTTTTTATTATTTAAAAATATTATGATACACAAATTACAAAATCATAAATATACTTTAACTGACCCTATAATTTGAATTAATTTTAAGTAGTGGTACTTAAGGTCATACTCACAATGCAAAAATGTTAGCCTACACAAATGGATGAAACCCTAAAAATGTAATTACATTGAAACTACGTAGTTTCATGTTTTAAATAGTTATCAAAATGGAGTTCGAATATAAATGTTTGAACTATATTATTCAAACTCCATCTGGTGTTTCGAATTCATTCAAAGTTTCTATTATTTTTCAAAAATTTCATTAGAGGGTTGTAACTAAAATCTTATCGAGCTGTATTCACGATTTTATTTGTTTCTTGATAAAGAAAGAATATACTGAAGATAGTTGATATTGTAAAGATCATAAAGACCATAGTAAAAGTAGAAAAAATAAAACGAAACATATTCAATATTCATCTCAATCTGTATAGTAAAACACACTCTCATCCTCGTAAAACTCTTCATGGTACTCTTCCACTTCCACTTCCACTTCCACTTCCACTTCCACTTCCACTTCCACTTCCTCTGCCTCTTGATATTCTAATTCTGAATTCGATCCGAATCTAAACCAATATCCCTGCCCCATCTACAAAAATACAATTCCACATATGAACAAATTAATTCCATACTTTAATTTTCAAGAATTCTAACGATGATTGGTACAAGAAAATTACCTAAACTGGAAATTCTTAAATATCTTCAATTTCGTTTCTACAGAAAAGATCAAACTCTCTTTTTTGGTACTCAGAACATGTCATATTTTCATGCCAAGGAACATCACAATCGTTACAAAACAACTCATTACATTTCACACATCGCATTTGTTTTTCACAATAAACATTCTCAAAACACTCTAATATTGACATCACCTCTACGCAATCGGGGAAAGGGCAATAAACTCGATCAAGTTTTGGAATTGTATGTTCCTTTATCACTAGGCGCATTATTTCCACCATATTAGGAGACAAGAATACTCGGCAGCTTTCAATTTTCAGTTTTATGTCGCAATTTTCGTGAGGACATCTTGGTATAATCCCTTTTTCTAGCTTAACATTTGCATGGTTCTCCATACAAAATAAACAATATCTGTGCGAGCATTCGTCAATCTTGAAAAATTGATTATTCGGTTTGTCTTCCAAACAGATTGAACAAGTCTCATCGGTCTGGATTGATTCATGAGGAGGGTTATTGATATGAGAATCATCCATGGCCTCTCGATCAAGATATGAGAATCCTTGCAAGAAATCGGATGGAAGAAGAAAGAAAGAAAGAAATAATGATTCTTGTATATTAGTAAATGAATGTAGACAATTATGGATAATTCTAGCTAGTTATTTGTATTAGAAATATTATAAGCTGCATTTTTTAAATTCTTTTAATATTTCGGTATTTAGTTGCTACAATTTAGGGAAATTTGAAGTCATGTTTGAACAGAATATGTGAAAATAGTTAGAGCTTGTTTGATTTTGGGTTTACTGTAATAAATTTGAATTATTTAAAAAATATTGAGTTAAAAAATATTGAGTTACGAGGAAATATTTTTTTTTGATAAAAAGTCTTAAAAAGTATTAAAATATATAATGATAAAATAATTTTTTTAAAATATATGGCATTTTTTTTTTATTTTAATTAATCAGATGTAATTGATAAGAGAAATTATGTTAGTATATAGTTTGATTTTTCATAAAAACTAACCTAACAAACTCTTAGTTATTTGAAAATTATTCAAATAACTCCTACCAAACCAAACAAGACCTTATGATTTAACCATCTCCACGTCAGTCTATTCTTTTGGGCAGATTTCTAATTCTGTTTAATTCTTGTAAGTTTGTTTGATCTTTTATTATTTGACGGGTTTTCTTGAATTTTGTTTAAAGAAAATATATTTTATTTCATAAAAAAAAATGGTGAGTTATTTGAATTTTTAATTGATTTAGTTATTAAGATGTCTTCATGTATTTAAAATTTAATTGTATTAAAAATCAAATAAGAGTATTTTAGTTTAATAGTTAAAATGACATTAACATGATATAATTTTTAATTTATTAAAAAACGAGTTCTAACTTCTAAGTTTGAGTTGTTGCGAACTTTTTTATTGGTTTTTTTTCACTCTTTTAATGTAATTTTATTTTATTACTATTATATTTTTTTTCTTTTTAGTTTTTTTTTTGATAGGGTGGGCTCGGCCCTAATGTAAATTCGCATATGAAACAAGAGATTTATCTAAAGTATTGAACTGTAATATCGGTTTCTAATTTATATTAATTATTAATTCTATAAGGTTAAAACAAAATATCATTCTTTTTATGTATCTCTAAAGAGTTAATTCTAATTTACTTTAAATAAAAATAAGATATAATGTATAAATTAAAAAATTAAATGTTATTTTAGCTTGATGAAAAATAGTATAATTTGATCTACAACAACAAAAAATCTCTAATCACGAACGACACGATCGGCACGAACGGAATGATCGGCACGATCAACAAGATATCAAGTTCGCGGTTCGCTTGTTGTGTTCGCGTTTGCTAGTCGTTTTGGGTCTCTTTCGGCACAAACGACACGAACGACATGGTAACTCTAATAGCTAGGTCGTTCATTTATCTGCAAATCTTGGATGGAAAGTTAGAGTTTCTGGTTTACACTATTCTGTAATAGCTAGGGTTTCTGGTGTACCATGTTCTATAATTGCTCTATTTTATTGTTGTTTTCTGTTATTCATTAAAATGGGAAGAAAGAAAAACAATAACAATAAAAAATTCAAAGAATTTGTGATAGAAGGTGTAAGGGAGACAACTGAAAATGAAATTGATAAAATTGATAAAGAATTATCCATGAAAAATAGGAATGCAACAAAAGTCAGGAACCAATTGATGATAAATATCTGAAAAAAATGTAGCAGGATAATAGGGGAAGAAATAAGGAATTTGGAAAGTTGATTACAATGAAAGAACAAATCACTTTGGACTGAAAAATCAAATCACAAATCTCCTAATGCACGCAAAGAAATGAGAGATTGTACTCAACAAAGATAAAATGCAGCAAACAATCGTCCAATTGAATGTACACTATCTTAAGGACTGCAATTTATTAAAGAAGGAAGAGTATGAAAAGATAGTAAATTGGTCAGTTGAAACAATGAGGGAGCTGATGAAGTCCCCTAAATCTAAGACTTATACTATCAGGAGCAATTCCAACTGGAGAGTAACGAAGTCTGGAAAAATAATGCAGGAAATAAAGTAGAGGATCATGTTTATAAAGGAAAAATATACTTGGGCGATGTTAAAACAAAAGTGGAGGTACTCACTTCTCCTTTTGAATTTAAACTGCCAACTGAAGTGGAGGAAAAATGTGTTAAAGAATGAAAAAATGTAGTGGTTGAAAACAACATAGGGAGGAATAAAATATCATTCTCAGTCACCAAGGAAACCTTAATGAAACAATGGGAGCAGAATGGACTAAATAAGGTTTCTTCAAATATACATGATCTCTATTTTCTGTAATTCATAAAGCAATCAAGCTTGAATGATATTCTAAAACATGGACATACTTATATTTGGTGAGATGGTGAGATGGTCTGAAGAATTGAACCTGCTAAGCAAACCAAAAGAAACAACCCAAATATGGTTTAATCTTTGAAATTTCCCATCACACATGTACAATGTAGAAGCTCTAAGTCACTTTACAAGTTTATTGGGGAAACCATTATACATGGAACCAATTACAGAAGGAGGAGAACAACTTACATTTGCTAGAATAAACATTGAAGTGCATCCTCGAATTACGCTGCTAAAAAACATGACAGTAGTTGACATGAAATGAAAGTCTACATTAATGGAAATCTCATATGAATGGAGGCTAGACAAGTGTGTTTTCTGTAATACTTTTGAACATGTTAACACTAAATGTGCAAAAACAATTGAGGGAGAACATAAAATCCTAAAAGCCTAAGATGAAGAAAAAACAGAAAAATGAAACGTAAAAATCAAGGATCAAAGAACATATTGGAGAAGTTAAAGAAAAATTAGTAAGGAAAAAATATAGAGGAAGAAATCAAGGAAAAATCAGAGAAGAAAAAAAGTAATGATGTAGAGAAAGAAAGTAAGATAGAATCAGTTAATGAAGAAATTAATAAAATTGATGAAATAGAGATTCTGAAGAAGATAAACCTAAAGGGGATTCTGAAGTAGAAAGTAATGATTTTAATTGCCTCCGATTGTGAGATTGATCACCTAACTCAAATAAAACATTTTTTAAATCAATTCTTTTAGAGAAAAAAAAACTAAAACTTAGATTTTCTGTTAAAATTAATGTTAGTTTGAAGTTACAAGAACTAAAAGGCAAAGTCAATAGATTTCACATAATCAACATTTCTCTCTATAAATGGTCTTATAGACTAATAAACACATGCAAGGAATGGGAAAAACAGAGACAAAAAAAGGAATTATTTCTGCCACAATTGTTAAACAATTTTTTTTTTTCTAAAGATGGTACATGAACTCAATATACTAATCAGATAGAAAGTCTCAATAGGATCATCTTACAACAAAAAAATTGGGATAAATCACAATTTTCAAATGAGACTATTCTTAGTGTCACCAAATGGGCACATATTATGCATCAATATAATGTAGCTTCATTCTTGATTGTACTAGTAAAAACTTGAATGAATGAAGAAAAACATATTCAAAACATACTATCAAAGTATTGTCATCTATGACTAATATATATTGTAACTGCATTTCGAAAATCATCTCAATCTGTATCGTCGGAGTACTCCATTTCATTTTCAGAAAACTCTTCATTATACTCTATCGCTTCCACTTCGAACTCCTCTGCCTCTTGATATTCTAATTCTGAATTTGATCCGAATCTAAACCAATATCCCTGTCCCATCTACAAAAATACAATTCCACATGAACAAATTAATTCCATACTTTAATTTTTAAGAATTCTAATGATGATTGGTACAAGAAAATTACCTAAAGTGAAAATTCTTAACTATCTTCAATTTCGTTTCCTCTGACAATATCAAATTCTATTTTTTGGTACTCAAAACATGTCATATTTTCATGCCAAGGAACCCAACAATCGTTACAAAACAAGTTATTACATTTTACGCATCGCATTTGTTTTTCAAAATAAACATTCTCCAAACACTCCGATATTGACATCACCTCTACGCAATCGGGGAAAGGGCAATAAACTCGATCAAGTTTTGGAATTGTATGTTTCTTTATCAATAGGCGCATTAACTCCACCAAATTAGGAGATAAGAATACTTGGCAGCTTTCGATTTTCAGTTTTGTGTCGCAATTTTCATGAGGACATTTTGGTATAATCCCTTTTCGTAACTTAGTTCTTGCATGTTGCTCCATACAAAAAACACAATATCGGTGCGAGCATTCGTCAATCTTGAAAAATTGATTATTCGGCTTGTCTTCCAAACAGATTGAACAAGTCTCATCGGTCTGGATTGATTCAGGAGGGTTATTGATATGAGAATCATCCATGGCCTCTCGATCAAGAAATGAGAATCCTTGCAAGAAATCAGATGGAAGAAGAAAGAAAGAAATAATGATTCTTGTATTTTAGTATATGTATGTAGACAATTATGGATAATTCTAGCTAGTTATTTGTATTATAAATATTAAAAGCTTTATTTTTTAAATTCTTTTATATTTCGGTATTTAGGGAAATTTAAACGATGAAAATAGTTAGAGCTGGTTTGCTTTTGGGTTTACTGTAATAAACTTGAATTATTTAAAAAATATTGAGTTATTAGGGATATATTTTTTTGGTAAAAAGTCTTAATGAGTATTAATATGTAATTATAATTTTTTATTTTATTTTTAAATTTTAATTAATCAAATAAGTGATTAATTGATAAGAGAAATTATGTTAGTATATAATGGTTTTTTCATAAAACCAACTCAATTTAAATATTCAAATAAAACCAAATAATTTGGTTTAAAGATTCGTAGGATGTTACATTATCATCGATCCATAATTCTATTATTATGAGAATCGATTATGTTTCAGGTAAACCGTTTGAGATAATCGAGAAATTTATTGATATATTTAGGATCTCCATACTAGTTAAAGTTTTGTTCTGTTTTGTTTATTTCTTCTTTATTTAATGGTGAACATTTTTGTGTCGTGCTAATTTTTTATTGGCTATTTCAAAAATAATTGTAATGTTTTTATTATTGGGCTTAAGTAACTCTCATTTATATAATTTTGTAATAATTATTTTTAAAAATAATTATTTTGAATTGGTATTTTGATAAAAAAAAACAGTAGAACTACAATCTTGTAAAATTTTTATTTTATTATTTAAATATTATTACACAAATTACAAAATCATTAATATACTTTAACTGACCCTAGAATTTGAATTATTTTTAAGTGCTAAACTAACGCCTTAAGATCATACTCAGAATGCAAAAATGTTAGCCTACACTAATGGATGAAACCCTAATAAAAATGTAATTACATTGAAACTATGTAGTTTCATGTTTTAAATAGTGTTATCAAATAGAGTTTGAATATAAATGTTTAAACTATTATTCAAACCCCATTTAGTGTTTCAAATTCATTTGAGGGGTTTTAACTAAAATCTTATCGAGTTGGATTCACAATTTTATTTACTTATTGATAAAGAAATAATATACGGAAGATAACTGATATTGTAAAGATCATAAAGACCATAGTAAAGGTAGAAAAAAATGAAACATATTCAATATTCATCTCAATCTGTATTGTAAAACACACTTTCATCTTCGTAAAACTCTTCACGGTGCTCTTCCGCTTCCATTTGATCTGAAATCGAATCTGATTCCTCCGATAAGTTTGAATCCGAATCAGAATCTGTATCCGAATCTGAATCCGTATCCAAATCTGAATCCAAATCCATCAAAATCTCTTCCAATATCCTAGCCACTTTCAATTTAACTTCAACATCCCTCTCCAATCTATGAGAAACAATTCCATACATCAACAAATAAATTTCATAAATATAAAAGAAGATACGATGATTGCTACAAGAAAATTACCTATGAATGGCATTTTGAAGATTATTAAGTTTCGCTTTCTTCTTAGGAGGACCAAGATTTCTTTTATCGCACTCGGAACAAATCATATCTTTATGCCAAGGAACTTCCCAATTGATATAAAAAAGATTGTTACATTTTACACATCGCCTTTTTTCTTTAGTGTCATCGTTCTTTGATTCCTCCGTCAATAGGCGCATGTACTCCATCAATTTAGTCGACAAAAACACTTGGCAGCTTTCGATTTTCAGTTTGTTGTCGCAATTTTCGCGAGGGCATTTCGGGATAATCCCTTGAAATAGCTTAGATTTTGCATGTTTCTCCATGCAAGAAAAACAGTAAGTGTGGAAGCAACCATCAATCTTGAAAATCTGATTGTTTGGTTTCTCTTCCAAACAGATCAAACAAGTCTCCTTCTTCATTGGAGGTTTATTGATATGAGAATCATCCATGGCTGATCGAGCAAGAAACCAGATTGAAGAAGAAAAAATAAAGTTTCTTGTAAACAATATTTATGGATGCTTCTATTTCTTTAACTGATGAATCTTGGAATTAGTTATATCAGTTTAAAAAAATAAATGTGTCATTTGTTTTTTTATGTTTTTTTTATAAATAGTAACAGTTAAAGGTCACTTGTTATAATATTGACAGTTTTAATATTAATTGAATATTTATATGTACCATCTAGTTAAAACAGTTATATAATTAATAAAGGTTTTGTTTATTCATATTTAGTAAATAATAATAAAAAATTAAGTAGAATATAATGATATGATTTTTAAAACAAATTTCATGATTAATTGAGCTGAATAAGAATTTAATCATAATTATTATATCTTGTTTGGGCATGTTTATATCATGCATATTTCAATTTATTTGCACAACTCTTACCCACAAATCTCAAATTACTTAACCCAAACTTTTTATAATAAAAAAGTGACATTTTAAAAAAAATCTTTGTTTCTGTTAGAAAAATAATATTATATGATGAGTATGAATTCATAAAAAAAATTATATTCCTAATGAATTAATTAGATTATTTTCACTTTCAAAAACCAAAATAAATTATTTTATCTTTTCTTTATTTGATAAGAGATGGTGATTTCATGTTACATATACAACTATATTTGATATAATTAAATCTTATTATTTTTTAAATTTTCATCCATAAAATCCATTAGAGTTGCTCAAATAGTAGTCTGTTTAAACAAAGAGTACAATAATTTCTTTTAAGTCAATAGTTTATTAGAAAAAAAAACAGTGATAGAAATACACTTTTTAAATCCATTCAATTTAGCCATTCTAATCAACATCTTAAAGAAGACATTATGAATGAGTGCTACGACAAATTCTTTCAAATCAGATAGTTCATACAAAAAAACTCGAAGATAGAAACCTATTTTTTTTTACAAATTCAACATTTCCAACGTCTAAACCATCCAAAATGGGGGAAGAGTGAAACAAATTCATCATTTGTTTTATTTACATTTGATTTAGGATCCTTTGTTTGTAAGTAATTAACAATCATCTCAATCCATTTCCATCCACTTCCTCTTCACCATCATCATCTGACAAGTCATACTCAATGATTAACTTCTCTATATCTTTATATTCATTTTCAGCATCTTTAACCTCGTGATCATTTTCATCATTATCAGCTTCCATTAATTCACGAGTGCAACTATAACAAACAATTGCATGAACAAATTAAACATCATTTTATGACATAGAAATGTTTCTCTCTTTTTCTCTAAATAAAAGGAAGATTTACTCACCTACAAATGACATGGAGTTTAGGTTCCTTTAGAAAAGGATCATGATTTCTTCGAGTTCTAATATCGCCCTTAGGAACATAGCAGTTAATGCAGAAAGCTTTATGACAATGAACGCATCGCATGATTCTTTCTTCTTCATTCTCTACCCAAACCTCCGATGTAGACGTCAACAACAAGCACTTTGAATACGGGCAATAAACTCGTTTGTCTACAGGAACTATAGCTTCCTTCAACAGACGTTGGGTCAGGATCACACTTAACTTTTCAGGAAAGAATACATCACATTCTTCGAGATTCAATTCAGATTCACAATTTTCATGTGGGCATATTGGGATAATCCCATCTAGTAGTTTCTTTTTCACATGTCTCCTGATACATGAAAAGCAGTAGTAGTGTGGGCAGCCATCAATCTTGAAAATCTTACACTTCTGGAAATCGAACAAACAGATCTCACAATGTTTACTTTTCTCAGAATCATCCTTTCCCTTTAGACCCATGAATCTTGAAACCTGTTTGATTAATAAACAGAGAAAATTCTCTAAATTTAAAGATATTTTGTATCTAAGGCATTTCATCAAACACCTGGTGTGCATACTTAAATATTGCCGACTAAATGTACATTTCATACATAAATCTCTTCATATTCATTCAATGATTCAAATTTATATGAAGGCTAAGAAACTTGATGTTACCTAGCAAGAATCTGATGCGGCCACTCTAAATCAACCGCTGGTTGCTAAGGAAAAAGCTCTTGCAAGACGATGAGTTACGCGACGAGGAGAAGAAGGAAATCGCAACTGTAGACGATTTGCGATTAGTTTGATTTTGCCATTGTTGGGTATTCAAGATTGAAAGATCGAGCTTTGATGAAGAACAGGGTTTATCGATTTGGGGTTTGATTAAAGATACAATGGGAAAAAAAACTTATAGTTAAAAAGAATGTATATTATTATTAGTTAGATAAAGAATTATAATATACATTTCTTAATTAAAAATATATATTTTTAATTAATCATTTTAGGAAGAAACCAAATATTGTATATATTTTTTGTGATTCTTTAAAATAATAGTATTAAAAATTATTAAAAAAGACAATTTAATGTAGATGCATTAAATTAAAAATTGATACCATAATCCAATGGAGTGTTCTTAATCAATTATGCAAATATGAAATAAGTTAAAAGGAGTGTAAGAAATGTATAGTTTATACTAAAATGTATCTTAAAGAAAAAAAAATTGTTTAAATTTATGTAACATCATAATTATATACCATATAAATTAGGTTAATTTATATATATATAATGTTTTTTTATCAAACAAACTGATTATTCCCTGGGCAGGTGAATTGAATGTCGTCCTTCTAGTTAGTTGTAACTATCAATTCAATTTTCTCTTTCATCGACCTTTTATAAGATCTTAAACCATAAAAATAAAAAAATAAATAAATAAAAAATAAAAAAAAATTATTACCGTTTTATTCATATATTTAAATTAAATATAATCAAATATTATTTAATTTAAATCATAGGACTAAATTCATTAATAAAAATATTACTAAATTCATTAATAAAAATATTAAAATATCATACATTTCTGTAAAATTTATGTTTTATAATTATATATTAATACTTTCTGTTTTTTACTTAAAAAAAGATTTATTTTCTTAAAATTAATTCAAACTAATATTTTTTAAATAATTCAAAGTATTTAAGTAAACCTATACTGAACAAGCTAAATTAATTTATATAACTTATACATTATATAACTTTTATTTTTTATACATATAACAGCACATCCAAAATATATATAGTTTGATTAACATTATATGTTTTTTTATTTGTATTTAGTATACGTTATTCATAGTTCGATATAACTTATTTGATTTTCATACGTGACGCATGATTTTGTCACATTAATTTAATGTATTAATGAAAAATCTCCCCTTTTCAAAAAATTAAAAGTAAGATCTCAAGTTAAAAAATAAATAAATAATTAGGTCACAATAAAAAGAAATAGGCGGTTAGAGTTGAAACTAGAAAGTAACTCATGCAATATACATGTTCAATCCTCACTATTCTCCTTCTTTACAATTATTTATATATATAACCTATTTCATTTTCCACATCATGCATGCATTGCGCCTTACCTACCCAATCTCTAAAGCAAAATTTTCCCACATGAACACAAGTTGAGATATAAAGAGAAATGATCAAAACATGAACAAACTGAATATCCTTTCTGCCCTAGATCTAAACATGTGGTGGGTGATATAAAGATGTTCTTACCAACCTCGATCATGAGTAGATAGATATGTAAGTACTTGCTAGCATCTATATGTTTGATTGTGTTTATTCTATATATATATATGTAACATCTAGTTGGATAGTGTTTTATAGAATTGTTCGAATCGGGGAAGATGGAAGTTGCAATGCAAAATCTTGTCGAAAGTATAAGGCCGATGGTGGATGTGGATGGTTGGGATTATTGTGTGATTTGGAAATTGGGTGAAGATCAAAGGTTTGTTTTTATTTTTGATAGATATATGTGTGATCTTCGCGTGACAATGATTTAATGAAAAAGAGTTTTAACGTTTTCAAAAAGTTTTTTTTTTCAACTTTCTAATTCTTGGTCTATTGTTCTTATTTGTGTTTTCATAGGTTTCTTGAATGGATGGGTTGTTGTTGTGGTGGGTCAAGAAGTTGCATACAAAATGTGGGAGAGGAACTTGTGTTCCCTCTTGCTCCCCTTCCACCTACATCTTGTAGGGATGCTATGCTTCTACATTTGAGGACCAATTCTTGTGATCTTCTTTCACAATTACCGACTTCCAAGCCTCTAGATTCCGGGTTTCATTTTCTTTAAAACTTTTCATTTTTCGTTTTTAAAGAGAAACGAAACTCTGGTTTATTATCTACAATACCCGCAAAGATCAAAATTTCCAAAAGTTATATTATGTGTCACATAATTTTAAACAAAAGAACATGTAACATCAAAATGTTTAAAGTATGTTTTAGTAAAGTTAAAATTGGAATTAGAGTGTAATTTCAATTCTTATGTTTATCGAATCCTATAAAATTAAGTATTGGAATTGAAATTTGAATTATAATATTAATGAAATTTAAAATAATATGATTTTGTAAATCTTAATTTCACTATTTTAGTTCAGAATTATAATTTCAATATTTATTTATTTTTTAAATAAAATATAATTTTATCATTTATAATAAGGTTAATATATTCATTAGATTTTTTTAACTTATTAAGTTAAAATGTCGAATCAATATATTTTTCTTTTCTTAGTGGGAATCGAATTGAAGAAAAAAAAGTTTAACACTTAAACTACCCAGCAAATAGGTCTAAAAATAGGAATTGGATTGAAATTAAATCTTTATTTGAAATTAAAACTCTAATGAATTTTATTTAAAAAAAAAATATCAAAAACATTATAAAAGAATATCTTGTGTTTTTTATGGGTTGAGTGTCTTACTTTCCTTCCTCTTCACATTAATGCTATAATTGATTATTCAATAAATTAATTGAGGAAATGTTGGTGGATTAAAGATTAGGTTATTTAAAAATTCTCAAAAAACCCACATCAATGTCTTCCTCATTTAATTTAAATAATTGGTTTTTGTAATCAAATATTATTTTAAAATTAAAATTAACACAGATCAAACAAACCCTCTCTCACATTATATGAATTTTTAATTTGCAGGGTATATACTCAAACCTTAATGTCAAACCAGCCAGCTTGGTTGAACATGAACTTCTCTAATAATGATGGTTCTAATGTAAATCTCTTCAAAATTCTCCTCAAAACTTTATTATTGTTTTAACATAAATGTAACTATTATATTACCTTAAATTTTGTTTGTAGGAAGTAGTCCAAGGAACAAGGGTCCTAGTTCCGGTTCCAATTGGAATTATCGAGCTATTCACTACAAAAAATGTACACATTCTTTTCACGATATTTCAATTGTTCTAACACGGTTATAATGTTAATAAATTCCTCAATCGATCTCTAAATTGATTCCAGGTGCAAGAGAATCAACAAGTTGTCGATTTTGTAGTAACACAATTTCAAACATCACTTGAACAACACATGATGATGAACTCTAACAATGCGAATTTGAATGACTTTAATGCGACAATAGAAAATCTAAGCCTGCCACATGACATAACTGCCGAACGAATCAAACTAACGGATTCTCCAGCCAATTATTTCCAACAATTTAATTACTCCATAGAGGGTGGAAATACAAACGGAGGATTCATTGAAGGTTCGAGTGATTCATTCCTTAATCCAGTTAAGTCGGCCTTGGAAGGGCAAGGCGAAATGGATGGACTTCAAAGAACGAGGACAAATAATATAGGAGGGGACAAGGATTATCTTAATAGACAAGGGACGGGGAGATCGGAGTCAAACTCAGATTGTAGCGATCAAAACGAGGAGGAAGACGATACGCGGCCGATGAAAAGAGGTGGAAAGGGGCAGGCGAAAAACCTCGTCGCTGAGAGGAAGAGAAGGAAGAAATTAAACGAGAGACTTTACGCACTCCGAGCTCTCGTGCCTAGAATATCCAAGGTTGGTTCATCCATTTTTATTTGTTTCAATTTTGAAAACTAGTATTTTGTTAACCATCTCTCATAATTACATAGAATTTTTTTACCAAAATAAAAAGTGATAGTGTTACTTATTTTTGTTAGCATTCATTAGAAAACTTTGTTATTGAACTTCATTTAATAAAAAATTATAATTTTTATATTATGCTACAAAAGAAATTTATACCAAGTACTTTTCTTTTTTTACAAATAAAAAAATGTGAATAAGCAAACGGGTAAATTTGAATTGTATTATTCATACTCAACCCAAATAATTTTATTCAATATTATGGATTGAGTATGGAATGGTTTAATTATAGTTTAGATAATACAAACTAAATTTTGTTGCTATAAAAATAAATTTATCACTTCTAATATGTTGTTATTCCCTATTCCTATATGTAACTCTTTTTACTATCATTTGTTATGGTTCTAGTTGGACAGAGCTTCCATCCTAGGAGATGCAATTGAGTTCGTAAAAGAGTTAAAAGACCAAGTGGAGGATCTTCAACACGAGCTAGAAGAGGGTCATTCAGACGACGACACCAACAAGTCCACGGTTATCATGAACAACAACAATGTTCCCAATTTTAAACTTAGAGGAGTCCAAACCGGAGAAACAAGTCTAGGAGTGGAATCCTCAGATACTAACAACAATGAGAAGCTCCGTCAAATGGAGGTACTTATCAATTATAAAACGTTTCTTGGCGACTTTATATTTTCTTTATAACTTATGGGTGTGAATATATTAGCCACAAGTCGAAGTTGTTCAATTATATGGAAACGAGTTCTACATCAAGATATTTTGCGAACACAAAACGGGAGGATTTGTGAGGTTGATGGAGGCTCTTGATTCCCTTGGACTTGAAGTAACAAACGTGAATATTACCAGCTTCAGATCGTTAGTCTCCAATGTCTTCAAAGTCGAGGTATTTCTTTTTACCTTTTCAACTACTCTAGGTGTGAAGACTCGTACTTATTAAGTTACGAGTCTAAATTCAATTAAAGTATTTTATAAATAAAGATTGAATGCTTGTTCCAAAATCTAATAGAGTTTTTTAATGGTTTATTTGAAATTAACAATGGTCCACATTTCAAATCAAATAAATGGTATTTTGGTTTATTGGTTTATTTAATGATAGAGTATGATATTTTTAAAAATAGTTTATATATATTAAAAATGATAGTAATAGATTAAACATAACGAACAAATATAAGATAAGATATTATTTGAGATTATAATTAAAATAATCCAATTGGACAAGCCTCAAACTCTTTAATCTTTATATAAAAATGATAATTTTTCCGATTTGATTCAACAGAGGAGGGACAACGAAACGATTCATGTCGATCACGTAAGAGAGTCCCTACTCGAAATAACGAGAAATCCATGTGGGGCAGGATGGCAAGAGATGATGATGACGAAAACGCATGAGAATGGAGGGGATGAGTCAAATTGTTATATTCATCGTCACGAGCACAATAATAATAATACTAATCAATCCCAATACCATGGTAATTCTAGGATTCAACATTGCCACCCATTCAACAATCTTCAAAATAACTAATGGACTGAAAATGAAACAGAGAGACAAAGGAGAAATTGTATTTGTGTTTGTTTTGTTATGTTTGTGATCAACTTAAACTAAACTTTTGAATGTTTGTTAAAACTTTGTTGAATATTAATAATGGAAACTAAGGATCCATTAAAGTGTCCATCTAATATAGGTTAATGAAATGTTAGGATTGACCAAATTTATTATATAGTATATTAATATAATTTGTCTATTTATTTTTTAAATTTGAATTTATCATTTGAATTAATCTATTACGATTCTTAAAGTCACTGAACCTCGTTTCAATTTCAAACGTTCTCAATAGAAAACACTAATCATATAACCATTTTCAACAAAATTTAATATCGCATTTAAGGGTGAAGCTAAGATTTGAAATCTATCCGTGTTAAAAAAAACTTTATTTAAAATATATTTGGACTAAGATTAATGAAATAACTGACATAATTACTGTTTGTCCGTTTTTAGTCGTATAATACATAATTAAAAGAATATTTTATTCTTACCCGATTGAAATTTCCAAAATGAATTTTCAAATAAAATTTTAAGTTTAGGTCAAGAAGATAAAGTAGAAAAAATACTTCATCAAGTGAATATTTAAGTAAGAAATGAATCTTTGATTTTTCTTATAAAATTGCAGTACTGTTGTTTGACTAATATTATTTTTATCCAATTAAAGTCAAAGTTTGTTGCAAGAATATATATATATATAATAATATAAATAATTCTCAAAAGAAAACATGTTGCCCGGCAAGATAAGACAGTCAGGACTTGTAATGTTTTTTTTTTATAAAAGATAAATAAGTTACAATGATATTTATTATAAAATATTGATTTAAAATATATAAAATGAAATAGAAAGAAAAACAATTTTTCGCTTAAGGTGTAACTTAATATTTATTATAAAATATTAATTTAAAATATCAAACAAAACTTGGTTGAATATTAGTGGAAATTAAGGATCCGTTAAAGTGTCATCTAATAGGTTAATGGAATGTTAGTTATAATATAATAATATATCTGTAACAAATATGATTGACTAGATTTATTGTTGTTTATTTATAAATAATACAAAAATTGAGTCTGATTTGAAAAATTCAATTTCATGATTAGATTTTTAATAGCTGAATCCTAATCATATTTTTACTTATTTTCCAACAAGTTAAATTTCTTGAATTGATAAAATAAACAAGAACTATTTGATTGAATTCTTGAAGAGAAAGATTGAAATAATATTATTGATTGAATAATCTTTACAATAGTTTATCTATTTATAATAGTAATAGAGAAATAACTAAATTGAGAAAATATAGGATTTGGTTATTATATTTAGCCTAATTAATAGGAGATAAAATATAGGATTTGGTTATTATATTTAGCCTAATTAATAGGAGATAAATAAATAATTTCTCTTATTTATTTAATACTTTATCATCCCCCTTCAAGCGAAAAGGTGAGGCACAAACCGTGAGCTTGCTACGTAAAAGAGCAAATCGATGAGAAGAAAGACCTTTGGTGAAGATATCAGCCACTTGATCTTCAGTAGGAATATATTGGATGAGTAGTTGTTTACGAGCAACTTTTTCCCGAACAAAGTGAAAATCGATTTCAATATGTTTTGTGCGAGCATGAAATACCGGGTTTGCTGATAAGAATGCGGCACCAATATTATCACACCATAGAACCGGAGAAGAAGAAAGTGAAACTCGAAGTTCACTAAGTAGAGATTGAATCCAACAAAGATCAGCAGTTGTATATGCAAGAGCACGGTATTCAGATTCAGTACTAGAGCGAGCAACTACTTGTTGTTTCTTAGAATTCCAAGAAACGAGGTTGTCACCTAAAAAAATACAAAATCCAGTTGTTGAACGACGATCATCGGGACATCCTGCCCAGTCAGCATCAGAGTAGGCAGCAAGAGTGAATTGTGAATTTGGACGAAGAAAGATCCCATGACGAGGAGTATGACGAAGATATCGAAGAATACGTTTAACCGCTCCCCAATGAGAAGATGTGGGAGTTTGCATGAATTGACAAGCTCGATTGACAGCAAAGGCTAACTCAGGACGAGTTAGTGTAAGATATTGTAGAGCCCCTACTATACTACGATAGAGAAACGGATCAGATAAAGGATCACCATCATGTTTAGAAAGGGATGAGCCAGCAGAGACGGGAGTGTGTAATGGCTTTGCTTGAATCATATCAGCCCGAGTGAGAATATCGTCAATATACTTGGATTGAGAAAGAAATAAGCCATCTTTGGTACGAGTGGCTTCCATTCCAAGAAAGTAATGTAATTGACCTAAATCTTTAACAGGGAATAATTTATTTAATTGAAATATAATTTTTGTTAGAAACGATTTAGAGTTGCCTGTGAGAATAATATCGTCCACATATACTAAAAAGTATGCTGTTATTTGAGGTGCATGATACGTGAAGAGAGCCGTGTCAGATTTTGATTCTATGAAATCAAAAGATAGTAGAGCAGTCCGGAGAGTAGCATACTAGGCACGAGGAGACTGTTTAAGACCGTATATTGCTTTATGAAGTTTGCATATATGATTAGGAAAATCTGGATGGACAAAACCGGGTGGTTGTGCCATGTAAACTTCTTCTTGTAGAGACTCATGAAGAAATGCATTGCTAATATCAAGTTGATGAATGAACCATTGATAAGATATTGCCAAAGAAAGAATAACACGAATAGTAGTGGGTTTTGCCACAGGACTGAATGTCTCTTCATAATCAATACCTTGTTGTTGATGGAATCCTTTAGCCACGAGACGTGCTTTATGTCGATCAATAGACCCGTCAGCTTTATGCTTGAGTTTGAAAACCCATTTACATCCAACAATATTATGAGATTGTGTACGAGGAATAAGAGACCATGTTTTATTCTGAATAAGAGCATTATATTCATTTGTCATGGCAAGACGCCATTGCGGATCCTTATTAGCTTTGGTAAAACATGTAGGTGTAGTAGCGGAAGAAGTAGCAATGAGAGCTGATGAGGACATAGACCGTGCTTTATTGCGTGTGATCATATGATGAGTAGAAGATGTAGGTGCATTAACTGTTGTGATAACTGGTTGTGTTGAAGGAACAGTAATAGTAGTAGAAGAAGATGTTATAGTGTTTGGTGATGTTGTTGAGGTCGAAGAGGGTGATGATGAAGACGGTGAAGTGATATGAGATAATAGAGGTGGTATTGGTAAATTAAGCATAGTTGTTGGAAGAGATGTCTCGTTATCTTCTTGTGGTTTAGACAAGCGCACAAGGTCCTTATTTTTGAAAGGAAAAGTGAGTTCGTCAAAAGTGACATGTCGAGAGATAAATATTCGTCCAGACGGAATGTGAAGACACTTATAACCTTTATGAGATGAGCTGTAACCAAGGAAACTGCATTCAGTAGTATGAAAATCGAGTTTGTGTTGATTGTACGGCCGTGTGAGTGGATAACAAGAACACCCAAATGTCTTCAAAAAACCATAATCAGGAGAAGAGTTAAATATAGTCTCGAATGGTGAACGTTGATGTAATGTCGGAGTAGGAAGACGATTGATAAGATATGTGGCTGTTTCAAAAGCTTCACTCCAATAATGTAGTGGCATAGATGCATGAGCCAATAAAGTGAGACCAGTTTCCGTAATATGACGAATTTTTCGTTCAGCAATGCCATTTTGCTCACTAGTATGTGGGCAAGATAAACGATGTAAAATACCATGATTATCTGTTAATGATTTGAAATTTCTATATTCTCCTCCCCAATCAGTTTGCAATATTTTTATTTTACGACTAAATAAATTTTCAACAAGTCGAAGAAAGTTGATAAACGTATTCAAAACATCCGACTTTTTCTTTAGCGGATATATCCACGTGAATTTGCTAAAATCATCCACAAAATGTACGAAATAACGACAACCATTAGATGAAAATTCAGGAGCAGGTCCCCAAACATCTGAATGAATTAGGTCTAAAGGAGCCATAGATGTAGATTTTGAAGCTGAAAAAGGTAGTTTATGTGCTTTCCCATATTGACATGATCCACAAAAAGAAATAGTATTACTACCTGAAACTGGTAATTTAAAGTGTGATATAACTAAAGATGTAGTAGCGCTAGAAGGATGTCCAAGTCGTGAATGCCAAATTTGAGCCGGAGATCTAATACCAATAAATGCTTGTTTATTAGAACATGTTGAAAACGAACTTTCAGTAGGTTCAACGCAATAAAGTCCGTCCTTGAGTAATCCTTTAAGAAGCACTATCTTCGTATCTCGGTCTTTAATAAGACAAATATTTGGGTGGAATTCAAAAAATACGTTATTATCTGATGAAAATCTCGCGACACTCATCAAATTTTTAGTAATATTCGGAACGTGTAAGATATTACGTAAGTAGAGAGATTTTTGTTGATTTAAAATTTTAGTCGTACCAATATTATAAATATTCAGAGGCATACCGTTTCCGACTTTGATAGTTTGAGTACCTGTATAAGGAGCATGTACATGTAGATTATTAAGATCGGAAGTAATATGGTCGGTAGCACCTGAATCTGGACACCAAGTGGGATCTACAATAGTAGATGATGTAACTAACATTGTCGTAGGATTTGTAGAAGGATTAAAACGAGGGCACTCGAGAGCACTATGTCCTTGTACATTACATATTTGACAAGATGGATTATAAAAACAACTTTCGGAGCGATGACCAATTTTATGACAAAAATTACATTGCGGACGATTATTGTCTCGGTTCTGTCTTTGGTTCTTTCCGCCTCCATGCCTATAAATATAAGCAACATTCGCCGAAACGTTTGAGCGCGAAATATTTTCATAATGGAATTTTCTTTTCTTGAATATGAGTCGTTGTTCATAATTTAGAAGTATGTCTGTCATCTCATTAAACAATAGATCTTGTCCGGAAGTTAGAGCACATATCATCGGCTCGAACTCGTCTCCAAGCCCGTTGAGTAGAGTTAGTTGCAGATCTTGATCAGAAACATATTGTCCGGCAGCAATAAGTGCATCTGATAGGTTTTTGATGTGTTGAATGAAGTTAAGAAGAGAATCACTACCTTTGTGTGCGTTTAGGAGTTGACTCCGTAACTCAAATAGTCGGCTCTTTGATTGAGAAACATAGATTTTCTCTAAGGTTTTCCAAAGTTCTTGTGCCGAAGATGATTTTGAGACTTGTTGACGAATCTCGTCGGTCAATGTTGAAAAGAGCCATGCAAGTACCCTTTGATCTTGGATACGCCATTGTTTAAACTTTGGATTCTTGATTTGAATTGCATTATTTTGACCATCTGTTTCTTGAAGAAATTTGGGAGGAGTTTCAAGATTTCCTTCTACTATATCCATAAAATCATAACCTATCATGATTGGAGTAACTTGTGATTTCCAATAGATATAATTATATTTATCAAGCTTTACGCTTCCAGATATTATTGGTAGAACTGAAGAGTGATATTGTTCTTCCATTGAAATCGTTTTCGGGAGTTTTCCCTTATACGCTCTGATACCAAGTTAAATTTCTTGAATTGATAAAATAAACAAGAACTATTTGATTGAGTTCTTGAAGAGAAAGATTGAAATAATATTATTGATTGAATAATCTTTACAATAGTTTATCTATTTATAATAGTAATAGAGAAATAACTAAATTGAGAAAATATAGGATTTGGTTATTATATTTAGCCTAATTAATAGGAGATAAAATATAGGATTTGGTTATTATATTTAGCCTAATTAATAGGAGATAAATAAATAATTTCTCTTATTTATTTAATACTTTATCACAACACAAATTTCGAATTATATGTTGCAAAGAAAAATTTAAGTTTACATCTATTTGAAACCTGTTGTTCAATGTATTCTACTAACATTTTATAATTCTTTTTTTAATAGTCCAATTAATATTTGAAATTTGAATTTAAATTATTTTATTAAATAAGGTCGAACTTTGAATTATGCTATATAAAACTGAAATTATCAAAATATTAATCATTTAATTTTTTCTCACCAATAATGTTTTTTACTTTTACATAGTATTTTCTTTTTCTTAACTAATTTATGAGATTAGTAAAAGAAATAGTAGTAGTCTCCTTTTTAAATTCTTCCAATTATTTACGTACATTACAGATATATTTTAGGCATTAATTTGCTTTCTAACCGTTTTAAACGTTTATATTTCAAAACAATTTAGTCAATTTAAAATACAAATACGTTCAAATTGTAAACTATACATAAAGTTATGTCGTTATAAAGTTATTTAAAAAATAAATATAAAATTTATATATCTTAAAAAAAATCAATTTTTTCCTCGTTTTTAGTCGCTCGAATCAAATTCGATAAAGTAAAATACGTAAATCTCTACCAGAATACTCAATTTTAAAAAAAAAAAAAAATCATCCAGAACTATTAGAATAAGAAAAATGCACTTTTGTTAATTTGAAAAAAAAATCTCAAATTTTATGAATATTTATTTATAATGGCTTATGTGATATCAATCATTCATTAGGTTAAATGTCTATAATTTGGTTGTCCAATTATTGGATTAGCTCATTTTATTATTGAAAATGAATTTCTATATATAAAATGAGTTATTTGAACTTTAATTGGTTTAATTATTATAATATTTTTTATTTAAATTTTAAATTTTATAAAAATAAAAGTATATTTTAATTAATAAATTGATAGTTAAAAAATATATAAATTAAAAAATTAAAAAGCAACATCAAATGAAGTAATTATCTTCTTATAAATGGTGCACAAAGAGGAATAATAAACATGAAGTATATTTTGACTTTTTTTTTGTGCAATTCTCATATTGTACTGATAATTATCCATATTGCGCGTATAAGTGATATACACTTAATTATAAATGTAAGAAATGAGTTTATTTATCTCTTTCAATACTAGATAAGGAATAAACTCAAATTTGTGTAGACATTGTGTTTTCAGATTCATTTTAGAAATTTTTCATGTACTCGATACATTCATAATTTATCCTTTAATTTTTAAGTGCCTATTTTTTTTTTCAAGCTCCCAACTCAACTCCAATTTCTGAATCGATTCTTACTTCGAACCTTGTAAACTTATTTCTTCTATACACTTATTTTTCTAGCCCTTTCATTTTCCACCATATTTTTGGTTGCGTAAGAACATTTTCATGAGATTGATCTTATAGGTCAAATCTTCATACTATTCGAAATCCCTATAAAATTCTCCAACAACTAAACCAACGTCGTGTTCACAATCAATCTTAACTTGTGACAATTTGGCTCGAAAGAGCCATACCCTATTAGGTATAGGTTGTCCGTGCAACATCGTCGGGTACATGTTATCAAACTCGTACCCAATTCATTTATGCATTCAATTATGAAAAGATAGAGACCATAAAATGAGAAGAATGCTTACTTATTATGAGATTAATAATTTCTAATACAAACTACACTATCATCTATTACATTCAATCATCAAGGATCATAAGTTTCAAATATACACATTCACAACTCAAACTTCATCATCACTTCTTCTTCATCCTTTCTTCATCCAAAAATCAACTAATTTTGTTCAACCCAAAGTGGGCAAGAACATGATGGACCTGTTATCATCCACTCAGCCCCACAAACATAGCAAAATTCATACCCACATCTACAAGATTATAAACAATCACAATACCAAATCAATAACCCAATTCAGATCTCAATATCATAAGAACAACAGATAAAGCAAAACGCACCTGCAAGTCATATGGTAGCATCCATCATCAAGTTCAATCATTGAACTACACTTTTTACATCGACGCCAAAGATTATAATCAGCAAGAGCAATTAACTTCAATTCATCAACAGGTGGATCAGGATTTCTTATTCTGTATTCAGAACAGATAATACCCTCATGCCAAGGAACTTTACAATCAATACAAAACAGTTCTTCACATTTAACACATCGTCTACCTCCAGAATCAACAATCTCAACACCAATTGATTTAGACATTAACGCTGAACATTTAGGGAACGGACAGTAAACTTTTTCACTTACAGGAATTGAAGCTTCAATCAATAGTTGAATCATTATCTCAATTAACTTATGAGATAAGAATACTTTACATCTATCGAATTTCAGATCAGATTTGCAGTTTGCGTGTGGACATTTGGGTAGAATTCCACGGAGAAGCTTTACCTCTATGTGTTTCTTCATACAAGTAAGGCAGTAGCGGTGAGAACAACCTTCGATCTTGAAGAAATCTGAGTTGGGTTTCTTCTCTAAACAGATCAAACAAGAAGATGAAGAAGATCTCCACATTTTGAATCGGTTTTTGGATAGAACTCTGGTTTGAGCTTTCTAAACCTATTTTCCTTTTATGAAATTAATTTATAGAAAGTGGGACTTGAGAGAGTAAAAATCTTTATTTCATTTATTTTTTCTTTTCATTTCTTTTCAATTTTTTTTTTTTATTATTATTATTATTATTATTATTATTATTATTTTTTTGTTGTTGTTGTCAATGCATGCAACATATTTATTATTATATATTCATGATTATTTTTTTTTTTTAAGAAAACTAGCCTGACACCCTATAATGGTTCCCGCTTCAACATAAAGAAGACTAAAGCATCTTCATGTAACATCATTTTGGTCTCTTAACGTGATTCTTATCACGTGACTAGTGACTAGTGACTAGTGACTAGTGACTAGTGACTAGTGACTAGTGACTAGTGACTAGTGACTGTCTTATTGCTAAGATATAAGTGTTTTACTTAATTATGTCTTCTAACAATTAAATTTTAAATAAATATGTTATAAAAAAAATATGACAATATAATAAAATTACTTAAAATATTAGATTTGTATTTGTTAGTATAAATTAATAAATAACAAAATTCAATTTAAAAAAAAAAAAATTAAAATCATTTCATTAACGTAATCATAAATGCTACAAACGGATATTAAGAAAGTTGGAAATTTTTCTTAAATATTATGTTACACCTTGAAAAGTAAAGAAAAGATGTAAAAAGCGCCGAAAGTTGCATAAAGATGATAACTCGGAAATTGAAAGAAGTGAAATTTTTGTGTGAAGAAAAAATAAATAAAATTATTTCATTGACGTTATCATAAATGTTAAAACGGCCCTTAGAAAGTTGGAGAAATTTCTCAATTTTACCTAGTGCAAAGTCATATAATTTAAGACAATTTAAAAAATAAGAAAAATGTGCTAAAAAGTGAAATTCGAGTGAAAACTTTATTCGAAAAATAAGGAAAATTTGTAAAAAGGCATTGAAAGTGGCCAAAGATGACAACTCGCATCTCGAAAGAAGTTGAAAGAAGTCGAAAGAAGTGAAATTCGTGTGAAAGCTTGATTGTCTTCTAGGAAGCTTGGTATAAAATCATTCACGTAAGAAAAAAAAAATTATTTCATTCACATATCTTAAATGTTAAGAGAGTCTTAAGAAATTTAATGAATTTTTTTCAAATATCAATTAGAAAAATAAGAAAAAAGGTGTAAAAATTCAAAAAAAAAAATAGCGTAAAGATGACAACTCACAGCTTGGAAGGTGAAATTTGTGTGAAAACTTATTCTTTTCAAATAAACTTTATTGGCGTAAAACCATTGATTTAAGGAAAAAATATCGACGTAATCGTAAATATTACAATGATCCTAACTGAGAAATTTCTCAAATATAACATAAGGGCTAAGTAATTCAATTTAGGAAAACTAGAAGAAAAAAACTTAAAGATGCGCCGAAAGTTGACAAGACAAAATCTCATCGCTCGAAAGAGTGAAATTTGTGTGATAACTTGATTCTTTTATAGGAAGCTTTATGACATAAAATCATTTACTTAAGAAAATTGTTTCATTGACGTAACCATAAATGCTAAAAATTTGCAAATATAACATACCAGTTGAGTCATACAATTAAAAAATTATAAAAATAAGGAGGAAAATGTAAAAAAAACAATGAAGGTGGTTAAGGATGAAAGATTTGAGTGAAAACTTGATTCTTTTCTAGAAAACTTTATTTGCATTCATTTTCTAATATAGTATTTTATATATATATATATATATAATGATGCTTAATTTTTAAAGTATCCGGATTGCCGGGTCGACAGCTGTGGTTAATTTGGATATTTATGTGAGAGTAAATGGATACTTGGGTCGGATTGTGAGTTGACCCGCACATAAACTTAAAACGGTTAAAAATAAATTTAAAAATATTATTTGTAGGTTTCGAACTTGCAATCTAACAAAACAAGTACAACCTTTTAACCAACTAGACTAACAACACTTTTTATTTAAGATTCAACATCAAATTTAAAGAACGCGAGACATTTTAACAATAAAAGTTTAAATTTTTAACTAACTAATCTATATATATAATGATGCTAAATTTTTAAAGTGTCCGGATTGCCGGGTCGAGAGCTGTGGTTAATTTGGATATTTATGTGAGAGTAAATGGATACTTGAGTCGGATTGTGGGTTGACCCGCCAATAAACTTAAAACGGTTAAAAATAAATTTAAAAATGTTATTTGGAGGTTTCTAACTTGCAACCTAACAAAACAAGTACAACTTTTAACCAAATGTGATTGAAATGTGGTTTGTTTAGATATTTATGTGAGAGTAAATTGATACTTGAGTCGGATTGTGGGTTGACCCGCCCATAAACTTAAAACGGTTAAAAATAAATTTAAAAATGTTATTTGTAGGTTTCGAACTTGCAACCTAACAAAACAAGTACAACCCTTTAACCAACTAAACTAACAACACTTTATATTTAAGATTCAATACCAAATTTGATAAACGCGATACATTTTAACAATAAAAGTTCAAATTTTTAACTAACTAATTTATATATATAATGATGCTTAATTTTTAAAATGTCCAGATTGCCGGGTCGACAACTGTGGTTAATTTGGATATTTATGTGAGAGTAAATTGATACTTGGGTCGGATTGTGGGTTGACCCGCCCATAAACTTAAAACGGTTAAAAATAAATTTAAAAATTTTATTTGTAGGTTTTGAATTTGCAACCTAACAAAACAAGTACAACCCTTTAACCAACTAGACTAACAACACTTTGTATTTAAGATTCAATACCAAATTTGATGAACGCAAGACATTTTAACAATAAAAGTTCAAATTTTTAACTAACTAATCTATATATATATAATGATGCTTAATTTTTAAAGTGTCTGGATTGTCAGGTCGAGAGTTGTGGTTAATTTGGATATTTATGTGAGAGTAAATGGATACTTGGGTCGAATTGTGGGTTGACCCGCCCATAAACTTAAAACAGTTAAAAATAAATTTAAAAATGTTATTTGTAGGTTTCGAACTTACATCAAACAAAACAAGTACAACATTTAACCAAATGTGATTGAGATGTGGTTTGTCGAGGGATAATAGACCGATATCATTTGAAAGTGGTTAAAGAAATATGAATCAAATATTTAATTGACCAAAGTGTGAGGTCACGATGCTAATTATTAAAAAATTATGAATCAAATATTTGATTGACAAAGTGAAAATGTAAAGTCACGAAATGAGAGATTCATTCGGAAAAAATATGTGATGAAACATGTGAGAAAATAAGTTGTTTTATCGAAGTGAATAAAATGTGGAATGAGAACGTTATATTTTTTATTTTAATAATTTTAAACATTGAATAAATATTATTATAGTTTTTTTATTTATTTATGTGAGAGTAAATGGATACTTGGGTCGGATTGTGGGTTGACCCGCCCATAAACTTAAAACGGTTAAAAATAAATTTAAAAATGTTATTTGTAGGTTTCGAACTTGCAACCTAACAAAACAAGTACAACCTTTAACCAAATGTGATTGAGATGTGCTTTGTCGAGAGATAATAGACCGGTATCATTTGAAAGTGGTTAAAGAAATATGAATAAAATATTTAATTGATCAAAGTGTGAGGTCACGATGCTAATTATTAAAAAATATGAATCAAATATTTGATTGACAAAGTGAAAATGTAAAGTCACGAAATGAGAGATTCATTCGGAAAAAATATGTGATGAAACATGTGAGAAAATAAGTTGTTTATCGAAGTGAATAAAATGTGGAATGAGAGCGTTATATTTTTTATTTTAATAATTTTAAACATTGAATAAATATTATTATAATTTTTTTAATTTATTTTATTTTTATCCTTATCCATGTGCATCGTACGAAAATTTTCCTAGTACATCATAATTTACATAGTTATAAAGTTTGTAAATCTCTCTATTACAAGGATTTAATTGTTTACCTTTGTTTCTTTTCAATATTCTTTCAAAAAAAAATATACATCACCATAAATGATTTCTGTTTAGTTAGACATGCCCCTAAATAACGAATTAAAATGTTCTCAAGTTGACCATATCGGTGCATCTAGTCCACATCCACACTAGAAGGCAATGATGCTCAATATCTCCCCATGAGAAGTTGTCCAAAATCACCATCATTTATTCCACAACTTTGAGTCGACATGATAAGAATCTCCACAAAGAAGATTGACATGTTCTTAAATTATCAACAATTGGGTTATCCTAATAAGCGGGTTCTTGCCTTTCTGTTCAATAGGAGATAGGGCATTTTCACGTGAAGAAGAATAGGCTCAGGCTAAGGGCGAGAGGGATGGAATTAACAGAGAAATCGCTAGCTAGATGTCACCTTTTAGGTTGTCGATATTAGAAAGTGGGTCCTTGCAAAATGGGTGTCCTACATATGGACCCGACTCGTAAATGGCCTATGATAGCTCTTAGAAAATGAAACCTTCCTCGTTTGATCCATGTATGAAAAGTGAAGAAGCCAAATAGAAACATTAGTAGTATATCAATCGGTATACACTTATTGATATAGTCAATTAAATCTAACTATTAACTTTGGGAGATTGTATCAACCTAAGTCATCATCTTTTTCAAAAATTTCCTTTTAAAAATATTGTTGTAAATATGGCTACTAATATTGAAAATATTTTCACTAGTTGAACTCTCCGCCGAGAAGGTTAGTTCTCGGATTTACATTGTTAGAAAGTTGTTCTATATGTGTAAAGAGGAAGAAATTTGGGCATGTCAGCAAAGTAAAGCTACATGGTTAAGAGTCAGAGATAGAAACACCAAGTTTTTTTATGGGATCTCTAACGTGCAAACAAGAAATAATGTGATTAATTTGATCTCAATTCAGGGGGAAGTTCATGATAGTGAACCTGAAATCTCTACGAGTATTTTCAAATTATATAAGGATTTATTTAAAGAGTCATTTAAGGTCAGACCTAAATTGAATGGTATTATTTTTTTATTTAATTAGTTCAACGCAAAAATATATGTTGAAAGCTCGTTTTACGTTAGAGGAGATTGAGGAGGGCATTAAGGAGTGTGGAAGTGATAAAGCATCGGGATGCGACGAGCTTACTTTGTTTGTTTTTTTTAAATGCGTGGCATTTCCTTAAGACTAGAATTATGGAAGTATTTGATCGTTTTTATTGTTTTTCATCATTTGACAAGAGTTGGAACTTTACCTTGATATGTTTCATTCGTAAAGCTTTAGGGCCTATTGGCGTGAAGAATTTTAGGCCTATTAGTATTGTTTCGTCTTTTTATAAGATTGTCGCAAAGTGTTTGGCTAATAGGTTGCAGAGGGTGTTAGAGACGGTCATATCTAGTAATCAGATAGCGTTCATCAAATGTCATCAAATTTATGATGTCGAATTATTAGTCAATGAGTATTGACTCAGCTAATTCAAGAGGTAAAAATTGTGTTTTTATCAAGTTAGACATCGAAAAAGCTTACGATCATGTCAATTAAGAGTTTTAGTTTGATGTAATAGACAAAATGGGAATGGATGCGAAATTGATTGGTTGGGTTAGATTTGCCTCTCGATGGTTAAGTTTTCTTTCATTATTAATGGGAGTTCTTAGGGATTTTTCGAGAGCTCCCGAGGGATCAGACATGATGATTCACTCTCTCCTTTTAAGTTTGTCATTGTTATGGAAGCTTACTAAAAAATGATGACTTTTGCATAAAACTCGGGACTCATTCGTCGAGTGAGTTATGGGTCAAGAAGATATTATTTTGGCATATCACATTTATTTTTTGCTAATGACACGCTCTACATGGTTCAGGCTACCTATATGAATTTTAAACACCTTCGAGATATTTTATGATTATTTAGTGCATGTTCCAGGTTTCGAGTTAATCTTAATAAGTCATACATTTTTTCTTAGATTCCGTTTTGAATAAAAGAATGATGAGGTTGGAAAATATGGTGGGTTTAGAATTGGTGGTTTTGTCAACATATTGGTATGTCATTAAGTGTTAAATTACGATCTAAGATCTTTTGGGACCTATTTATCACTTAAATGAAATATAATTGTCTAGATGAAAAAGTAAAATCTTGAAAGGGAGTATACTAATCCTCGTTAAGAGTGTGTTATCATTTATGCCAACATATATGATGTCATTATACATTCTTCCCAAGAGTGTGACGGTGAAAATGGAGAGAATAATGTGTAAATTTGTATAAGGATCTTTTAAATCATCGTTTTGTCATCTAGTTAGTTGTGATAGTTATATGTTTTAAAGATCAATGAGATATGGATTTTCGAGATCTTATTTCCTTTAATAAGGTTTTATATCAAAATGGTGTAGTAGATTTACAACGGAGTTGAATAGTCTTTGGACATCGATAATTAGATGTAAATATGGTCATAATTGTTTTTGGTTCACCAAAATATCTAATTATCCATCAGGGTAGAGGATAATTTATTTTATGTGAAAAAGTTTTGAGTAGTCTAAATTCATTGTGGGGATAGTTCTTGAATTAGTTTTTGGGACGACATTTGGTATAATGTCAAAAGTCTAGCTAAGACGAATTATGAGTTTTCTTCCATTATTAAATGTAAAAATGTTATAGTTAAGACATGTTTGATTATCGATCTAATATACTAATACATATACTTTGTTTACTTCTTTTTAGTTAGATGTCTATTAAGGTAGCTAGTTTGATATGTTTTTTTTAAGGTTTTTATCTATTTCTTAGAAAAAAAACAAATTATTACTTGTCATCCTAATAATTAAATTATTAATTTTATTAACTAAAATATTCTTACTTTAATATTTTAATTAAAATAAATATAATTTTAATAATTAAGTCAATTAAAAACTCAAATAACTAAAAACTAAAAATAAAAAAAATAAAATAAACTAAGGTCAAATAAGCTCTTGATGTATGTTTTGGTCTAATCTTTGTTTCTTATGGAATTATGTTAAAATAATAAGTCCACAATATCAAATCAAAATTTTGTTTATAAAAAAATGAATTATTTAAAATCATGACTTAATATTAAAAAATGAATTATTTAAAATCATATGATTTAATATTAAAAATATATATATTTAAAATATATTAAAGTAGGAATAATTTTATTTATTTTTATTGATGAATCCAATGATTAAATAAGTGATTGACTGATCATTTCATTTATTAAATTAAAGGCAATGTCATTTTCTAAAGACAAAACATTTACAAAAAGAAGTAGCCACAATTTAACATTAAGGACCAGCAAAGTCTAGAAATAGTCTAAAAAAGAAACTAGGACGTTGACCCAAGCCCACAATTGATAATATCTACTAGTTGGGATATTATACATCTCCCATTTAAAACACATTTGAAAATTCAATGAATTTGAATTAAATAAATAAATAAATAATTTACTAAAACGATTCTAAGAATGATTTTAAAATATTAAAAATTACGAATTTTATTCTCACTTAAAACGAATTGATGTTAAAGTTATGACGGATAAGATCAGGCTAATATCTTATATTAAAAATAACTTATATTCAAAATAAGAATAATGAATGGTACAAGAATAATAAATGATACAATGTATTTTAGTTTAGAAAAATTAATACAATCCTTCTAATCTTGACCCTTTAGTGTGAATTGAAGACTTTTTATCACTTAATTATGAGTTAAAAATACATTTTATAAAAATCATAAGGTAGATTATGAGCTATAATGCTATATAAAGAATTTAAAAAGTAGATTAATTTTTTTTTATTAAAAGTTTTAACTTATTTGGAGAGTAAAAGCATACCTTAATCTTTTAGAAAAATGGTTTGCATAACTCATAAATCTAAATAAAGATAACCATTATGTCCTTAACTAGTTAAGTTATATCTTTTATCTTCTATAATCAAGGCTTAAATGCTACAAATATACATTTTCACCTCTATTCCCAACAAAAATGGAAGAATGGAAAATGCACTTAACTTCGTCGTCTTCATCGCCAACATCTTTTCTCTTCCTAATAGAAAATATTTTCCTCAAGCCATAGTGGGCAAGAACATGTTGATTTCTTATTCTTCAACTCCGCGCCACAATTATAGCAAAACTCGTAACCGCATCTATGATAACAAATAATATATAAAGGTTTGAAATGGTACAATGAAAATGAATCAAAACATACAAGGTTGATTGAAGATAATAGGACAATAAGACCTATAATTTTAGTGCAATGGTTTTAAGATTTTTTGTATAGTTTAAATAAAATATTATCATCCGTATCATTCAACAATCAAACCCCCCACCAAATGTGGTCCTTGGAAAGAGTCTAATAGAACAAAATGTCATGATCTTCAACTTAAATACTTTACTTTTATTAAATCTAAATAAATATAAAAAATAATAACAATTTATTTTAAATTCTTTTAAATAATTAATCTTTTCTATTAAACAAAATTTTAAACATGAGCAAAGAAGAAATTTGAAAAGCTCTTCAATTATGTATACGATAAATCGTTGATAAACCTAATCTATTTAAACAACATTCCACTCAGTTTATTTTGATCTTGGGTTATTTGTAAAAAAATAGACTATAAATTTAAAAGGTTGTTGGATGAGAGTGTTTCAAATTATTTGAATTAAATTACTAAAATATTATTTTTTATTGAAAATTTACACTTCAAAACAAAATTAAGTATTGTGATATCTCTTAATGAACTAAATGAATGATTTAAAAATATAAATTTAAATCATGAAAAAGTGTTTGAAATTATTTGAATTAAATTATTAAAATATCTTTTTTTATTTAAAATCTACCCATCCTAACAAATCAAATAATTTTTTTTATCATAATGAACTAATTTAATGATTTAAAATCTGAAAAAGTGTTTGAAATTATTTAAATTAATCACTAAAATATTATTATTATTTAAAATTTACTCTTATAATAAATAAAATAAGAATATTTTTTATATTGTGAAAAATATATTAATGTAATATGAAATTATTTATAAATAATCCAAAAATCAAACAAACTCCAAAATAAAACCAAATATGGTTAATTAAATTATACAAATAAACCAAGAAGGCCCAAACATCAAATTTAATTTTCTTTATTTCCTATTTTATAAAACACATTTTTATCACTTCCACAATAGATAAATAAAAAATTATTCATCTAACCTTGAAATTTGTTAAAAAAAAATTATCACTCTTTATTTACATTCTTCATTTGTTAGTTACTCTTTTCTAAACATCTTATTTAATTTTTACCACTAAAAAGGGTCTTGCCTAGGTTTAGGAATTTGATTTTCAATAAAAACATTTTATTTTTCATTTTGTAGGAGGCACAATGGATGACTTTCTACTTTTTTTTATTTTTTTTCTAATTTAATTTACTATTTACCTCACTCATTCATAAAAAAAAAACATATGACAAAATCTACATTTATTCACTCTTTTTATCTCGCGCACCTTTAAATTATTCAATTTCCACTTAAAAACACTTTTATCTTACCCACCTCTAAATTTTTCAATTTTCACTTAAAAACGTTATCATATTCAATTTTCATGAAAAACGAAAAAAAAATCAACGAGAAAGAAAGAGATGAGATCACCTGCAAACGATGTGGTAACAACCAGCAGCAAGTTCAATCATATGATTACATCTTCTACATTGACGCCAAAGATTCACATCAGCAAGAGCTTTAACTTCCGCAAGAACATCGTGATTTCTTCTCTTATATTCAGAACAAATCATATTTTCATGCCAAGGAACCATACAATTAACACAGAAAACTTTATAACATACAACACACAACCTTTCTCCCCCGCTAAGTTCTTCATAATCAACATTCTCTACACCCTCACTTTTAGACATTAACGCAGAACACTTAGGAAACGGACAATAAACTCGTTCACTTACAGGAATTGAAGCTTCTTTCAATCGTTGAACCATGATTTCGAGTAAGTTAGAAGGTAAGAATGCCTTACAGGTTTCGATTTTGAGTTCGGATTTGCAGTTTTCGTGAGGACAGTTTGGTAGAATTGCATGGAGAAGATTCATTTCTACGTGTTTCTTCATGCATGTGAAGCAATATTGGTGAGAACAATCGGTGATTTGGAAGATTTGTGAGTTGGGTTTTGTGTCTAAACAGATCATGCAAGAGGATTCTGTTTTCACCATTGAATCGATTTGGAGGTTTTAGGTTCTTCAGATGGAAAGAAAACCTTTATTTATTATAAGGTGGGATGACAACCGACGGCGGAATGTGAGCGGGCTCTTTTTCTCTATGTTTTTTTTTTTTTCTTTGAAAATTATTGAAATATAAATAGTTATAATCATATAGAAAATAATAATCTAAACTTATGATTCAAAAATAAACCTTACAATTGTCTAGGTTATTCATTTTCAAGCATATGTACATCCCCTTTTTAAAGCCAAAAGAGATAACGTTTTTCGGAACTTACCAATCCACAGATAAGCGACCCCACATAATTATATGAAACTCAAACGAATTAATATTTGGAGTAACCATTTCTATTGAAATTTTTATTTTTTATAAATTTTTCATACAATTTAACATTTAGATTCTCATTTGTTTGTTTTGATTATTTAGATGATATTTTATATTATTTACATTTTAATATTTAATATGTAATTCTTTTTTTTGATTAAAAAGAAATTTAACTCCTTATTTAAAATAATAATAATAATAATAAACAAGAATAAGCTTAATTGAGAAAGTTATTATATTTAAATATCAAGTTGTTAAAAAAAGTATCATAATTATCAAAATAAATAAAAAATAAACCAATCATTATACTTTTGTTTTCTTGTTTCTACATTAATATTTTTCTTTTTTTTTCTCTAAATATAGTAATCATTTTCTAAAAAACTCAAGTTACCTAATGGATTCTGTTCTTAAATATTAGAAGATCAGAATCAAAGCAAAATAATGGGCGACTCGCGACTTACAGTCTCACCAGACTAGTAATTGTTTCTGACGTCGAAGATCGAATCAAACACATTGAGAAGGGGGTGCTAGGGAAATCTACGCTGAATAGCGCATCAACATCAACTACACCCAAAAAGGAGCCGAAAGAATTGGCATAATCTTTCGGTTTCTGAAAACACCAACATTCTAACACTATGTTTACAATTCTATGGAATTGAATAGCAAAATTTAATTATTATGTTTTGAAAGTTATGAAGAATTACAATTACAAAATAGGAAGGATAGAATTGAAACATATTATGTGAGGGATCATGACTTTGTAGGGGCAGGTTGAGTAATGCTAACTTTCTTGGGATAATAAACTAACCAAATTCAAATTTCAATTCCACCCGATCTAAACATAGCCTAAAAAACTCCAGCTTATTCGGTCGTCGAGCAAAATTGAAATCCAGAATCGAACAGGAGATATTGGGTCGGATCATCTTCATCGAAATACTGATTTAACTTGTATAAAGTTTAAAAAAAATTAAATACTAAGATCATAAGTTAAATACCAAATAATACAAGTCCCAGAATTGATTTTTAATGCATATCTTTCAAATTTTGATTTAATCCCAACTGCAATTTCACTAAAAACATGGTTTCAAATGGGCTCAAATTTTGTTTGCACTTATATCAAATAGTTATCTAAATGTTTTAGCTATTATTCAAATTCCATTAATTTATATTCATTCCATGTCCACTTTAAATCAAATTCAATTGATCTCATAATTAAATTCGAGATGTTGAAAGTTCCAATCCTCAATAAAAACAGATACATTTCTTAAGTTCAAAAGAAAGTATAGCCTCAACAAAGGAATAGTACATACTTGTGTTGTCATCCAATACACATGAAAACTGCATCCTAAGCTTCTCCATTGAAGTTTTCAGGCTTTAATTCGGACAACAAAGGAACCTGTTTGAAACATGTAATGATAAAACGAAAAATTTAGGAAATGGAATATAAACAGTCAAGCTAGTTTGTTTTGTGACCCGGGTTTATTCCCAGGGTGTAAGAATCGAACATGAGACCTTTCACGTCTTAGGTAAAACCCTTGTCACTTGAGCTATCCTATTGGGTTAGTCATGCTAGTTAAGTTTCTGTTGTTCTTTAAATTCAGAATTCAGTAAAGAGATGAAAACCAGTAAATTTTTCATCAAAGCTAGGTTGAATATAAACTACAAGGAAACATTAAGAAACACACCCAAAAGACCTAGTGAATTTGTTGTTATTTTCTACTCAATAACCAATTCAACAAGACAATGCAAATTGTATTGTATCAAGATGACATTTGCGTGTTATGCAGGAAGGCGGTAATGGAAATAATAAGTCCAATACTACTTCAATCCAAGATGCTTTCAGTGAGAATCGAACCTAAGACTTGTAAGAAGTAACTTTTACATTGTTAAAACACATTCTTGCATTATAAGTATGAAACCAACATGGGTAAGCTAAGAAGGTAATGAATGCTCTTCATAATCTCATCTGAGTTTTCTATAATGTTGATGGTCGATAAAAAAGGATAGATTCACAGTGAGGAGGCGGTGTTTCTCAACAAGGAAGCTTTACATAGAAGATCCAAGAGGGGCATTTTTGGGATATGTCATAGTCTATTGGAGACGTTTAGGGGCTTTGTACTGTGGTTGGTGTAGAGGGGTTGTTGCCCTAAAAATAAAGGTGTTTCCCCAAAAGCAAAGACAGAATAAGAAAGTAGAAAAATGAGGGAAACTTACATGCAGGAAGACTGGATATATCTGCAGAAACTGCACATGGGATCCCCAAATTTGAAAGCACTCCCCTAATGATTCCACATGGAAAGTAAAGAAACATGCTTGTCATCTGAGTCGACTTATTCTCCACTATTGCAGAAGGATCTTGAACAGGACCAACTTTTTCAGGTGGATCAATAGAAACTCGTGTAAGCCAACGAAACTTATTGTCTTGCAATACAAAGGTACCCTAAATAAGAAAATAAAAACAAACAGCCTATTCAGTTCCCAATTTAACATCATTTCCAGCATCTGTTTTCAAATAATTAAGGATAAGGGAGCCAAACCAACCTTGTGATTTGTCTTTAAGTTATCTATTTGCTTCTTGAAAAGCTCAGACCAGAAATCCTTGCAAATAAATTTGATGGCTTCTAGATGATCACTGAACCGTGGGCGTTCCATTGTGTATCTAAGAAAACCAATATCTCCGATAGAATAAGAATATATAGATAGTTCAATCAACTAGAAAACACAACTAAGAATCATCAAATCTGCTAGCTGATGGTCAATTTAGCTCAATTCTTTTACAATTCAGAAAACAATTATAGGGTTTACAATTCTGTACGCTATCACCAGATATTCTCATTCTAAACATGAAAACACGTAATCACTCAAATCCTTAGATCTCATGAACATTTATAGGGTCAATTTAGCTCAATTCTTTTACAATTCAGAAAACAATTATAGGGTTTTACAACTCTGTACACTATTACCATATATTCTCATTCTAAACAGCTTCGTCTAAACATGAAAACACGTGATCACTCAAATCCTTAGATCTCATGAACATGGAATAAACTAATCCTTAGACCCGAGAAATGACAGCTACAAGTGTTCTCAAATCATCAAATCTGCCAGCTGATGGTCAATTTAGGTCAATTATTTTACAATTCAGAAAAGTTTTAGGGTTTTACAATTCTGTAAGCTATTACCAGATATTCTCATTCTAAACAGCTTCGTCCAAACATGAAAACGCGTGATCACTCAATCCTTAGATCTCATGAACATGGAATAAACTAATCCTTAGACCCGAGAAATGACAGCTACAAGTGTTCTCAAATCATCAAATCTGCCAGCTGATGGTCAATTTAGGTCAATTATTTTACAATTCAGAAAAGTTTTAGGGTTTTACAATTCTGTAAGCTATTACCAGATATTCTCATTCTAAACAGCTTCGTCCAAACATGAAAACGCGTGATCACTCAATCCTTAGATCTCATGAACATAGAATAAACTAATCCTTAAACCCGAGAAATGACAGCTACTAGAGTTCTCAAATCATCTAATCTACCAGCTGATGGTCAATTTAGCTCAATTCTTTTACAATTCAGAAAAAAGTTACAGGGTTTTACAACTCTGTAAACTATTACCAGATACTCTCATTCTAAACAGCTTCATCTAAACATGAAAACACGTAATCACTCAAATCCTTAGATCTCATGAACATGTTATAAACTAATCCTTAAACCCAATAAATGACAGAAACTAGAGTTCTCAAATCATCAAATCTGCTAGATGATGGTCAATTCAGCTCAATTCTTTTACAATTCAGAAAACAATTATAGGGTTTTACAATTCTGTACACTATATTACCAGATATTCTCATTCAAAACATAAAAACGCGTGATCACTCAAATCCTTAGACCTCATTAACATGGAATAAACTACTAGAGTTCTCAAATCAACGTCGATTTGGGTCATAATATGAAACAAAAAACGAGTTAAATTGACTCAATGTTAGACATTCTAGAGGAATTACTTAAAAAGATATTTCATTTACCTCTCGGAAAGCTGGTGGCCGACCTGATAACCAATGGCCTCGATCCTCCGAGCGGCGAGATCAGGTTTATTTGCATAGAATCGATTGGAGTACATGGAGACGATCTCCGTTAGAAGACTCTCAACGCAAGTCTCTGAAACTTCCTTCACCATTTTCTCACGAATCGTATCGCGATTTCCAAATCTCCGCGGCTTCAAAACTCCAATCTCCGGCGATAGGAGTACTTTTTTTTGTACTAATTTTTTTTTGGTATAATTAAAAACAAATATCAAATAGGTAGGTCATTTACACCAATATAATATACTTTAGCTATATTTATACTTTCATTTATTTCGTTTCTTTTGTTTTGTTTAGTTTAGGGATTTAAATAAATAGACCAAAATTGAATAGAAACAAAACCAATTATAATATAGTTTTCTATTTATTGAAATCAAATGGTATAGAATTACATTAAAATTTGAATAAATATTGTTCACAATAAATGTCGTCCGAATAAAACATTTGATGTGCTGAATAAAAAAGTATGTTTAAAACTATGGTTCGATTCTTTATCAACTAACCAACTAAAATTGAAATAATGAAATTGAATCTTTGTCATTTTTAAGATAGGAAATTAGTATGAACAATTTTATTTGTTTATTTATTTATTTTTAAATAGAAAATTAGTGTGATTCATAAAGTTATAATCAAATTTATAACTTTTTAACTCTTAGAAACTATTTTTAAGGTCGATTTTATTTAACTTAACATGTGGTTTAACCAAGATTAGACTTGATTTATATGTTTAAAAATTTGTGAATAATATTTTTTTTTTAGGTTTATAACTAAATAATTTTGAGTCTTCAGTACAATTTATAATAAAAAAAACATATAACCCAAAAATTGACTTTATATATATAACATATTAAAAATTAACTTTATTTTTATAACCTATTTCAAGGTTATTAAATAACTATAACCTAAACACATTATATTACTTTCCATTTTTTAAGTCATTACTCGTTTTTATCAAAAATATATATATATATATATATATATATATATATATAATATTCTCAATTAATATCATTAATTGGGTTATTAATAAATTCTCTCATTAAAAATATAATATTTATTTCCATTCTTTTAACATAGGTCTTGTTCGAATTGGGGTTATTGTAATAATCTAGATGGGGAAAATAAATAATGATCGGTGATGATTTTGAGGTAGTGAGAATATTTTTGGTAAAATTACTTAAAAAGTATTAAAAATAATAAATAGTAATTTAAAATGGAGGGTATTTTAGTATTTGAAATAATGAATTGAGTGATGTAATTGATAAGGGAGAGAGTGAAAATATGTTTGAGTGGGTTTGGTTATTTAAATAGCCCAAACCGAACAAGGACATAAAGTTTGAGCATTTGAAATTTTGATAGAAGAAAATCCCTTGCAACTAATTTTGTTGTCGGCATAAAATTAAATCAAATTTCCCACTCCATATATCTTCTTACTAATTCCATTAACAGTAATTTTAAACAAATATATATATAATGATGCTTAATTTTTAAAGTGTCCGGATTGCCGGGTCGAGAGCTGTGGTTAATTTGGATATACGTGAGAGTAAATTGATACTTGGGTCGGATTGTGGGTTAACCCGCCCATAAACTTAAAACGGTTAAAAATAAAATTAAAAATACTATAGGTATGGTTCGAACTTGCAACCTAACAAAAATAAGTATAACTTTTAACCAACTAGGCTAATAACACTTTATATTTTAAATTGAACCCAAAATTTGATAAACGCGTGACATTTTAACAATATAAGTTCAACTTTTTAACTAACTAATCTATATATCTGGATTAACTAACTAATCTATATATCTGGATTACCGAATCGAGAGCTGTGGTTAATTTGAATATATGTTAGAGTAAATAGATACTTGGGTCGGGTCGAATTGTAGGTTGATCCGCCCATAAAATTTTACCTTAAATACACGGGATACATGCTAGTTAAAATTAATTTACTTTTAACTATTTAAGTAATAAGTTTTTCTATCAAAATGTCAAAATCTACATTTACCCTGCCTTCCATTAATCAATGTATCTTATTGCCCTAATTGTTTTTACACAAAAAAACACTATTTTTAATAGTAATATGTTCAGGCTTTTATTTTAGTGCTCTCAATTTGGACATATTCCATTGCTAAAACATAAACACCATCAATTTGCAAACAGAAGAAGAAATTGAACTTATTGATCAACTACTAATTCATTTATCTTCAAACCGACCCGTTTATTATTTCAAATACAATGGTCGCTTTTTATTTATTATTAGTAGTAGTAACGACACTCGTACCATTCACAGAATTACCCGCCAAACCAAACCATAACGCATAAGGGCGGTTGGTTTATCCTTGCAGGCCAATGACACCTACAAAAAGGCAAGAAAACTATATCATTTTTATCCTGGAAAAACAAGGTAACTGCCTAAGTAGAACATCTTCCATAGTTAGATTTTCCATTTCGGTCCTATCTCATAACCATCTGCCAAAACAACTAAAATGGTTGATGTTGTCTGATTAAACATAAGGTTAGAATAAGTTGTTTCTCACCGCATGCAACTCTATCGCCTGCGTTTCCAGTGCTTTTGCTCAACTCATGACCACCTTAACAACATCATTCTATTAGCTCTTTATAGATACAATTACCGATTTGTTGGTTAAATTGTTGTGAAAAGTTATTACCTCTCCCAAGATCATCTACATCTGCATGAACAACAATAGCCCTCCCAACTATAGAGTTGTCTCCAGTGAGGGGAATCTGCATGCAGACATTTCACATGGAAATTGGAAATTTGGAATATGAGAAAAGATGGGGGCAAAAAACAAATAACCCATTGAATTTGTTTAAGAAAAAAATTGCCATGAACATTCAAAATAGATAGCAAATCAACCAATTCTAATGATGTGTATGCACTAGTTTTTGGTCAAGATCCATCATATTACATACACCCATGTGCTGGTTTTGAAACCCTTCATGGTGATGAATACAAGGAAACAGAGACACCATTTGAAGTTGCAGCAAGATTAAGAACTGTATCATTGAAGAAACTATTGAACATAGTCTCTTCACTTGCATTTTGAAATGCACTTTTGGTGCGATCATTTGCATTAGTTTGTAGAAATGATGACCAAATCTGGAAACCATCAACATGTGTTGTATTACACTGAGATTGAGTCGATTTCATTACTACTATCCTAATTGGCTCCTTACAAAGATTGGGGGCTCACTGCTCAGTTGCACATGACTCTTGTTTAATTCGCCTTGAATTGCCACGACTTGGCATATTGGATACTTACTATATGAATATCTTGTCGTGTGTACAATTTTGATTTCCTTTTAGTTGAGTATTTTCCCAAAAAAAAGTTCATGGGCAATTTGGTTCTTTATATAGTACAAAAGCTTATTGTTTTTGCTTCCTACAAAGGTTCATCAATGGTACTTTTTCCAGATTATAGTATGGCTGGCCTAATGAAGACTACACAATATAAAAAAAGTAAAGAGCATATGTTAAATAAAACATGACAGTGATACCTGATTATCAATAATTGTAAAAGTGGCAGTACCTAGATCATACACACACACAAAACATATAGCCATTTCAATAACAAAGATTAAGGAGCGCCGCAACTACAAAAGGTAAAAGGAAAGATCAACAAATTCACAAGCTTACCATCATCGCCAGCAGTCACATTACCCAGATCACCAGCATGGCGAATTTCATCTTCAGGAGCACCATGTTCTTTCCCAGCAGGATTGAAATGTGGCCCTATATAATCGATTATTATTTATATTCTTAAGAAATTGTGCCTTCATATACAATATCCCAATAATTTTAGTTGGTACATAAGAGTATACTTTCTAGTAAACTTCATACCAGTTGACATACAACCATTTGTTGTATCCCCTAAGGCATGGACATGGAGACCATGAAGCCCAGGTCTAAGACCAGAAATATTTCCCATAATCTTTGTTGGACCTGAAGAGTCGAAAAGGATGTTTTAGTAAAATTTATTCAAGGAAACTGCTATAATTAAGATAAAATGAGCTTCTCACCATTTCCTTCTTGCGTGAAATAAATAGTTCCTGTCACACCCTTAGTACCATCGAGAACAGCCACAACCTTCATTTTTCTATGCGAATCAGATAATCGCGAGTGTCAGGGCAGGTTCATTCATGCTTGAGACAGTATTTAAAGCATATTACAAATTCTAAAAAGAATTAAAGGATAAAGACCACATGTAAAGATCTTGTAACCTAGTACGAATTTAGAAACATCAAAATTTTCAACATTTTTAGAAGAGTAAAAGCAAGGCAGATAAGGAACTCTCAAGACTTATGAGAAAATGAGGTTGTTCATCAATAAGAGAGGTCGAGAATGACATTTCTTTTGAATTTAATCTCGAGACAAAGCTCTTAATATGAATTGCTAGCTCTCATCTGATGAATTACTGATTTCTCTAAATTTTGAGGGATTGTGGAAGAACTAAGGAATACTTCTGCAACAAGTTGAGTTTTTGTCTGTGTTCTTCCTTATTCATTTTACTTGGATAGTATTTGAATGTATCTTTGTAAACTCTACCAAATCTCACTTAGCCTACAATTTCTCATCGCTTATTCAAACGAAGCAGCGTCCTGCATTTCAACAAGCAACTGAAGCAAATACTACATATTTGACTAGATCTTATCATGCATCATCTAATAGAAATATGTAAACCCTACAAGTTCATTATTCTATTAATATCAAATTTCAAAGAAAACAAAACATTCTAATCTCTTCCATAACGATCTGTAATATGTAATCATTCATCACTGAAATTCAATGTTACTCGATCTCACTTAGCCTACAATTTCTCATCTCTTATTCAAATAAGCAGCATCCGGCATTTCAACAAGAAACTGAAGCAAGTACTATATATTTGACTAGATCTTATCATGCATCATCTAATAGAAATATGTAAACTCTACAAGTTCATTATTCTCATAATATCAAATTTCAAAGAAAACAAAACATTCTAATCTATTCCATAACGATATGTACTCTGTAATCATTCATCACTGAAATTCAAGGTTACTAAATCTCACTTAGCCTACAATTTCTCATCTCTTATTCAAACAAAGCAGCATCCGGCATTTCAGCAAGCAACTGAAGCAAGTCCTATATATTTGAATACATCTTATCATACATCTATAGAAATATCCAACGTTCAATCAAAACTCAGAAGGCATGCATCTCAAAACTAGATGTGAAGTTCATTCCAATTTCACACAACAAAAATCATGTCACACAACAAAAATCATGTCGATTGAAATAGAATAGAAAGATCAAATTCATTTTTGCTTTCTTGTGATCGGAATGAAATGGAATGAACAAATAGACACAAATTTAACTGGATTATGACAAAATCTTACTATTGATCACTGAGAAAGAGAATTGTTCGTACCTTAGAAGTCGGAAATCGGAATTTCGATAAGGAGGGAGGGAGATTACTGGCACCGTTCTCCGGAAAGACGTGAAGAAGATGAAGTTACCGATTTGTTGAGTGTATGTGTGTATGACTGTGTGAGAGAGAAGAGAGTTCGGTATTAGTTACACATAGCTTCCAGCTCCATGTGGTTAATATTTTAAATAGACACGTTACAATTGGTCTTACACTAAAATAAAAAAAAATTCGCATAAAATGAAAATATGAAAAGAATACAAACAGTTCTCTAATATGTTATTGGCTCGTAAGTCATCGAAAAACGATTAACTTTCCATACGACTATACACACCCGACTTTCAAGATTAATCTCAAACAACCTCATAATAATTAAGATTAGATTAGACCAGCTATATTATTATATCTATTCTTCGATATTTTGAGGATTTGTTTGATATGGTCATTTGAGTATTTTTATAATTTTTAATATTTTTTTTATCTCTCAAATTTATTTACTTTCATTGTTTAAATAATATTTTATAATAAATAATTAATTTTTAAAATAATAACATTAAAGTAGCAATTTACACTTTTCAAACTTTTAAAAATAATAATAATTCATTTTACCTATATATTATTATTTTTTTTATTTTTTTCGAGTAAATTCAAAATGTGTTTTTAAGCCCACCTTAGCTCTATTTTCTGGATCCGTTCTTGACCGTGAATAGCGTTTCATTCAAAGAACGAGATATTAGATAAAATATTTGAGTCTCAACTCCTCCTAATAAAAATTATATGTAATCATCCTAGCGAACAAATTATAATAATGTCCCACATGTTAAATGTCTATGTTTTGTCAACACATAACGTCTTGTTGAGACAAAACATTTTTTTCGTCTTACTAAAAGAAAAACTCGCTCGAGAATACATTTTTTATCGTCATCAATGTTGGACGGATCGAAATGTTATCTACCTTAATCCTAACTTTTATTTAATTCAATTATTTTGTTTTATGAGAATCTCATTTTAAATAATACACTTGTACTATAACATGTTTATGATTAAATATTTTTATTTTGAATTTAGTGTAGAAAACAATACAATATTATTATTAGACTCTAGTTCATTTGATCTAGTTTATTTGACGTTGAGTTATTTGGGATTTTTTATAAAAAAAATGTTGTTTGATTTATAAGTAAATAATTTGATTTTTAATTAATTAAATTATTAAAAAGTTTTTTATTATTTAAAGTTTAAATTTTATTAAATTTTTTTTAATGAGTTGATTGATTTAATGGTTAAAAATAAATAATATGAGAAGGTTATTGATAAAACATAACCTAACGAGCTCTTAAATATTTTTAAAAACATTTTTAGCGGGGATTGAAATTTTAAACCTTTTTCTCTCTTACACATTAGAGGAACAATCAAATCAATTTGAACATGATATATTAAATTTTAAACCAAAAAAACATCGAATTCATCTAATAGCACATTAATATAAAATTTTGATAAAATAATTAATAACTGATTATTAGTGTAGATATAATAGCTATTTAAATAACCGAGACAAATTATAAAAGTATTCAAAATTTATTAATTAATATTATTTTGTGTCTTTATTTAATAAAAAAAATTAAAATTATTATTATATTGGTGCTTATGTAAATTATTTTTGTTGAATTAATTAGTGTAAGACATTCTTTAATGTATGGTTAAATAGCAAACAATTATGACCCAATTTGTTGGAGGTAATAATAGAATATAATCCACTTAATATAAAATATAGTTTAAATTTATCAAATAATTGATATAGGCAACATAAATCAAAACTCGTTTTTATTTAAACTATAATATAGTTATTATGATTTTATATTTATTAAATATAAATAGTATATTATATATATATATATATATATATATATAATAATGCTTAATTTGAATTTGTCGAGTCGAGAACGAGAACCGTGGTTAATTTGAATATATATGTGAGAGTAATGGATATTTGAGTCGGATCATGAGTTCACCCGGCCATAAATTTGGTTGAAACGATTAAAAATAAAATAAAAAATGATATGCGTATTGAATATTGAGAATGTTTAGATGCACGTAAAAACAAAAAAATTATAATAATTTTAAAATATGTACACATTGATATACTTATTAAATAAAATTAGATTAAAAAATTTAATTAATTTTATTATATATATATATATATATATATATAATAAATATATTTTTATTTAATATTAGGATAGGATATATAATTATTTTTATTATATATTTTGTTATGAGTATGAAAAATGTGTATAATATATAGTTATTCAAAATTTAACTTACAAAATATATAAAAATACACAAAATTATTTACAATGATAAGTAGTTTAGCTCTTAAAGTGTTAACATTTCATACTTAAGACATGTGTTTGAATCCCTCTAAGAGTAATTATTATATGGGGCTGTACGAACATTAGTAGATAAAACGAAAACGAGAATATCGGCTTGAGTAACGCAAACCTTGATGAGAAACCTAAGGGTTCCTCCACGGAGGGTGATTTAAAACATAAGTTCCTACCGAAAAGTGTAATCGAATGCTGAGAATGTAACGGGGTGATTTAGGACTTAAGATTATATCCAAAAGTGTAATCGAATGTTTAAAAATGCACATTTAAAGACCGCAAAAATCCTCCATGGAGGGTGAGTAAAAGTCAAATTAAATGCATAGTGAATTGAGAATATATGAGTGCAAAATATTTTAATAATGCTTTTTTTTTTCTTTTAAGTATTAAAATTATTAACTATATATATATATATATACAAAATTCCATAAAATGTCATAAATATTTATTATTTTAATTTATAATTTCCTATATATTGTATATATTTTTAAAAATATATAACTTACCAAAGAAATTTAGAAATATATTTAACTAAATATGTTATGTTTTTAAAGTGATAATATTTTATTTATTTATTTATTATTATTAAAAGATAAAATAAGAAATTTGAAATAATATTTTAGAATTGATGAAAAATTAAAAAAAATTCATATATATATATGTATTCAATATATTATTAATTAAAATGATTGAAATAAATAAATGTTTGTAAAAAATTAAAATAAATTTCTTAAAACAAATTAATAAAAAAATTAAATTATAAAATTAAAAATATATTTAACTAAATATTTAAATTTTTTAATTTATTTAAGTCTTATTTATTATTATAAAAAATAAATTAAGTTACTTGAAAGAATCATTTTTTACTTAATTATTTATATATATATTAATTTTCAATAGTTCTTAAAAATTTATTATTATAAAAACAACAAATTAGAACATTGTATGAACATTTTTTTTATTATCATACATATTTTTTATTATCATATATATATATATATTTAATTATTTTTTAATATTTATCCACTTATCTATTATAATAATTTATTATTATAAAAAATAAATTAAGACGCTATACATAACAATTTTAAATATTTGTATATTTGTCAAATTATCTATTATATTAATCTATTTATTTTAAAACAATTTATTATATTCAATTTATTTATTTTTCTATTTTTGATAAATGTCAATTCTTATCAAATTTGGTTATTAAATAATTAAAATATTATAAATATAAAAAAAATTAGATGAATTAGTTAGATAATTTTTTAATTTTTTAATATTTTTATTTTTCAAATAAATATATAATAATAAAAAATATTAGACCTAGTAAAACTTTAATTTGATTGGTAATTTAATTCAAAATTAAATATTTGATATTTATTTTTAATTATATAAAATATATATTTTCAGATATAATTTTTTTATATTAATAAAATTATTATCAGAATTTATTATATGCTCTAATTATTATTGATGAAAAATGACTATCGGTAACATTAAATCTTTCTTTTAAATGTTTTTCAAAATCTATATACTTAATGAATTTAAAATTTATATAAATATTATATTTGAATAACTTAATTTTTATAAATTAAAACCAATTTAAAATTATTTAAATTTAAATGATATTATTTTATTTAAAACATTTATATATAAATAATGTTTTGTTTATATCATTAGCAACACAATTATCCATGCTAGTATAAATAACTACTCAATATTTCATATTAACCAAACTAGAAATACATATTTTTAATTCAACTTAATTATTGATTGATTTCAAATAACAAAGTACTACTAATTAAAAGAATATGAAATGTTTATTATCCATCTTCTCCAACATCAATGATTGAATAGTTGTTTCCATCCATCTTTCCTAATTCACTTACAACATTTATTACAGATTCCAGATGAACTACAAGAACAACAATACATCGGGTGTGGACAGATTGGTCGGGGACAATCTGTTCATTCAAATTAACATGATAATTAGTAGGATAAAATATACAACATTACAAATAAATCATAATATTAATTAATAACATAAACACATACTAATGCGGTGCGATTTTTGTCCGAAATCAAGTGGTTGACTAGGATCGTTCATCAAAGGGATACGATTCGGTGTTGCCTCGATTCTAAAATTGGATGATGTATAAGCTAATAAAACTAGTATAACCAAAAGAGAAAAATATTTCATGATGATAAGTAGGAGGAATGAACTTTTGCAATGATTCTTTTATCAATAATAACACATATTTATATAGGCTACAAATACAATATATAATCTTATCAAGATTACTTAAATCTAATTATAATTACATAATTTATTTTTTAATAAATCTTATTTGATAAAACACTTAATAAAAATTATTTTCTATATATAACTGAATTTAAAATTACCTTCTTCACCTAAAATAAAATAGGAATTTTTTTTTTATCTAATTAACAAAAATGTTCATTGATTTTATCCATCCATTTTTTTTTCATAATATGTAATCTCACTAAAGATTACAAACATATATCAAAATTTTTGTCATAATAAAATGTTCAATTTATTAAAATAATATGGTCCTTACAAAAGCAATACATAATATCAATTTACAAAAAAAAAAGTATTAAAAAATTTACTAAGTGAAAAAATCAACAGTAAAAAATAACTCAAAAACAACCATTTACACCATAAAAATAAGTCTACCATTTCCCTCATTTACATCAATGTTACTACCAAATATTACAAAGTATCTCATCTTAGCAACTATGTCCCTTTAGCTCGTGATTTTCATTTTACTCTCCACAACAACCATTGTGGCCTCATTGTTTCTTTCATCAACGACGCTTTGGGTCGGTGGTCATAGGATCCCGTCATCTCGATCGAGCGAACATATTTACTTTCTAGCCCTATAATGGAGTCCACATTAAAGATCATTTGTTTAATGTAGGTTTTGTTTTAGGAAAAGAAAAAATAATTATATGGGTATGTTTAAATGAAATAACTAAAATATATATTTTTTGAAAAGGTAAGACTTTTCATTACACTTGCTACCGAAGCCTTCATCAACAACAAAATTTGATCATTCCAATAACAGAATATTAAAATCTCATACACCAAGAGTCGTCCCATAAGATTAATTTGAACCAAACTGCAATGTCGGAATCGTATTAAAGTACACCACATCAAAGGACATTTTGTATCGGTTGCATTTCTGGATTGTGATAGCCAATGTCAATCTCCCCAACATTACCAAATAGACGTAAACATACAAAGAAAGTACGTACACTTTAGAATTTAAATTCATATTGATCTAAATTAATCTCTATCACACCTCCTTCATTAGAGATTTGAGATTTACATTTTTCAAGTAGGGATTTGATTATTCCATTGAAAGATTTCACTTGTTTCGAGTTCATAATGTGTTTCTCTTTTCTTGCTTTCTTACTTTCATGCTTCTTTAAAATTGATAGTTCAAATAAATTGTCTTCTCGATTCCTCGTCAGTTATGGGGACTCTGCCCACGTCGGCCTCTTGCTGATAGATCCAAGGGATAACTGATACAATACTCTTCATTATTAGTTGTCTCTTACGAAAAAGGAATGAGCGCCACTAACTTTGGTGACGGTCAGTGTTGGATTATTTGTTTGGGTGCTCAATTATGTAATAAAAAGTTCAGCCTGTTTAAGAAACCATTGCTTAAGAAGTCCTGAAACTCATTTGTGTTAAATAAGGGAATGATTTTCTCATTGGAAAAGACTCTTTGGTTGTCCTCGTTCTACTATAAAAGCTACTATAAAAGCTAGAGGAAATTTTATCGAAACACACATGAGAGACATCAATTATACTTATACACTTGTAGAGAGATAATGATATCTCTTCCTTATTTAACTCTTATTTTCATTTGTTTTGGGTTTAACATTTGATTATAGTGAAACTTCTTTTGGATAAAAGTCACGTGGTTTATATTTCCGTTTTTGTTTGTTGTTTCTCGCTCCTAAAGATCAAGTCAGTGGAGAATAGATAATTAATTACAATTGTGGTTATTCAGCTTTATTCCCAATAGTCAAGTCTTTGACGAATGATACCCTTTTGCATTAGGTGATCTTTGTTAACCCGATATGTATTTTTTTAAAAAGATGTAAGATTGAGATTATTGGAAGAATATTTTACGAAGGAAGAAAGATTCTTACTTTGATTTTTTTAATATCTTTTACTTTGCGGAGATTCTGTTTCTCATTTCTATTTTTTTTTAAGTTAAAAGTTTGTTCTTCTCGTTCTTTTCAATAGTTTTTTTCTAACATTTGAGTTAATATTGTGCTTTATTCAGTTCAGTATAATGTTTAGTCGGGTTAAATTTTTATAATCTTAATAATACTTTAAACCATTGGTGTATCGTTCCTATTATACTCTTAATTGTGTTGATGATTCTTTATCGAAATAATATCCGTCCCATTCTTAACATCAAAAGACAAAATAATCGATTTTTTTTCTCAATAAAAAATTATTACAAGTGTTCTTTCATATAGATAAATGATTAATTATCATCTATAAACTATCGAGCATGATGATTTGTATGAGTTCTTAACTATTTCGAATATATATTACATTTGATAAAACTTTTTTTAGTGTTAATTTTAAATCATCGTTTGAAGATAATTCTAATTGACTCCCACAATATTTGGTAGATATTTTTTCGACAATATTGGTTCGTTCCTTAAATCAGTTCATCTTTGAAGTGATTTCAACAAACTCGTTGATTGTTGATTGTTGAATTTTAAATTTTAATTTTTTTTTATAAATTGTTTATAAAATTTGATATTTAGATGTCAATTATTTATTTTGATTTTATAGATGTTATTTTATATTATTATTATTATTATTAATTAATTAGAATAACTTTTAATTGAATTTAACCTAAATTAATTCTTAAAAAATTAATATGATAAAATTTAAATTTATTAAAAATATGATAAAATTAATATGCAATCAACCTAATTATAATGATTTGTTTTTATTAGATATGTGTTGGGTAGATTAGTTATAGTCGGTGACACATAACTCCAAATAAAATCCATATCAAACGAGTCTTAAGACTGTTCTTTCTTCTCTGTTCCATAGCAAAGATTAATCTAGGGTTAGACTTCCAAAATCATTTCCAATCGCCATTGTTTTTCAACTCCTGATTTAGGGTTTCTCCTGCAATATTGATCACTAAGTTTCTATGGAGGTTCCAATCTCTTTTCGACCCTCCAATTCGACTGTACAAGGTGATGATAAAGTCTCTTTACTTTACGCCTGGCTTTTCGAATGCCATGGTTTCATACACAACCTCACACTAGTTGTCTCTTCGGCTCTGTTCGTCTTTTACTTGGCATCCCACGCGAGAAAGAGCATCGGAAGGCTATCCAATGGACGATCATATATCATGATTGCTTATTATGGCTGTCTTTGGCTCGTTAGTCTCCTGAATCTAGTTTGGTGTTTTCTTCAGGTTTTTTTCTTAAACCCTTTCTATTTGTTCTTTGCCAATAGTAAGTAATGGATAGAAACTATACTATGGCATAATTGAATCTGTATTTGGCTTAATTGAATTGATAGTTTTCTTGTGAAAGTTTGATTTCTTAGGTTGAAGATAGTTTCTATGGTTACCAAGCTTCTGATTTTAAGGGTTTACTTCACATGTGAATTGATTGAGTATTTAACTAGTTAAAAGACTTATCTTCCCTTTTTTTTGTGGTGTTGGGTAAGTGTAATTATTTATGAACTTCAAATATTAATCTTTTGTTGCAGTAAGAATATAAGCAAACTTTGCAGCTCAGAAACTGCGGTTTTAGCAAAATTTGTAGTTGTGGATCAATCCTAGTGATAACCCACAATTTTTCAGTAAACACATATTTGGAAGATGAGATCACGGTTTCATTTGACAAATGAATTACCCATTTTGTAGTTGTGGTTGGATCTTATAAAAAATCATCAATTTATTTTGAGACACATGTACATTTTTTGGCCAATGAATTTGTAGCTAGAGATCAAGCTGAATTTTAGGTTGGATCAACATTTGATTCTATTGCATTAAAGTGGCCTTCATTGCAAATGAAAAACCAAAAATGATCTGGAAAATGTATGCACCTCATTTTTCATTTCCATGATACGAAAAGGGTCAAATGAATGCTTCAGTAGCTGTTGGTCATTTTTACCCACAAATATGTTTTACAATCAATAACTCAAGTTTCTTCTAGACTCCACTTAACATCCAATTCGGTAACCAAAGTGAATTATTCTTCATTGTTCTTGACTTTCTTGCTTAATAGCCTTGAGAGTGTTTCAATTCTCCTTTGTATTCTGAGATAGGCATGGGAATGCAGTCCTGGGAAAGAAAAAGCCTGGAATATATTGTCTTTGTTTACAACATCTGGAATGCTGTTTCTTGAGGTCAGTTTGATGGCTTTCTTATTACAAGGAAATTATGCTGGTGGATCAGAAGCCTTGACGCGTACATTTGCTATTACGGGTCTTATTGTCTGTTTGGACATGCTTTTGAAGGTAATTTCATAATAAAATTTCCAAAGCTCTCCTAATATCTTCTTAACATATTTTATCCATGGTTTCATTTGGAAATAACATTTATGGTATATTCCTCTTCCAAATAAGATCACATTTTTTAATGCAATTGAATGAATACTTCAAATAAAATGGATTGATGAATTTTTCTTTGATCTCATGTGTTTTAAATTGATTTAATATACTTATATATATTATAATGTTCCTTTTAGGCTATATACTTGTTTGGGTTTGCTGTTCCTTTGTTCATCAATGACCATGAAAACAACCATGGGATAAAATGGGGTTTGTGGGTATTACACAAGCTGCTTCTTACTGCAGTCTATGGCTTGATAAGTTTTGGATATCATTCAAGATGGAGAGAAAAACTACCTGGTGAGTTTATTGATCACTATTTATGTCCATGTTCATCAAAACCGTGGTTATATTAATATTCTATTTTGTGAACAACAGCAAGACCTGCATTCTACAAGTACACAATCATCATGTTCTTCTCGAATGCCATGGCTCTGTTAGCTTGTGGACTTACTGGACAAGGATCTGGATTGGGATTCTGGTATATTCTCAGTAAATCTAGCATCTTGTCTTATTGAATTTGTGTTTATCAATTTTTCTGCATTCTTTTTACAGGCTGTATGACCTGACAGAAGTTCTCTACCATGCGTTTTACCTCCCTCTTCTATATGTCACATTTCTTGCTGACTTCTTCCAGGTAAATTTTGCTCATTTAACCCTATTCCTCATTTTCATGATGTTCAACAACAAAAAATTTGCTGATTTGAAAAGTGAGTTTTTCCCCATTTTTTTTGAGATAGATAAAATTTTTATTGGTTAAAACAAATGTAAGTTCTCACATTGTGCCTCTCTGGAAACTTGTACATTGTTGTGATTTAATTGGAAAATCGCCAAAGTAAAATTGAAAGTGATTTTTCTTTTTGTTTGGTATAAGATTTTTCTGTATGATGATTCTCATCGAATTATAGAGTAATTCGTGTTACTTTATACAAATTATTTTTTAGATCATTATTCAAATTATAGTGGAATTTCTTGATATGGTTGTGTAGAAAAATGAAGAAAAAAGAGAGAAATTTTATTACTTGTGTTTTTGTTGTTGTGCTTCTTACATAAGACGTCTAGTGCTTAAATAGTAAAATTACATTTGCAGAAAAGGAAATAATTAAATAGTAAAATCATGTAATTGATAATCAACGGCTAATTAGCAAATCAATTAGTCTAATTGATTGATTTACAAATCAATTAGTCTAATTGATTGATTTACAAATCAATTAGTCTAATTGATTGACTGACTTTCTCGACATTACATTATTGGAATTATTTTCTTCCGGGATAATTCTACAGGTTGTTTTTAATCATTGTGGTCCTTGACAAAGATAACAATAACGTAAAAAAAATGATACACTAAAACAATGCAATCTGAGATGATTCAAATAAGCTTTATCCCATGATTCAACAGGAAGAAGACTTACATCTAGAGAATATATACTACTCTGAGATGAAAGATGCTGGGTTTTTCGATGGTGATTGGGAATGAACGAAAATCATAGGCCTTGAAGAGAAGATTTCACACATTTCTGTACAGTTGATCCAGGTATTCCAAAATTCTATCATAAATAGTTCGAGTACAATGAAATGAGGTAAGGGTGTCAACTTCTTGTCAAATTTTGCGTAAAATATGGTAAGGGAGCAAAACGTATCTGGTTTGTGTGTACAGTAAACTTTGCAGTAGCATCATCCATTTGGGTTCCTCTTTATGTTAATGAAATTCCTTATTTCTGCTACCATGGCCATTTCGACACACTTTTGTTTCTGAATCTGAATCAATACGAGGAACCGTCAATAATTTTTTATATCTGTGTTTTAACTGTGTTCTGATTTCAAACTTGATCTCATCTGAATTCACATTGTCTAAACTTGATATGTAATAGACAAAAAGTGTTTCAAATGAGCTCACTATCTGCATTTGTGTCATTTCTAATGGATGATTAAATAATAAAACTAATTTTATCCTTTCAAAAGTAAAAACAAATAAATTTTATTTAAAATATAAATCAAAAAGTCAATTTCAAATAATACCCTGCAGTAGGGGAATTTGAGCAGATGACCATAAAAATAGGGTGAAATACGGAAAGTGGGGTGGATAATTTAAATAGCGCTGGTGACCTTCTTTTTTTTTATGACAATTGTACCCTTGCGTAACGCAACTCCAGTTACGTGACGCAACCGTTTTTTTTTTTTTTTCAATTTTTTTTTTCGTCTCGCGATTGCGTGACGCAACTGAGGCATTTTTGTCCAAAAAATTTCATAATTAAATTTTTTTGAAAAATAAAAAAATAAAAAATTGCGTCACGCAAGGTTGCGTGACGCAACTAGGACATTTTTGTCCAAAAACAGTAAAAAGGGTCACCAGCGCTATTTAAATTATCCACCCTCACTTTTCGCATTTCACCCTATTTTTAGGGTCATCTGCTCAAATTTCCCTGCAGGATATGTCAATGAATCATTTTGTTTTGTTCCAAATAAACAAAAAATAAGAACACCCAGCAGCATATGTTAAGAAATCGTTTTCTTGTTCCAAATAATCAAGATTATCATTAAACACCTCACAAATGTAGAAATCATTTTTTTATATATATATATAGCAAGATTGGATATTTTTTTACCATCTTCAACCAAAATAACAATTACCATTATTATTATTTACTAATTATTTACAACAAATTTATTTTATTTAGGATGTCACGATGTTGCATATATTATTCTAATACATTAACATAAAAATGACATTCAAAACTTCAGTTAATATGTTAGAAAGCTTACACTTAAGAACGACCATTATAATTTTTTTTCATTCATGTTATTCCGTTTTCAATTTGTTATGGGTAATTATTATTTTATTTTTTTATCGTAGTTGACGATGACGAGACTATGATGACATTTGTGTCTCCAGCCTCCTTATCTCTCCAAACATAATAAAATATATAAAATCATCGATATATTTATTTAACTTTTATATTTTATAATTTTATTTATAATAATATGAATTTTTAATATATTATAATATGTTATATTAAAAATCTCTTTATATAATTTTATTATATATATATATATTTAAAGTATATTGTATAAACGATGTTATGCAAGACACAAGTAGAGTCAGACAAAAGTAGACCAAGGGACCATGTTCCGGTCATGGAATACATGAAATAAATCAAAAAATTGATTTTTGCGAAAAATTAGCTTCATTTTTATTCTTGTTGGCCTTTCCTTTATTTGAAGGGTGAATCCGGAATAATTATACAAGTCACCGAGTTCGAAAAATTCCATTGAAAGAGAGATCTAATAAAAATTAATCGTACGAAATGGATCAAAAACACTTATCTCCTTCCAGAGAATTCGATACCAGAAAACTAAAAAATTTATGGTTTTCGGTAGAACGGCATCCTTCCAATTTTTTCCCGAGGAATAAAAACAGTACAACTTTTTATATTTTTTATTTGAGGATCCTGTCCCGTAAAAAAAACATGATCAAACAAACTCAAAATATAAAATTGATTAAATTAGTGTTATAGAATAAGTGAATTAATTAAAATATAGTCCAATATTTTGATTTTGGTAGTAGGTCCATCACAACCGCTTAGGCCCTCCCCCCACCGACTCCCTCCCACAACCGACACCACAAATCTCCTTAAAATTAAATTAAATAAAATTAAAATTTATATTAAAAATCCGACAACACCGTTAGACTTTCACTATCCCTTTCCTCTTCACACGTTTTACATTCATTTTCCCCCTCTATATACAAATTTCCGGATCACCAAACAACTGCCTTTTTCTCTCTCTCTCTCTCCCCATCTCTATCTACAGATTACAGATACACCAAACTCCATTTTCTAGGGTTTATCGCAAAAATCCACATCAATCATCACTCCTACCCGTTACCACCAAAGCATCCTCTGTACAACAACAACAACAACATCAACAACCGATTTCGATTCAGACGCCAATTTTACGCAATGTACGTTTCAATTCCTTCTTAACTTCATCATCCGTTTCTCGCGATCATAGATCTCTCTATGCAGAGTTTAAGGTTGTAAGGTTATTCATTCTTAACTCAGATTTTGTGGGTTTTGTTTCGTCTTGCAGGATTAGAGATTAAGCTTGATCTTTGCTACATTCCTCATATTTAGTTGTTTGTATGAACAAATATTGAGGTCATTTTGAGAAGAAGAAGAAGAAGAAGAAAAGATGGCTACAGAACTTATGGAAATTAATCCAAGAGAACTCAAATTCATATGTATGTCTGTTTATTGTGTCATTTGTTCTATATCTTTCAATATGATTGGCTAAATCATTTCTAAAAGCTATAATATCTTTCATTACATCTATTTAGCTCTATTGTGGTGAACAATGTTGAATAGTATGTTACAGTAGCTAAAATTACAGCTAGTAATTTCAGCAATCTCAGTATAATTGTATGGGAAGTTATGTGTGTTGTGTTTATGATGATAGGCTTAGTAATGTTGTATGGGAAGTTATGTGTAGTGGATAGTTATGGAAGTTATGTAACCGTTGGGGTAGTGGATAGTTATGGAAGTTATGTAACCGTTAGGGTTTGGGTGAGATAAATTCCCCAAACCTCTTTATCAATGGACAGGGAAAAACTTGTAATATAGTAGTAGCAATCATAGTGTATTTTGAAGATTGTTATGTATTTATAAGTTTTGAAGTGAGGAACTAACAATTTTTTATATGTTGTTGGTACTTGATAGTCGAAGTAATGAAGCAATCATCGTGTTCTATTCAGCTTGTAAACAAGACCAATCATTATTTGGCTTTTAAGGTGTGTATCTGTTTTCTTTTTAGTAGATTTAGTTGCTCAAGTTTTTTCTCTTAATAGTTATGTACATGGTTTATGGGTCTCTCTTTTACAGGTTAAAACTACTTCACCCAAGAAATACTGTGTACGGCCTAATATAGGTGTTTTGGATCCAAAAGCATCTTTTACATTTGCTGGTATGATTTTAATTAAGCTGTGTTTGATGATAACATAGCTTATCACTTGATCGAAATAATTGGGTGCTTATTTGAATTAAGTTCGTGTAATAATTGTTACTTAATATTACTTTATTATTTAGGTTCAACTTAAATTAATCTGAAAAAGTTAAGCTATAAAATTAACTCGGTAATCTAATAACCCTGAAAATTTAATCAACTTACATCAGTATAAGGGTAAATAGTCTTTTTAAGTACTTTTCCGACATTACATTAGTCAAAATACTTAAAATTTATATATTTTCATTTGTGTTTTCAACATTTATTTTTTCCAATACTTGACTCATTCAATACTTAAAATGTAGTATTCATTAAGTACTTCATTTTCAGTTCTATCCAACGCCCCTAATATTGTCTGGCTATATTCTGTAACATGAGGAAACACCCAAGGCGTTTTACCAGAAAGTCTTTCTGAAATAGTAGAATGTGCCTTGATGTATATTGGCATGAATCTTAGCTTCTAGTAATGAAGGTTATGTTAGTCATCATTTGGAAATCATTTCTTTTGGCAATTATTGAGAAACCTGATGTTCAAACAGCGAAGGTCTTATGTGGTGTCTTTGCATGTATTATTGAACTGTGTTTCTGCATGAATATCCTTTAAAAAGAAAATAGAAATGGTAGTCCTTATTTGTTCATATTTTCTAAAATTCTTATCTACACCCATATATTAGTAAGTTCTGATTGTACTAAATTGCTAATGGTGGTCTTTTGTTTTGTATGGTGATAACTCAAATGTCTTAAAGTGACGATGCAAGCACAGAAAGTAGCTCCAACAGATTTGGTGTGCAAAGACAAATTTTTGGTTCAATGTGCAGCAGTTCCTGAAGGGACAGCGGATGATGAAATCACTTCTAGCATGGTAAGTAGTCTTCATTGCTTTTGTAAACTATGTATGTGTGGTATTTGTCTAGACTAAGCGATGATTGATAACATAACTTATCACTTCATTTGAAAATTAAAGTGCTTATTTGAAATAAGTCCATTTAATAAAAGTTACTTAAAAATCACTTAATTTGTTAGATTCAGCTCAAATTAATCTAGCATACCTAGCTTTCTTTGGTAATCTCTATGAATGACTTAACTCAGTAGTTGTATGAGCATACAAACAACAACTTTAATCCCTGAAAATTAATTAAATTACTTCACTATAAGGGTAAAATAGTCTTCAAGTACTGTAACATACTTTCCAATATTAGTATCACATTTTATCAATTCAACTTACATATCAAGTACCCTAAAATTCAGTAATTTTTATTTGGTTTATTCATCATTTATTTTTCCTGTCACTCATCTAATTGGGCACTTAAAATTCAATATTGAGCATTCAACACTTAATTTTCAGTTTGATCAAACACACCCTAATATTGTTGTCTATGCCAGTTTGCCAAAGAGGAGGGGAAGTTAGTTGAAGAGAACAAGCTGAAAGTGATCCTTTTGAGTGCACAACAATCACCAGTGTCATTGCCTATGAATGGAACACTAAAGCAGGTAACTGCACCTGAAGATTCAGTGAGGAAAGGTTTAAGTAGGGAAGATCTAAACCTCACTTCTATGGTTAAATATCTTTTTCAACAAAATCACTACAGGAGGTGGTACTTGTTTACATAATTTCCACATTGCTATTATAAAGTGCAAACTTGTGGATTGAAGGTTGGGTGTTTTGTAAGGCGGTGTTTTGATAATACAACTTATCACTTAATTTAAATGATTTAAGTGCTTATTTGAATTAAGTTCATTTGATAATTGCTACTTAAGATCACTTAATTATTTAATTCATCTCAAGTTAAGCTATAAAATCTGGCTTAATTCGCTAAGCTACGAATGTCTTAGCTCGGTAATCTAGTAAGAGCATGAAAATTAATCAACTTACATCATTATAAGGGTAAATTGGCCTTTAAGTACTTTACAGACATGAGTTCCGCATTTATCAAATCAACTTACATACCAAGTATTTAAATTTTAGATATTTTCATTTGTTTTATTAACTTATTTTTCAGATACTTACTTATTCAACACTTCAATTGAGTATTCAACATTCTAACACTTAATTTTTTAGTTTTATCAAACAATTCAGAAAGCAATAGTTTTAGCTAGTTACAAAAGTATTAGCATTATATTATTCTCTAAGTTAACTTGCTCTGTTTTCTGCTATGCTGGCATGATATTCTATGCATTGGATAATCATTTCTTTCTTTTCTTTGTTTGCTACAGACTTCTGAAGATGAAGTGAAGCCCCGTAGCATGGAGAACATTGTAGAGACATCCTCATTGCAAAACAAACGACAAATAGAAGATATGCATGTAGAGCCTAAAACTATCAATGATGCTGAAAAGACTAAACTACTTAAAGAGCTTGATGAGACAAAGCAAAAACTAATGGATTTTGAATCCAAGCTGAGGGAGGTTGGTGTCTTGCTTTCATTCTTGGTTAATGATGATAATACACCATATCTCGTTTGCTAGTCAATTAGTTTTACGACTATGCTATAGAATTCTTACCATGAAGCCTTTTATATAAACATGATCTTTCTTGATTAACTGGTGGGTGGAATTAATAGGTAGCAGAGTATTAGAGCAAGTATTTTACATGTTTCTGCTCCCATCAACAGCCTCAATATGATTTCAGAGTTCAGTCATGGCCATTAAAAGTATCGATAAAACCATGTAGTGCTTAATGATCTAGGATTTTGTATAGGAAATATAGAAGAGAAGAGAATGACCTTAGGCTTTAGAACAGATCAACTAGATTTAGTACTTGTCCATTTGGCAACAGTTTTTATTTATGTATTTGTAACTCGATATGGATTGAGAATATTTGGAAACTACTTAGTCAAAAGATAGATTTAGACATTTATTGGTTTTTACTCATTTGGATTCAGATAGGGAAACAAAAACAAAGATTGTTTCCAAATGGGGCTACTTAACTCCATATATTACATACTCTTACCATTTATAAGCTATTAAGCTACTAACTTACTCTACTACCATTATACGATTACCAATATATCCTGCTTCTACATTATGAGATTCTTCTGAATGTGCATCAACCGTAAGGCTACTTCATCTGTAGCCTATGTTACTACCACTGAACTGTAAATTCTTGCAGGCTGAATTTACCATTGCGAAGCTGACAGAAGGGAGAAGAGGGCTCAATCAAGAGAAAGAAATTATACAACAGGAGCTTGTAAGTGGTTAATTAACTTATTGTCATTCACTTGGTTTTAAGTCCAAAAATATGGGCTATGAATGTAAATATGGTACAGAGCTTGAGGTAATAGGTAATAATTAGTATGGTAGAGATTGAAATGTCCAATGAGGTAATTATTATACATTCTTATTAGTGCTATTTCATAACCATATTTATCACTTAATCTGAGTAGTTGTTTCCTATGCTAAGTTAGTTATGTTTTATTTACACTTATTTGATTAAATAGACCTAAAAATAGGTGTATAAAATTTATAAAGTACCAAAGTGCACTTTTTTGATCTGGGATTATTTCGAAATAATCTGATATATTAACAAAAGATCTTGTTCGATGAAAAAATAGATTATTTGAGGTATTTGGATCAAGTAACTAAAATATCCTTTGTATTTAATATTTTAATTTGTTATAAGAAACAAAGAGCAATGATGATTTGCGCGAAAAATTGATGTATGATGAAATATTCTATTTGGAGTTCCCTCTGTTTTGTGACAATATCTAGCACAATCACAATTTTATTGGAAAATCACCAAAAAAACTAAAAGCGATTATTTTTTGTCTTTTGGTATAAGATTGTTTAATGTATCATGTATTTTCTACATCATGATCCAATTATGCAATCTTTTTGGTTCATTTGGCATAAAGATTATTTTTTGGATTATTTTTTGCTTCATTCCACATTATTGTCTAGATCTTTGACAAAAAAATAATTCGGATCATAAAACACATCAAACAACCCCCAAGTATATTTATACTTGAAATTTCATTGAATCTCTTATTATGAGTTTAAAATCTAGGTTTTGCTAGAATTGTTTTTTTTATTGACTCTTGTTCCTTGCAGGCTACTATGAGAAGTACAAAAGTTATAAGAAAAGTCCAAGTGGGGTTTCCTTTACTATTTGTTGGTATGGTGGCTATAGTCAGCATTGTTATAGGTTATCTTTTATCAGTCTCAGCTTGAAGAAGAAACATATGATTTGAGATCAAATTTCAGCAAAACATTGCCAGAAGCAGCTAGATACAAAATAAAATTTCACCAGATTATTATGGTTGGTTGGCTGGTCGTAGAATCTCTTGTAGATTGCTGAAAGGTTTTCGTTAGTTCCTCTTTTTTCTTGAGAACAATGTTTTTGGAACAAAAATCGAGCTTGTGAAAGTGTATTTCTAGATCTATATAAGCATTGGTTTATCTATGTGAAAAAAAGACTTTGAGTATTTTGTTTATACAACATTCAATATATTACCAACTTCTTATGTATTCTGTCAATTTTGAAAATTTTCATTAAACTATGGATTTATTTTGATATGAACCATTTTTCTAAACTAAAATTTGAAAATAGTTTTTGTTCATTAAGTCAGATAAATTTCTTAGTCATATAAGACCATTTTTTTGCTAGCCCTTTAAAATAATTTTTCTATTTGATAATTTAATTATATATTTTTTTTAAAATGTTGGGTTTCGTTTTTATTTTTTGAAGTGCGGTTAATTTTCAATGGTTAAACACATAACTCGTAAACACACTTAACTAATTTACCAGGTGAGTGAAACTTGTCGCCTAATGGATTCAAGGGACTTATATCTAGGAGTTTGAAAATGAGCTCATTATGAAATATTGTTTGGGTTTGAACTTTAAAAGAAAAAAAAATATTAATAAATTTATAAATATATCTAGCTATGTTATGTATTATTTAAATAAATATTCAGATTGAATAGTTAGAGTGTTTTTTAAGAAAATTAATTGAAGTTTTCTAATTTAAATTTAAATTCAAATTCAACTATGAGAGACTTAAAGTAAAGAGTTATCACCTTAATATATTAGATTTGATTATTATGGAAAGCAGAAAGATTTAAGTGATAAAATGAGGAAAAGATTTGATTATTATGGAAAGCAGAAAGATTTAAGTGATAAAATGAGGAAAAGCACACTTTAACTAATGCATTTCAAATGACAATATGTGAGAAATCAATGGAAAAACATATTATTGACATGTACTACTATTTTGCATTTAGTAACGGTAAAATAAATGTTGCTAGTGTTGCTTGGTATGTATTCGGAAATGTAGACGATGATTTTGACAGAATTTGTGTTATGGAAATGTTCTATGAAATTATTATCATTTATGTAGTTTTGCTAAAAGAACGAGAATTATGTTTCACATTTTTCATGAATATTGGGACATTTTATTGTAAGAAACTTTTTTTTTCAATTGAAACCTAAAAGTCAAGGATCCCATTCAAATTAACATAGTTATTTAACTTAAGACTTTATCAAATACATGGTTACGTGATATTGAATAATTTATTAAAAATAAACTGGTATGCAATATAAATTATTTAAAAAGTGAGTTAGAATAGAGTTAATAAGTTAAAATGCAATTTAATTTTGTATTAGTTATGTATGTTTTTTTTTGTTATCATGTTAACTTTAGAAGCTTAATTAATTTATTTTATTATGTCATATTCTCAATACAAAAATTATTAAATATATAATATGGTCAAAAAAAAGTTATATTATTATTTAGAAATTATACTAATAAATCTCAAAATTATAAAAAAAATAAAATTAAAATCAGCTTTTTTAATATATGTTGGTAAATATATTTTGTGTTTATTTTTTATCTATATAAAAAAATCATTTTCAAATTATTAAATTTTATTTTTGTAATAATAATTTATTTTAAAAAATATATATTATTTTTAATTTCATTTATATTTAATATAATTTTATATTCTATATAAATAAATAAATTATTAGTAAATAAAATGTGAAATTTATATGTTTATCTTTTTTATTATCTATAAAAAAACTATAAATTTATTTTTTAAAATCTGATTTTATATTATAAACAAACCATATAAAATTTATTTAGCATTTAATTATTTTCTCATAATTTATAAATTTAATAACTTTTAATCTTACATAAGATTTAACTTAATCATTTTCATTATTTTTATTCAATATGAATATAAATTATTATTTTAATATTTTTTTTTGAAAATTATAATATATTTTGAAAAACAAAATATATTTTTATAATTTAATAATAAATATTATATAATAGTTAAATAGTTATAGTTATATTTTTTATTGTAAATAAAAAAAGATATTATATTATTTATGTTAAGTAATATTAGAAGAATTAGTGATATATATATATATATATTATAATTATTTAATAAAAAAAATTAAAAGATTAAAAAAATTTTAAAATTTTTTTTTTTTAAATAATTTTTTTTTTATTAAAATATAATAATTTTATATTAATTTATATTATATTTTTACTGTAAATAAAAAATATAATATTGTTTGTGTTAAATAATATTAAAAGAATTTGTGATAATATATATATATATATTATAATTATTTAATAAAGAAGAAAAAGATAAATAAAATATAAAGTTTTTTTTTTAAATAATAATTTTTTTAATATTTTAAAAAACATAAAAAAAATATTTATTTTATAAATTAATAACTTCTTTTATATTTGTTAGTTGTTAACATAAAAATTGTTTATTATTCTAAAATATTTTTTATATAATTTAAATTCTTTCTATATTGCTTTGATTTATTGGTTATTCATTTACCAGGTAATCACTAACTATTAAATATTAATTTCTAAAAAAAATCTTTAATATTATTTCTATATTATATATATATATAGTATAATTATTAATACATTTTAAATATATTTTATTTATTTTTATAAATTAAAATATTTTTTTATCAAATATACTTTTATTTTAATTTTTTTATTTAATAATAATTTTTTTCAAAAATAATATAATTACTTATTTTTTTATTAATATTTGAATATATATTATTTTTATTTATTATATTTTATATATTTAATCTTATATATATATAAGAATAATTAATAATTTTAAAATATTAATAAAAAATAATAACTAATAGTTTTAATTTAAAATTTTCAATATTTGATTTAATTAAAATTAAATTACCCCTATTTTTTATAATAAATAAATTATTTAACAAAACAAATATATAAATTTAGTTAGATATATTAGTTAGTTTAATATTTTATATTAATGGTAAGAATACAAATAAAAATATAATAAAATAATTATTTGTTGAATGTTTGAATATATATATTATTACTATTTATTAATTAATTTATATATTTATTACAATATTTATAATTTTAAAATATTAAAAAATATAGGTAATACAAAATATTTTGACCTGTTTTAAATAATTGGTATATTTTTTATTTATTTTAATAATTAATATTATAATTTAAAAAATATAATTATATTATTTAAAAATTATTATTTAATATAAAGAAGAATTTAAATAAAAATAATTTTAAATAATTATAAAATATATATTTAACTAAGTGTAATAAATTTTAATGTTATTAAGATATGTATTTTATACTTAATTATACATAAAAATAAATTAAACATTAATTATAACATCATCAGTATCACTTATAAAATAAATTAGTATTAACATCAGTATTAACATTATTTATATTAACTTACAAATTAAAAAAATATATATTTTAGAATGAATACATAAAATATTTACAGGTAATATAAAATAATTTATTATTAAATATGATATTTTTACTTATATAAAAAATAAAAATATTAATTTTGTAATGATTATTAATAAATAAATAAAATAATTTAACTTATAAAATTTGATTGTATACAATAATTTCTGATTTTCTCACAATTTATGCATATTTTGTATTTATGGTTAATTAACATCACTTAATTTAAATCATTATTACTTATAATTTAACTTATTACTTAGTTTATTTAAATTGAATTTATTTAATAATTATTACTTAACATTATATTTAATTATTTAATTCATCTTAAATTAATTTGATAAGTTAGAAGGTATTAACTCACTATATTCTAAGCAAAAGCATGAAATTCAATCAATTTACATAATTATAAAGATAAAATAGTCTTTAAATACTTTATTTATATAAATTTTATATTTTATCAAATTAACTTACATATAAAATATTTAAATATTTAGATATTTTCATTTAATTTATTAATTTATTTTTTAGATACTTATTCAACACTTAAAAGTAAATATTCAACATTATACCACTTAATTTTCAATTTTATCAAATAATTCAGGACAAAAAAATATTAGCATTATATTATTCTCTCTAAGTTAACTTGCTTTATTTTCTGCTATGCTGGCATGATAATTAATCATTTCCTTTTTCCTTTTTTTTCACAAATTTCTGGAGATGAAGTGAAGCCCTTAGCATGAAGAAGAATGTTGTAGAGATGTCCTTAATGCAAAACAAATAGAAGAAGATATGCATGTAGAGCTTAAAATTATCAAGATGCTGAAAAGACTAAATTAGTTTAAAAGTTTGACGAGAATGAGACAAAACATAAACTAATGGATTTTTAGATTCGAATTGATGAATTATTGATATAATAAATAATTGTGTAAATATTATTCTTTATATAAGTCAAAATAATATGATTTAATTTGAAATTAAGTTTATGAGTTATGAATATATTTTTAATGAATATAAAGTAAGGATAAATATATAAATAATATTTTTAATTTTATGAAAGAGCTAAATTAGAAATGAGTAAATTATAATAATTGACCTAATATGATCCATATTTATGGTATGATTATTTTCCTCCTTCTGTCCTCATCAACCCTAGAGAAACTTATGACGTATTCATGAAGAACCAATTCATCTAAAGAAAATTTAAGAAAAAAGGAGATTAAAGAAAATTATGAATTAAGATAGGCTTATTTAATATTCAAATTTAATTATGATAAATAAATTATAAAAGAAAAATTATTTAATAATATGGATGATTGTGGGGGAGACCTGTACACCTTTATATTTTAAATTAATAGTTATTATATATATATTATAAGTAAATATAATTAAAATTATTTATATTCTTCAAATTTAATAATTCATAAGTATTTTGTTTGAAAATTTTCATTAAACTATGTATCTATTTTGATATGAACCATTTTTCTAAACTAAAATTTGAAAATAGTTTTAGTTCATTTCTTAGTCATATAAGACCATTTGTTTTTGCTAGCCCCCATTTTGAATCAAAATTTTAAAATAATTTGTCCATTTGACAATGAAGTCACAATTTTTTTCCGAATGTTTGGGTTGTTTTTCGTTTATCCTTCGAATGCGATTAATTTTTACGGGTTAAGCACTTAATCCGTAAACATATTTAACGAATTTAATATGTCTATTTATGTTGTGTATTATTTAAATAAATATTCATATTAGATAGTTATAAAAAAAAAGAAGTGTTTTTTAAGAAAATTAATTGAAGTTTTCTAATTTAAATTCATATACAAATTCAACTATGAAAGACCTAAAGTAAAGGGTTATCACCTTAATATATTAGATTTGATTATTATGAAAAACAGAAAGATTGAAGTGATAAAACGAGGAAGACCACCCTTTAGCTAATACATTTCGAATGACACTATGTGAGAAATCAATGGAAAAATATATTATTGACATGTGCTGCTATTTTGCATTTAGTCACGGGTAAAAAAAATGTTGCTAGTGTTGCCTGGTATGTATTCTTGATTTTGACAGAATTTGTGTTATGGAAATGTTCTATGAAATTATTATTATTGATGTAGTTTTGCTTAAAAAAAAGAGAGAGAATTGTGTTTCACATTTAGGATGAATATTGGGACTTTTTTTTTTTCCAATTGAAACCTAAAAGTCAAGGATATCCTGTTCAAATCAGTTCAGACATATTTTTAATTATTAAGTTTTAAGAAATTTTTTATTTTTCTAAGTGAGAGTTTACTTTAAAAAAAAAAAAAAAAAAAAAAAAACTTTTTTATCATATAATCATTTTGCATCAAACTTTATATGATATCTGTATCTATACATTTTTTTTTTAATTTTATGTTTCATAAATGTGATTTTCAATAAAATAGATAATATTATTATTTAATTTTTTTCGAATTTAGAAAGTTAACACAATATATATAGGGCCGACTATTTGTTAAAAATATCAAACTATTTTATTAAATTTATTGTAATTTTAAATATAAATAGTTGTGGTTTGGTGGTTTAAAATAAAAAATTAGAAATTTTATATGGTTATGGGTTCAAATTTTGCTAAAAGCATTTTTTTTAACAATTTTTTAAACTAGACCTAAGATAATAAAACATATATCGACATTTTTCTACCAGGGCTGAGGCAGCTCAAACTTCGGGGCCGGCTCTGTATATATATATATATATATATAGTAACGATCCAATTTTAACTTCAAATATTTTAAATAATAATCGAATTCGTGACATCACTTGAAATCACTCTAATCCTATTCAAAAGATTATTTTAACATGTATTTTTATTATTTATGAACGTGGTATTTTCGTTTATTGGTGACATGATATTGAATAATTTATAAACCAAAAAAAAGTTGGTATGCAATATAAATTATTTAAAAAGTAAGTTAGAGTAAAGTTAGTTTTCACTTAATTGAAATCCAATTTAACTTGTATTATTTGACTTTACGTTTTTTTGGGTTATCATGTTAATTCTGAAATATTTTTTTTATATAATTTAAATTCTTTTTATTATAGTGTGGAAAAGATATGTCGTGTCTAGTCTTTCACTATTTATTAAATATTAATTTCCAAAAATAATTAATAATTTTAAAATATTAATACAAAAATATAATAATTAATAGTTTTAATTTTAAACTTTCAATATTTAATTTAATTATAATTAAATTACTCCCATTTTTTATATAAATAAATTATTTAACAAAACAAATCTGTAAAAATTTGTGTTAGATATATTAGTTAGTTTAATTTTTTATATTAACTGTAACATTATAAATAAAAATAAAAATATAATAAAATAATTATTTAAAATAATTATTTTGTTGAATGTTTGAATATATATTCTTACTATTTATTAATTAATTTATATATATATATATATTTATAAAAATATTTATAATTTTAAAATATTAAAAAAATATAGTTTATACAAAATATTTTGACCTATTTTATATAATTGATAATTTTTTATTTTAATATTTAATATTATTATTTAAAAATTATTATTAAATAAAAATAAATTTTTAAATAATTTCTTTTTAAAAAATTTATAAAATATATATTTAACTAAGTGTAATAATTTTATGTATTTTATACTTAATTATACATAAAAATAAATTATACATAACATAAATAACATAAGTTGAACAAAAGTATAATTTATTATACTAGGTAATATAAAATAATTTATTATTAAATATAAACTTATTATTTTTACTTATATAAAAATAAAATAAAAAATTAATTTTGCAATGATTATTACAAAAATAAATAAATAAAATAATTTAAATTATAACATATCATAGTATACAATAATGACTTATGAGTTTTTAACAATTTATGCAAATTGTATTTGAACTCTCTTTGTATTTATTGTTAATTAATATTTTATGTGTTTATTTTTTATATAAAATTTAAAAAATATCATTATTTTAAAACAAATAATAATAATAATAATAATAATTTTTGTGTTGATATATTAGTTTGTTTAAAATTTTATTTAGTATGTAACATTATAAATATATAAAAATATTATATTATTAATTATTTTGTTTATTGTTTGAATATATATATATATATTAATATATATTATTAGTATTTAGTATCTTTGAATATATATTATTATTATTTAGTATCATTTATTAATTCTTACATATATATTTATAAAAATAATTATAATTTTAAAATATATAAAAATAATAATTTATAAAAAATATTTTGACCTATTTTAAATAATTGATATAATTTTTTATTTATTTTAATATTATTTTTTTAAAATAGTAATTATATTATTTAAAAATTATATATATTATTAAATAAAAAAAAAACTAAATACGAAAGAAAATAAAAATTATTTTAAATGGTTACAAAATATATAGAAATGATTAGGTGAAGGAATTTGGTGAGAAATTACTTGGTATAATCTTATTCACTGAAAAAAAATCAAATAATTTCTTAAGTCATTCCCTCACCAAATTCTCTCTCTATCACTCCTCCAATATATATTATTAAATCTCACTTATACTTAATGTAAAAATATATTAATTAACAAAATAACTTAACACAATATTATTGAATAAATATTTCCTAATTTCTGATTTTCTAATAATTTATGCAACATTTGTATTTATTGTAAATCAAAAAAAATATTAAAAGATATTTTAAGATATAACTTAAAATATAAATTTTATACAAATTAAACTAATTCATATATGATAAATTTTATATCAAATAAAACTAATTAATATATGATAAATTTATATCAAATAAAACTAATTCAAGAACTAATTTTATGCAAAACACAGACTGACAACAAATAAAATCTTTCACATATGATAAAAAAAAAATACTAATTTTTAAATAGGTTTTAACAGATAAATCTCATTAGTTAAATATAATTTAAAATAAAGTCAGTAAAGGAGAATAAATGTCTGTAAATAAACTCTATAAAAACACATGTGTCAATTACTGGATATTATTTTTAGGCACTTTGGCTTCAAAAAGGTTATGAATAATGGTATTACACTAACTGTGTGAGTAAACCTTTCTTCTGTACAAACCAAGTTATAGCACAAATCCCCTCTATAAGATTGCAGCCAAGCCGATCACATCTCCCTCGTTGATTTTTGATTCCGATGTTGCAACTACTGAATTTCGCGACCTTGCTGCATAATAAAGCGGTTTTCAATGTTAGTGTCGAAATAAATCAAGGTGGTAATGTTTGATGTCACTGTAATTTCAAATACAATCAACAATCTTAACATGTTACATTTATAGCTGATTTTCAAAAAAATTATTTGAAATTATCCACTTAGTTATTCAATAACCCAAAAGATCAATCAAAGCCCAGGTAAAATAAGAAGTGAGAATGAGACATCAATACTTCCGAAAACAATTGAAAAGGAAAGAAGTGGACTTCTGATAAAATTCAAACTAGGGTTTAAAGAATCCAATAAAATGGGTGAGAAGCCATGAGAAAACGAAACAAAAGTATAGAACTTTTCATAATTTCGTTAAGTTAACACAAGTTTGAATAAACGTAACAACTAGATAACTATAATGCTAATCCTGTTACACCAAATTGGCAAATGCTATTTATCTAAAAACCACTTTAAGTGTGGACTGTTTGTGTTCAGCACAAGATTTCAAGAGGAGCTCCAAGAAAATGATTAAATAGCATTTAAAATTGTTAAATTAGTTCAGTCATTAAATCATCCAAAATTATGACCCGCCATATAACTTATAATTGGGAGATTATATGGACAAAGTTGTTTCTATAAATTGAAGAGGTATTAATAAACTACTTATTAATTAGTTCAACATTAATAAATACCATACCAAAGGCTTGTTTCATGTAGGTTATTTAGATTAAATCCAAATCATTCTTAAAAATTAATCAAAATAGTCCAACATCTTATAGTTCCCATCAAATCATCAATTAATCCAAAATATCTTTTTTTCATTGTAAAATTTTAAAATATCGAATAGTAAGGGTATTTTAGTCATTTCAATCAAATAATTCACCTTCTCGTCAAACAAGATTATCTGTAAACAATTTAGTTATTTCCATATAACAACACATCAAACAAGCCCCAAAACCAATTGAGAATTCAAATAATCCAACATCTTATAGTTCCATCAAATCATCAATTAAACAAAATACCATTTTTTCTGCCTGTATTTTTAAATATCAAATAGTAACGGTATTTCCGTCTTTTCAACCAAATTATTCATCTTCTCATCAAATAAGATTATTCATAAATAATTTGTTATTTACATATAACAACACATCATACAAGCCCCAAAACCAAAACCAAATGAGATTGGTAAAATTTGAACCTATGAATAAACCTAAGTTGTGATAGTGAAGCTAACACAATTGGGAGACGTGTCCAGGCCTAAGCATTGATTTGGTAAAGTCACAATGACCATCCAATAGAAGAGGCGTTAGTTAGATTCATTTAAGCATTGTTCTTTTATTCAGATGTAAGTTTGATTATTCCGTTTGTTTAATTCCGCATTTGTTGAGGCAAAGGGTTGTTTTCCCTTAACATAAACGATGTGATTTTTTTCTTATTTGGATTTTTAATGAAATTACTTCTTAAGAAAAAAAATCCTTACACCAATCTGTATTAGCATATAAGCAAGCAGGGAGTAGAAAGCAATAATACCTGAAACATTTGTAATTAAGTTTATACTTTTCTGGACAGCAAGTGCTTTTAACTTGTTTCCAGTGGCTGCCATTAGCAGGCTCTTCACAAGTTGTTTTTGCTCCTTAGGACTACTGGTCTTTGTTAGGGCGTCTTCAAAAGCAAGAAGGTCTTGTTGTGTAATACAAGGTAGAGAAAGCAAAATCTGAGAAGACACAGCAAAAAAGGGATAATTCAGAAAGTCTTAAAGTGTCTTGTGCATGGAATATTTTGTGGGGCCTATTTTTTTATCACATTTTACAATCTAGATCAGGATTCGAAAGTCTAGATTTGTTATGTTTGTCAGTTGTCACAAAGCACAATCATCTAGAAAATACCTTGGATCCCGATTCATAAAAGAATATTACACCAAATGAAGCAAAAAAAATCACTATAACCTGGACTATGATCCAAAGAATAATTTGGACCATGATTTAGTGCAGGTTAAATATTACATGATAATTAATGTTTCGTGATTTTGAGCCATGCTAACCTGTCTTGGTGCCGGATTCCTATCAGAAAGGTATATGAAGATTTCACGACATAGAGCAACCAAATCGGCACTTATTATAGCATTTGACTCGAGAGCCAAACCTTCTATGATTGCACAAAACAAGTCCTTAGAGACAAATTCCTGAAGTCCAACTGTATTATTAGTGGTAACTGCCAATACAATAAGAGCTTCACAAAATGAAGTAACTTTAGTCACAGATTCTCCATCAGTCCACTTGAAAATCTCCAAAGTAATATTGAATGCTGGCTGAGAAATTCTTTTGTTCTTGAAAAGAAAACTGCAATTTAAAAAAATGGAAGAAGTCAGGATCCAATAAAGACAAATAATTCTGCAAGGCATCGAAAGATTCGAAACCACTTTGCAAATTCACCATAAATAAATCTTCTAGAAGCAGATTCTTCAGGCATACCCAACCATAGAATTTGATGTAAATGATTCCAAGTCTCTGAGAGAAGATGGGTCAGGACGGTTGACATGCCCAGACTGTTCTAACAAAGGAAGCCCTGTGTTTACTCCCGGTGAAGCTAAAACAGAAAGAAGTGCAGAAATCTCGCGAGTCAAGTCTCTAAGTAGCTTTTCCTCCATTACTTCAACTTTGAGAATGGGTCCCGCATCGAATGAACATAAATCGGGGACTTTTGCCCGACCTTCCTGCAAAAGGCTTGACCAAGAGCTAACAAGGGCTTGGTGAGAATGATTAAATAATGGATGCAAAATATTCTCCAGCCATTTTTCCCACATATTTGGAGGGCAATTTTTGACCAATGGAATTATGACCAGGTGAACAAGCTGTCTTAGATGTCTGAATTCCATTGACTGTACATTCTCGATTAGTGCAATTGAAACATACTGACTGTCCAAACACTTGAAGAATGCATCGCCAATAGTGGTTGATAATCCCAAAACATTATACCTAGCAAATAAAACCATGCATTAGTAATATATTGCAGTAAACCTAAAAGAATACAAATCAGATAGAAGGCATGAATGGAGGAGTACAAAACAAGTTAGATTCGCATTGAAATAAATCCTGTTAGAATGTCAAGAAAGAAGACTATCAAAAAGGAAAGACAATAAATGAGGAAATTGCTATATAACCGTAAGAGGAAGGATAGAAAAGTCCATTGATATGTATCCCCAACCAAAACCAGTAGAGGGTTGGGAGATTACAATAATACACAGCTGTGCAGAAGCAGATGAAACTTAAATCCATATGGTCAGTTTTCTAGAAACATCTTATGCTTAAATTTAAAATTCATCAAGTTTCTCAATTAAAGGTTTTTCAAACTCAGACCTTTATTGTTGACATGAAAAGGATATATACATGGAAGAACAATGGCTTTTTATAATCACTGACAAAATTGAAAAAAAGAAATGCATCTCGTTGAGACGATAGGCAGATTGACCTTACTAATCATATGCCCCAAAAAGGCAGATGAGAGGACTTTTCTTTTTCAACGGATAGGCGACTGAAAGTGGTGGTCAATTGGTCGGACGAGCTACCTACCCCTAATTAAAAGGTTGGAAAGACTCCCTAATCGGCTCTTCTCAATTGCCAATAAAGAAAAGAGTATTAAATGAAGATGCCTAAAAACAACTGATGTCATGGCTACAACTGCAAAAACTACAATTATAGGTTTTTCAAACTCAGACCTTTATCGTTGACATGAAAAGGATATATACATGGAAGAAAGAACTGGTTTTTTATAAGCTGAAAGATAATCATTGAAAAAATGAAATAACAGCTGACAGGAATCAGCTCTTCTCAATTGCCAATAAAGAAAAGAATATTAAGTGAAGACGCATAAAACGACTAGAAGATGCCTAAAAACAACTGATGACATGGCTACAACTGCAAGAACTGCAAAAAGCATAAAATTATGATATTTGAAATCTCATTTCTTCCCCGAGAAAAGAACCAGTACATACCCGCTGTCCCTAATACCTTTCAACCAGTTTCGAATATCTGTTTCATTCGGCTCAGTACCTTCCTTGTTCATGTCAATTTGAGATCTGTCAACCGCACTCTTTCCCAATTTAGGGTTAGCTTCCCCAAGAAGACTGGTTTTTTCGGGATCACTGATTGCCATTGCAAATTTCATTTCTCCAGGCAACCCATGAGCTATGGAAGGAGACCAAAGAGAATGTACTGCCCGAAGCAGCTGCAGAGCAAAGAGTATGGAAACCAATTATTTATGAACACGTAACTACCTAAACATTAGATTCAATAATTATTTATGCAATGCAACTCTTTGTAACAGGCCAGAAAAAATATTAGGTAGTGTGTCAATGGAACTGAGAGGGTAAAATATTGAAAAATAGACATGGAGAAACAGACATTAATATTTTGTAAAATGAATAATGAAGTAAATAAAAACATAAATATGAAATTTGTAAAAAAAAGTATTCAACTAAAATTATAGGGCTTTTTTGATGATCCACCATCACATAATCATCAATCACTTCTTCTATCAAATCAATCAAATTGTCAACTAAAATACTTATCCTTACATTTTTCTTCATAAAATATTAAATGCAAAGGCTATTTTAGTCCTTTAACCCAAATAATCCACTTTTCATCAACCAAGTTCGTTTATCAAAATACCAGTATATTTAGAAGATAAAATAAAAACTACAGCAAACAAGCTCATATTATATGTGATGGATCCATCTCATTAATTAAGTAATAGATTAAATATTAATCATACTCTCAATAAAGGGGGTAACATCCATGATAGATGTGATGCCATTGGATGAGCTGGGGAAGTCCCTGAAAGATTGTTCTGTAGAGGTGTACTTCCCTTTCTAATACCACTGCGTTTAAGTGCCTTTTCAAAGAACGTCACAGTGTGGAACAGGGACCACATAAATGGTGTCTCAGAGCACAAACGAATCAAGCCTGCTGGTTCAGACAGATAAGTATTTTGCCACTCTAGCTGATTCCACTGTAAGCTCAAAGGTTCAAGTAACCAGGCTAAAACTTCTTGCTGCTGTTGAATACTGCAGCACACAAAAGAATTGAAGTTCAAACAAAAGAAAGCAAACATGAAGAAACTGAAAGCCAGAAGGTACTAACCCAGCTGAAGAAGCCATTACAAGAAATGCTTCACCTAAAAGATTATGTTCAGCACGTAGCAAACATCCCTCTTTTTGCAAATAAGCCATGGTGTCAGCAATTCCCTGTGGCACAAAATCATAAACATAATAAAAGTGTTAGCTTAGCTCTTCATAGTATTCATTATTTTCTTATACTAGTTAAATGCAAAATTTCAACTGATGAAAAGATAGTGAACGGACTTGACTCATTGAATCATGACTGTCTCATTTTTTAATATCAAAATTAGATAGAGATGAAATGAAATGAAACCAGTTCACTTATTTTTCTATTAAATCTTCTTGTTAATAGATCCCGAATAGAACACAAGATTAATTAGAGGTTATTCAATGTGATTGAACAAAAGACAAATATAAACCATAGCTAATCGTTTTGTTAGCATTCGAGACAGCCAACTCGGGTACTTCATATATATATATATATATATATATATATATATATATGCCCTTTTATCCATAATTCTAATACACCGAATGATTGAATTGTTATGAAGAACATTCAGGTCACGTGTTCCGACTCGTGACTTGTTCAAACTTAGTATATGCATTTTCGTATTATTAGAAGTCGTCTGCGCGACCACAATACTAGTACAAACTTTAACATTTAAAAGAAAATATATCTATCTAACTAACAATTATCCTAATCTAATTAGGCTTATCTTTTGGCCACGTCCTCATGACCCTTCTCAAAACCCTAATTTCTATCTGATATCATAAAGTTAGTTGAATATGATAATTAGGTTCACCCTTATATCAAATCCTTTTTCAATCTTAAAAAGATATTTGGCGAAAAGTTAATGTTTTATATTACCTTCTTTTATTTTATTCATATTCACACCACACCCTACATCATTTCAATACCACACATCTATAGAATTTACGGTACAATATTTATGAGATTAACAAATGATTGCAATTTAACAAAGCTTTTGAATGTTCTAAGTGGGTCAAGTAAAAGAGAAAAAACAATCTCACTCAACTACATGTTTATCTTCTTTAACTTGCAACAAATGTAGAGACTAATTACATAAACAATTAATGGAATATTATTAGGTAGAGTTCCATTTAAGACCCACATCTACACAATGAATTACTAATTATATATATAATCCAGATGTAAAGACAAATTCAAGGTTACAAAATATATTTGTGTAAACAGTCCAAGTGAAATTTTGGTAATTCTTAATTATCATTTTAAGACCTGCATCTACATAATGTCAAACACTAGTAGATAAATGATCACCCAATCGCTAAAAAAGATCATGGAAAAGCCTTAGTGTTATCTTCATAGGCCTTTCATAATGCCTTGAAAGCATTGAAAATTTGAAAACTAGTTAAATGCAGTGAATCAATCACTTTGAAACAGGTACCACGTCCTTTATATGTATGTCTTCATGTTAAAAAAAAAAAAGAAAAGGCAACAGTAAATTTATAAGCACGTCAACAATCATTTTTGAGGTGGAAGGTGGGATGTTCACTTTAACAAAAGCAATCAGGTGGGGTAATATCATTCCAGCATACAAGTATAAAGATATATAAATGACCTTCATATATGGAAGAATGCCTTTGTCAACAGCCTTGGCTATTCGAATAAATGATGTACAAATTTGTAATCTTGCATGTCGAGCAACATTTGTTGATGGATCCTACAAAAGAACCAAAGAGCAGTTAGTTTATTGTAAATTGACTTCAGTTACCTGATTTCCAATATACACTTATCACTTCTGGGGAAGAACCTTAATAGCATATGGCAGTGAATTCAGAAGCTCAAATAATTTGTTGATGACACTGCCAACTGCATCAGGGAAGTGTTTCAAAAATGGACCTAATGCATCTAGATAGTGGCCAAGTAATTCAACAAGAGCAGGTTCAGTCCATTTCAAAGAAAGCAGCTGCTGAAGTAAACCTTCAAAATAGTAATTGAAGTCATTAGACAATTAGCCTTAAGATGAATCTAAACAGAATTTCGAATAGTAGAAGTCTATGCAAACCTTCAAATATTCTATGTAATGCTACTTGGTGTTCAGAAGAACTGCCCCCATAATCACTTGATCCATCAAAAACTGCATTGACAACACTATCCAGCGCCAATTGCATGCTCTCTGGTACAGCTAACTCCTGAAAAACTCTATCTATTAACTTTTTGCAATCATAGAAGGAGAAATAAGAGTTCAAAGAGGGTGTTCTCCAACTACATTAACGAAACAATAATTTCTAAAACATCGGAACTGCCAGTATGGAAGAATCCAATATCCAAACCTGAACAGGACTAGCCGAAAGCAAAAGGCACTTAAAAATTGTGGCTACTCTCTCTGACACCCGAGAAGCAGCAATTACGGGCTTTACTGAAGAAACAAAGCGAATCAGCTCCAACTGCATCAAGAAGATCAAGCATGCACAAAATAACCAGTAAGAGGATGAAGTGAATTATCAAGTTATAATCAGCCAAAACCTATTGCATTTATAAAACCTATATCAAGACAAATTTAAAGCAGCAAAGAGATCGATCAGCAAACTAGTTTTGAAACAGATAAAAATGTTGCCATGAATTTCACTCTTTACACGTGATTTTTTATGCATTCAGAATTTCATTGATAAGACAAAGGCCACAAGAGTCTCAGTTTACAACTAAGAAGCATACAAATTCCAACAACATGATGAATCACTGGGGATCATTCAAACCAAAGACTATGCAGCCATCTGTCAATAACGGAAGAATCTCGGCCAAAGATTCAATGCGACACATTATTGTCTATATAAATATATAGATGTCAAAGCCCTAAGATTAAGAAGATTGACTCAAACTTGCATTGAAAGTTTTATAACCTTTTATTTAGTTACATAATAAAAACTTTCATTGAAAGTTTATAACTTTTCACTAGGGGCTTCATTTTCAATGAGTTTATAGGTATTAAATGTAATATATTGAATTGACCCCTCCCTTTACCTCTCTCCAATTTGTCATTTTCTATATAGATACTTTGAATTCAGAAGAAATGTTAGATGCAACAATTGGAAATTATCCTACAAATGTATGCTGCCGAACAATAAGATATGAAAATTGTGTATTAAAAGAAATATATCAAACTGACCCCCTCTTTATCTTTCCGCAATTAATCATTTTCTACATAGATACTTTGATTAAGGACGAGTTAGATATGGCAAATGGATTGTTTACAAATGTATACATGCCAAACTAAAAATATTAAAAAATGTGTATTTGTTTAATGGAAATAAATTGTTAATATCAATTTTTTCCATTTTAAAATGATACTACAAATTTTCTACATGTGAAGAAATAGATGTCAAATAAAATTTTAAATCAGTAATCAATAATACATGTAGAAAGGAAATAAATCTGACATAAATGTTTTTAGACAAATTAAATAATTGGTGTTCTAAATGACGACTTCTAATAATAACAACACTGTCTACATCAATTCTCCAATATACCAAATCTAGAACATGTAATATGAATGTCGTTAATTAAACAACTCAAATTTCAAGACACGATGAATTGGTACTAATAATTTTATTATTATTATTAAATAATTAAAATTAAACTTATTGATAGTACATAAATGAAATTGTATAAACTTTATTTAGTATATTAAAAGTTTGGTATAAATGTTAAAGAGTGATTATTTATTTGTTATATTTTTCTTACCTAAGCTAATTTTATTTTATTTTTGATAAAATTGAATTTGAAAATTAAAACAAAATGTATTGTTTGAGTTCGTAATAATGATATAAAGAATTATTTTGTAAGGACAAAATAATGATACCATATTACTTAATTTAATTTAGTTGTATGATATGAACTCTTATAGGCAAGTTCTAATTATAAAAAGAACGAATGATTATAATATATATATATATATATAAATATAAGTACATAATAACATGCATAAAAGAAGGTTACAACTAGTGATGAAATGAAAAAGAGAAACCTTTTGCTCACACAAGGAAAAATCACAACAATAATCAGGGTATTCAACACTATTTAAGATGGAAACATATGTAAGGAAGATAATAAAAACATCTTCCATACAAAAGAATATTATGGTGAACTAAATATGCATGACACAAATAAACTCGCTTCATAAAGTGGAAAAGTTTAACAGCATATGAAAACAGTAAACAGTTAATCATATAAATTTGCATGAAAACCAAATAGAAAAGAAAAGGTTTACGTACAAGCTTGGAACGGTATTGGCTGAATTCGCCTTTTCCTTCAAAATCTTCATTCCACAATTCAAGGGATCCAGAAGAAAAAGATGATCCAGGAAGAATCTTTTCTTTCTTTACCAAGCGCCTGAAAGATGTATCAAGTATAGCAGTGCATATATCATCATTCAGAAGAGCCAAGAGGTTCTTCTTCTCTTTACTGCCATGACCTAAAGCAGAGTTCAGAATAATAGCTGAACCATCTGCAGTTGTTGGTGTGAGGATCTTTGGTTTGGACAATAGGTCTCTCAACAGAGCCTGCTCCCAGACAGAGTAAAATGTGAAAAGAAGCAAGTAAGAAGATGCATATATAAATACAACTTATATTTCAAGAAGAATATACGAACCAGCCAAAAGAGCATAGATTGATAATGAATTGCCAGACTATCATGTCGGAAGTAACTTAGCATCTGAAAAGAGATTAAAGTAGTTAGTTTTAGTAAACTACAGCTAGCATGAAAAATGCGAACCCTTATGAACTATACGAAATGCAACATGAAGCGTGTCCAAAAGAGTATTATACGAATCGCTCAAACAATACATAGTTTTCACATAATATCCCCATTTAGGAACTTATTGTTTCTGTATCTGGATCCATTTTCGAAAACATAAATAATTTTTTTTGTTTGACTTAGTTCAGTTTCCAAGTGTATCTACATTTGGATCGGCGTACATAAACAGAAACAAAAAGTGTTCCCAAATGAGGCATTCTGGCAGATAAATTTTTAAGAACCTCTTGAATCTATGGTTAATCAGTTTCATAATTAGTTCACATAAATTATACAAGGACTATTCTCACATACCTGTTGCAGATAAACAGAGACGATTGTCTCATCTCCAGAGACACATTGCAAGTTTAAAGATCCCAAATTTGCCATACTATCACATATACATTCAGCAAATTCAAGTTCGCTCTCATCAATACAAGAGATAGATTCAGATCTACGCAAGAAATCGTTGGAAACACCCATCAATTTCTCAAAGACAATTCTCATAGCAGAGTCATACTCAGTTGTATCATCATATGGTCTCTTCCTGCAAAAGCTCAAATTAAAAATACCCAAAATGAACAATTCTTTCGCATCAGAAAGAACATACCTTGAAGAAACAAGTTTGAAAAACTCCGCAGCATGAAGACGAAAATCGGGTGAAGAAAGTAAAAATCCACACCTGAAGAGGTGGAAAGAGGTAGAGATGAAACCCTTTAACTTGATTGTTTAAATAAGAAATAACACAATTCATAGAAAAATACCCATGAACTATTCCATGTTTTGAAAGTTCAGGTAAAGGTGCCCACTCCGCATATGCGTTAAGAGCATTCAGTGTAGCTGTTACAGTTGCTGCATGCTGTTTAGCTATGTCAATTCGTTGTTGCCCTGCTTCACTAATGACTGCTCCAAAATGTCTTTCAAGTAACTGTGTATGAAAAAAATAATTCAGGGAGACATAGATAAGGGGAAATTATAACAGAAGTTAGAATCAAAACATACAGAATAGAGTAATGGAAAAATATCAGATAAAGATTGAGTCAGCCCGCGCAGAAGTAATCTCCGTCGTTCACCTGAACACGGTAGATTAAAATGAGTGAGATAATTTGATGTGTGCACCCAAAATTAGAAAGAAGACTACTTTATTCATAAATCTTGAACTTCTTTTCAAAACCAGAAGCATTTATTAAAATTATAAGCTCACGGTAGAACAGATGTTCATCAGCAATCATCAAAACAAAAATCTAATATATATCTTCATTATTCACTGTAATCAGTTAAAGAAAATCCAAACAATTTACCAGCTTCCAAAGTATGAATTAGAAGCAAACGGTGGATATAATAATTCAGAAAAATACTCAATTGCAAAGACCAATAAATTACAAGGTAGTATTACAACCTAATAGACCCATTATTAATGCCAATTTGTTGCCATGGTATGGAAGGATGTGTCTATAGAAAACCCTAAATTTATCAAGACAGTTAAGTGTTAATAATTAAAAACCAGTTCCTCCAGTAAATGACCTTCTAAGTCTTCATTGTGAACTGTAATGTCTTCGGGGAGCCACCTTAGTGTTATTGAAACCAATTCAGCCTAAAATACATGAAATAAACCACATTCAGAAATCCATCTGAAAAAACAGAAACCTATGGAAAGAAAAAAAGAAAAAAAACTAAAAAAGTCCTTAGATTGCACATACTTGAACAGGGCCCTTTCCGGCAAGGGAAATTAAAGATGGAAAAAGTTCTTGCCATAGGTTTAGCCCTTCTCTTCTGATTATCTGAGAAAATGGTGAAATGAAAATGAATATATGATTACAAAGGGATCATAATACATAACCTCTAAGAATAGGAAATATTATATTTAACCTCAGCAACAAGAGCAGCTGTCTGACTTTTTAGAGCCCACTCTTCACAGGGGTTGGACATTTCAGACATCATGTCAAAAGCAACCTTTGCAAAGTTATGTCTTTCCCCCGAACTTAATTCCTCCCAGCGTAAACGAACCATGTGCTGCACATAAACATAACATTCAAAATCATTAAACCCAAGACTAGGTTAAATACTATTTTTCCATACTAGAGCTCAAAGTTTCAATTTTTTCCATTATAAATAAATAACTCATCAACCAAGTAACCCTTACAATGAGTAAAATCTATATTGAATTACACACACAAAAATTACTTCAAAATAACCTTGGTAACAAGTTGCTTTGTGTCTTGATAAAATGTCATTGATTTGTAACCAAATTCAATTTATGTGTTGTATAGGTTACAGCTAGTATTTTCTTACAAATACTTAGTAATTACATGAAGGTGTCATTACAGTAGGCTGGTGCATAGACAAAAAGATAGAGACGCAAAAACATAAAAATAAATAAAAATAATGGTTTAAAAAAGAGAATTATATTTCTTCGGCTAATGTTGTATGCTGAATAAAGACCTATCAAGAAATTTAAATTGAGAAGATCCAGCTATAAACTATGGGACAAGGAACACCTCGACCACAATATATATACATTGTCTCTATAAGGACTCTAATCATTGACCAAGCACACAATTATCTTGGCACGGTAATGTGAAAGGATGCAGATACAAACCTGAAGCAGTTTATAAGCATGTAATCGAATTTCAGATGACCACTCCTTCTTGACTAAAATAAATGATATGCTTGCCAACACACGAATGTCTCCACCTTTTATCTGCAAAGAGTGGAAGATATAAAAAAACAAATGACATCTAGAAACCAAGTGTTTAATGCTGAATACTTAATTTTAAGTACAGAATGAGTGAAGACTTTCCAAAATAAATGTTGAATCAACCAAATGAATATATTCAAATTTTAAGAACTTAATATGTAAATAGAGTTGATCAAAATGGAACTAGCATCGAGAAAGTACTTAGACTATTTAGTACTTAAGGACTACTTTACCCTTATCATGACATAATTTTATTAACTTCAAGGGGTTAAAATTGTCTTTTGGACACTTTTACTAACTTATCGAGTTCAAATAATTTTTAGCTAATCTCAATCTAAATAATTAAGTGGTTTGAAATAGCAGAAATCTAATGAACTTAATTGAAATAAGCACTTAATCATTAAGATAAGTTGATAAGTTATCAAAATGATTAAGTCTTTATTCAGCATTTCTAAATTATCATTGTTTGGATAAATAAAAATGGATGTGGAAAATAAAATATTATTGTGAGTTCTTCAATGTGGAGGTATTAGTTGGGGACTGTCCAGAGACTTCAAAGAGAAATATCTGCAATTTATGCAGTGTCAACCAAACAACTCATGCCAATGAAATGATGAGAATTTCCCTGGAAATTGCAGGTAGAAGAATCACAAAAATGAAACACACAATCATTCATTGATAAATAGCTTCCGAGCTGGACAATCACTTAGCTCAGTTGTCAAAGTACAGATAATTCCAATAAGAATCATTGCAAGTTCAGTAACATCAAGAGGTTAACGCCTTTTCAGAAATCCAAACCAAGCCACAGAAGAAATTAGCTACTTAAACAAAGAGGCAAATCAACCCAGCTAATACAGACCTCAGTCATACATAGATCAAACAAAGTTTTCTTGGATTAATTTTAGCTCATGACTTGATACAGATTATAAATCATAACTAATGTCTGCATCTAGACCACCATATTGATGGTGAATTCAACCATCCTTGTAGTCTTGAAGTGGGTTTAATCTCTAGGGCACTCATCAATAAATATTCAAACATAAAACCCCTAAACCCTAAACCTAACACTTCAAAAGATTTTAACTTTTCAACTCCAAAAGTCGATTCATTATCAGAAACTAAAAGGGGGGTTCACAAATAAGATAAAGGAAACAAATCAATCAATCATGCCTTATGAAAAAGAGTACACAACATCGGCATATACACATATCAGAGTTTAAGGGTGAGAAAGAGTACTGATTCTAAGTAAGATACGGCAGCTTTTCTAGCGTCCGGTGAGGTACTCCAGTCTAGAACGGCAACAATGGCCCTTGCTACATTGTTTGCTACCCCACTTTCGTCCATTTTTCTGTCTTTTTACCTAGATTTTCTGGATTCGGCAACAATTTTACAGATGATTGGAGATTTGAGAAGGGTTTTAAAACTTTATGTAGAGAGAGAGAAAGAGAGATGAAAGAGAAACTAGCGGACAAAGGCTAGGAACATATGTTCACTCCTGGCAGTCTTAACCAGAGATTTATGAAAAAGAAAAACTCAAAATTCACAAACACGCAGTAATATATATAGGAAGAAAATAATCACAAAAAGGACCTTAATATTTTCTGTAAGGATCAAATCATCTCCTAAACTTTTCGTTATACTATATAGCTTAATTGGCAAATGGGATAATAAACCTAAAGTTTGGCATTAGGAATTCTAGATGTTTGACCAAAAATAAAACTGTATATTATTTTTTTAAGTATATTATTAATTTAATAAGATAATACTTTCAAATATATATTAATCATAAACATATTTATATTTATATAGGTGGAATTGTCGAATTATAATTTTGAAATTTATTTTAAATCTCATTATTATTGACAATTTAAGATTTTTTATTGTTAAAATTATATCAAACGAAATTTTAACATGTTATTTTTATTTAAATGCATTTATTATTTACGTGGAATTTATAAATAATAAATAAAATATTTACTTAATTAAACTCCCGAATTTTAACGAATTAAGAATTTTAAGTATTGAATTTAAAAAATCAGTAATTAAAATCTTTCATTAGTTGAAATTTGGTAGTTAAATTAGTTATATGATTTTTTTATTTTTTTTATTTATAAATATCACGTATACTAAATTAACTTTGTTTGAAACTATTTAAATTAAACTCGTTTTATATAACTTTATCACTAATGAACCACAAATTACAAAATTTGAAAGATGCGGTTTGAAATATCAATTAACCCTGATAAGAAACTATAATTTGACAATTTAATGTATTTATATATTTAATAAAGTTTTTTAAAGCTCAACTTTATTTTTGGTTACAGATATTAACTAGTTCATGTCTAAGTATTTATTTTTAATTACATATTCATCTCTAAGTATTGTGAAATATATCTTTTTATAGTCATAAATTTTAACCAAAAATCATTCATTTAAAAATAGTGATAGCAATTCAAGAAATCTTATTACCATCCTTCCCCGAATCTACAAATTCCGTCCCAATCCTATAAGGGGATTTTAAATAAGAATCATCACTGTCCCGATTGAGGACGGAGTTCGCCGCGGTGCACCAAAAACCGAAAGTCATTTTACTTAAAATATATATAATAAAATAAAATAATTTATATATTTAAGATAAAATAAACTTTTAATGATTGCATTAAATAAAAAAAATAAAGAGTATTTTTTTTTTAGTGAAAAAGGAAAAAAAATAATAATTACATTAAATAAGTATATATGTTAATTATTTTAAGCAATTATCATTAAAAATAAAATTCTGGTTCTTTCGGTTCAGTTCGAGGATTAGTGCAGGGCATGTAATTACCATACATGCCTCAAAACCCGATTAACATATTTCGGGTTTTTCTGAATTCGCATCAATCTCGTCAAAGAGGGAAAAACCATACCAATCGGTTTAAGTTGATTACCACGGGACAATTTTAAAATATAATCCTTACTCTTAAGTATTTTTTTCAAATATACAACATGAATTCTTTCAATGCACTATTAATTATTTTTCAAAATTGAAATTCCTAAAAGGAGTGTATATGTATTGTGCATCTTTTTCACGACTTGCACTAAGTTTGTGGCTTCTTTTATTTCGGAATCAATTTATTCACTTGGTTTTTATTTTTTTCATTTGATTTTATTTTTATGTTTACTTTTGTTTATATGTTTCTATTCTGATTTGTTCTAATAAAAAAATAAGATAAGGATAAAAATTGAATCATTTCTTATGAGGAAATTAATAAAAGTAAATACATAAAAGATAAATCAATATGCATATCAAGGCAAAGGTCAATGTTTGGCTATCAAGGCAAGATAAATAGTCAAATGGGTATAATTCTGCTTACCTAACATAAAAATAAAATCAATAAAATTTGTTTTTTTTAATGGTTCAAGAAATATTTCTCTAACATTAGTTTTTTATATTTGCCCTTTATGTCAATTTTGCTTAGAGTAGAAAAACTTATTTTATTGCATCATCTTAACACAAATTTAAATTACGCAAGGATTTACCTTTCATGTATTTTATTCTCACCATATCGTTTTCTCAATAAAAAAAACATATATTACGTCAATCGCATGTAATATTTTTGATTTGGAATCAAATAGAAATAAGAATGGTAATGTTATAATATAAAGATAATATATGGTAAGATATTATCATAATATAAATATTATAAATTATAATGATATCAATATTATATTATTATATTATTATAGTAAAAGTTTTTAAATAAAAAATATAATAAATAGATTTGTGTTAATAATATATATTATAAGATATTATTGACCCAGTATGAAATATTTTTTTTTTTCTAACCTAGATTTTTTACTCAACCAAGTGGTCCAAGTCAATGTCTATCTGAATACATATTCATATGCCTTTAATATGAAATACACCCAAAATCGTCACTTTAGCTATATTCATGATGATTTTTATTATTTATTGTTCATCACATAAAATATAATCCAAATATGTTTTTAAATTAATTCATGTACACAAATTTTGATTCTCTTTTGTTATTTCTAAGTAGCTTAATTAAGAAGTCGGGTTCAAGTCCCACTAAGAATTAACTTTTTTTCAAAGTTTCGATTCTCATTAAGTTAATCACCCCAAGACTAAACCGGGTAAAAACAAATACAAATAATTGTGGGTTAGTCTACACTTAGACCTAACCTGAAGAACCCGCCAATCGATTTCTCACTTCAATACGGTGGTTTGAATATTAATCGAATTTAAAACAAAATTTTAAATTCTTATTAGCATCATGGTTTAAACTCTAATGAAGTACACTCAAATTAAACAAACTTTATTGAGATTTTCAAGTTACATGAACAATAAGACCTTTCCAACCACCAGCAATCAAGAGATGTATCAAAATAACAGAACAAATGATTGACTCTCAAATAACAAATAGATAAGTGCCCTAACTGAAAAAAGGAAGAACTAAAAGAAATCCCATTTGCATAATCAAATTTTCAGAAACATTTAGATATCAAATCAAATATACCTTGAGAAAATGTGTACTGATAGACTCTCAATAAATGTAAATCCTTAATGTATGTAAAGAGATAAAGAAAAGAAAAAGAAATTTTTTAAACCCAACTTTCCTTCCCTTTAACCTCATTTTTTCCATTTATACCTTTTTTTGTTCCTGGTCGTTTCCTGCCTCTTGAACCGCCAGCTGTGGCGGGCTCACCCAAAGGACCTGACCAGTTTTCGATCATGTCCTTTGGATAATTATTAAACGAAGTTGAACTAAAGGGGATATCTGAAGGGATTGTAGTAGGATCAATACGGTGAGAAGAACCTAAAGGAACACCAAGCGCTCCGTCTTGGTGAGGTGGAGGGAACTTTTCACTCCTGCTTTTTGCATTTGCATGGGTTATAAGCCGCCTTCGATGCTGTTCAACAGGATAAGTCGAAAAAAGTGTCAAACGAAAACCTTTTCAGATTCAAAAAAATAATAATAATCATGAATTCATTGAATTTCAAATTTCACTACTTTCATCAAATCATTAGCTAAAATATAGAAATACCCTTTTATGTTTTTCATATTTTAAAATATTAAACACTAAAAATATTCTGTTAGCTCAAATAATCCAATTTTCATCCAACAGTGTATTTTTCCCCCCAAAATAAATCGGTTTATTTCAAAAGAAAAATAAAACAAGCCCTTAGTGAAGTTTCCACTAAAAACACTAACATATAAGACAATTTATCACTTGATCTGAATAATTAAGTGAATAATTGAATTATATTTTCTAATAATTGTTATATCTAAAATCACTAAATTATTAGATGCAGCTCAAATTAAACTAAAAGATTAAGTTAAAAAATATGACTTCATTTGGGAAACTAACTCGTTAATATGATAAGAATATACAAAAGACAACTTTAACTCATGTTAATTAATCACATTAAGTTACTGTATGGCCTATTTTAAATATTTTCTGAACATTAGATCCATATTTTATTAAACCAACTTACATATAAGTGCTTACTTTTATTGATTTGATCATTATTTATTTTTCAAACACTTAAAATTCAGTATTCAATATTTAGCATTATCAATCGCACCAGGTAATGCGACAAAAATTGGATTTTGACACATGTGAGATAGCTTTAACTTAAGTTTGAGAATCAGTTATTGTAAATGGTGAGAAATAACTGGTAACATATAATAGTAAAATAAAGTAGACATACATCCATATTAGACTGAAGCTCAGCATTGGCTTCTGGAGCAGGAACAGCACGAACAGCCCTACCACGTGATCTTGTTTTCTTGGCACCATCTACCTGGGTTTTGTTTGCAGCTCTGAGCCTGTGTATGCAAAGATATCATGTACCATTTTCATTTCATTTGATACAATAAATTTTTAATTATTTGGCACAACACAAAGGAAGCATTCTACAAAATATAAATTTGCTACCTTAACCTAGATAACCCTCTAAATATAGTCAAGAAAGAAATCATTGAGTTTTCTTTTAAGAGGGGGGAGTAAGAACTCATAAATAAGCCCTCAAAGTATTCACTAATTTGTTTAAAAACATTTTACAAGCTTACATGCACCCCCAACGCATCCCGGGGGAAGCTAGCACAACAATCCATCACCATGACCCCCAACTTTAATCAAGGTGCTTTCAATAGAAATCATACATGAGACAATAGGAGGTTAAGCCCCTTAGTCCAAGATTCATGCTTTTGAGTTATTAGCGTGGGTATAAACCATTCAACTATGAGAAATTTTTGTTAGGAACCACTTTTAAACATCGATTTTTAATGGGATTTTTTTGTTCGAACTCTCAGCCATCTAGTGCCATTTTTATTGATTGTACACATTTAATATTTGCCACATATAACTTTTTTTTTAAATAACTACTCTAAATAGGTGTTGAGGCAATAAACATAAAAGGGTTCAGTTAGCAAAAATGGTCATACATGGCTATGAGTTTGAACGGAAAAAATCCAGTTAAAAGTAAGTTATCATTTCAAAATGGTTTCATAGTTGATAGTTTGAGGGCAGATTCAAATTCGAGAAATAGTTTGAGGGATTATTTAAGGGTTTACTCTTAATTATAAACATGTAAAGTCATATTTTATGGGAAGTCTTTACAGTCTGAAATGTCAAAAAATGCAAAAAAGTAGGAAATTAGTTATTAGATATTAAGGAATGAACTATATCACCATGAAATCTACTGTGCCCTTCAGGTTTTTCTTATGACCAGCTAAGAACAAACAAAACTGAATAAAGATATCTCTAGAATTAGAAAACAGAAAACACTATTTAGGCACAGTTCACAACAATAAAAAGAACAAATAATATGAACTTTTAAGTCTCATTAAAAGCCATGTATATGTGATTTATAGAGAGGATGGAAACTATCATGTAATGGTTTGTCATAACAATCTAAAATGTATTTTCCCAAAAAAAAACAATCTAAAATGTATCTCTATGACTTCAGTAAGTTTGGAACCAAACAACTCCTAACAACTAACATTAAAAGAATTAATCAAAATATCAAATAACTGTAAATGCTCATCTCACCTGCGAGCCTCATCATCACGTCGTTTAGCATCAATCTCTTTAGTTGGAGGATATTTTGGCAGAGAAGATGGATCACAAGCATAAGGTTCTGTATTGAAAAACTAGAAAACAATAATTAATTAGAAAATTAATTCAGCAGAAAGTAAACGACTTAACTAGAGAAGTGAAGAAAATAACATGAGATCTCAACTTTCATGTAAGTTTTTCTTTCATCTTCTCTCTTCTCTTAGTACCTAATCGATGCCACACAACCTTTGCGGTATTCTTGGTTTATTAATACAAGCTTAACTTCTTCAGGAACAACCCGAGATTACTCAACTAAGATTGCCCGTCATTTGCGTTCAATTTTGCAAAGATTATGATTATTATATTTTTGCTCAGAAGATTATATTACGATTTTACTGATGTTGATATCTAGACAAACATGATGTCCTTTATTTCTTTCTGTTAGAACAGCGAAGAGTTCTCCTACGCTAATTGCATTTCGTTTGTTCCCCTCCTGTTGTGCACCCTAATGATATCATAAAGACCTTTTCGTAACACTTTTTGTTTCTGGATCTTAATCCGTATCTAGATGAGAACCACCAATATATTTCTAAATTTGTGTCACTAGGTTCTGTGTTTCAAACATGATCTCATCTGGATCCACATCTCTCACTGAAAACAAAAGTGTTTCCAAATGGTGAACTAAGAGGAAAATGGAAAATTTAAATTTTAAAAGCCACTTAAAGACAAATTTCATATGTAAGAGATTTTAGATATTTTATGTAAAGACTTACATCACTTCTTAACGCATCAGTAGCAGTTCCGCGCTCAGCTGGATCAATGGAAAGCAGAGTTTCAATCAAAGGCAGAGATGAAGGAGGAAAATGTTTGAATGTCTCTGTAATGCTTCGCTTGTATGGATCCCGCGGCTTAAATAACGTTGCATTAGGTAATTTTGACTTCTTCCAGTATTCATCAGATGGAGAGCCACATAGTTTGAATATCTTGTGCAATTGTTCTACCTTGGTTACAGAAGAGCCAGTGTTAAAAGCAATAGATAAATAAGAAATATGAATCAAAGAGAAACATAACAAGAACAATGCAAAGTAAATTAATGGCATCAGGGATATATGTCAGGAATTATGTAACACCTGTGTCAACCAATGTCAACAAAAGGGATCTTGAACCTGTTCTGGATTCTAAATAAACTGCAGTAGAAATGCCACCTAAAACTGTATTCCGAAGTTAAAAGATTCGAAAGATCAAACAAGAAAAAAATGATATGATAAACTCTACAATGATGGGTTTCATTCAGAAATTGAGGAAATCTGGAATTGCAAGCACAGCACCAACCCTTGTAGAAATTCTTGCCACTTTTTTATGTTTTAAATCAACAAGGAAACAAGAATCACTGGTGCAATCACCCACTAGTGTCATAAAGTTGGATATATTTACATGTTTTTTTTATTTGGCTCACAGTTTATAAGTGTTTCCACATGGGGTCATTCTGCCACTTTATAATCATGGGGCGTTCAAAAACTTAACTTAGTCAAAGACAGTGAAAAAATTAATGGTTGTTTGACTGTTTCTCATCTGGATCCGGATATTAAAAAATATACTGCCCCTTTATAATCATGGGTCAGTTCCATGTACATCTATTAAAGATTCAAGGGAATGTCTGTTGATAGAAGTAGTTTAATCCTCTTTCTTTTTTCTAACACATTGCTCCTTGGTAACAATGGGGTCATTTTTAAAGTGATCTTGATGTATGTAAGAGCTATGTCACCTAAGAGACAGTATATGAAACAGATTTTAAAACATAAAAAGCCCAAAGAAAAATGTCTTCACTGTAACAAAAGCACCTTCATTTTCTCTAGCTTAGAACAGAACAGAAGAACAGTGTTTGTCCATTTCTTTTGTAAAGTCTTGTAGTTGCCCACTGTATTCTCATGGAGTTTATCCATGTTATAGCTATTATGTTCTTCAAGCACAAAATATACATTTTATTGAATTTGAAATTTAGGAAACTCTTTACAAGAGAGCTATAAATAAAATTGCAAACTGAAATATAATCGGATCCACACTATTTGGAATCTAGTATTTTGTCACAATCATGATCTCAATGAAAATCATCAAAGTTAAAGATTGAAAGTGATTTGTTTTTGTTTGGTACAAGAAAATTTCTAGATCATCATCCAGATTATTTTTTGGATCATGATCCAGATTATTTATTAGATCATGATTCAAATTATAGAGTGATTTTTGTGATTCATTTTGTATACAAATTATTTTATAAATCATGATCCAAATTATTGCGTAGTTTTTTATTTCATTCGTATAAAATTGTTTCTCTCGATGATTATCAGATTATTGTCAAGATCATTGAGATTTTTTGGCAAGTATAATAAATGTATTTTTTTCCGAATCATTATCCACCTGAAAAAAATTGATAACAAAATAGCCTGCTATTTTAGGAGTCATGTTTGCACTAACTAAAATAGACAAAACACTTATCAGGTATAGTTTATGTGTAATCAAACATATTATAAAGAAAAACTCCAACATAACCTGCCACCACTATGCTAATAAGTTTCTTGAAATAACCAGCAATGCTATAATGAAAAGCAGGGAGACAAATATCAGGAGAAAGTAAGGGACTCCAAAATCTAGAATATGGAATTTGTGGGTCAAGCAAGAAAAAGGGAAGCCCTACATTTAATAATGTTGGTTCTATTCAGTAAAAAATCCATCTAGCCATAGTCCTACTTACAATCTAATTCTTTAGCTTTATCACAAGAATCTCTTTTGCTTAAGAAATAGCCCTACACGGTCATGGAACTTCATCAAAATTTTCATCAGCAACACTGAAGCACTCTGAATCCTTGAAGTTCACAGACCTCACATACAACTAAGATGCTATACATGTTCACAGCCAAAACAAATGCATTACAGAAGAATCTTTTGTATAAAAAATAGCCAAGATCAGTGGCATTTTGGAAGAATTAATTTTTAGAATCATATTATGTAAAGACATTTCTATAATCCAATCTTCCAAGTATTTTTGCACATGAAAATGGAACTTGGCCAGAACAAAAACAATTTAGGACTAAGGCCTATTTGGAGAAACAAAAAGTTTAGGTCACTAAAAAGAATTTTGAAGCGCTACATAATTTAAGTAGGCGGTTTTTAACTGTTAGTTGAAAAAACAAACAACCTGTTATGTGCTTAGATACACTAACAAACTTATTTTAATTATTCAAGGGCACTGAACTAAATTAGTAAGGTGTTTAATAACAAAACTTAATGATTAAGTACTTATTTGAATTAAGTTCATTTGATAACTGATATTTAAAATCACTTAAATATTTAGATCCATTTCAAATTAAGCTAAACACTCTCGCTTAATTTCGTTATTAATGAATTCCTTAACTAATGAAAATCTAAACGACAAATTTAACCCTTATAAATTAATCAAATTAGTCATTATCAAGGAAAAATAGTCTTTAAGTACTTTCCTGACATTCCAAATTTTATCAAATCAACTAGCATACCAGGCACTTTATGATTAGATATTTCATTTTGTTTATTGAACATTTATACTTAACTAATTTCGAACTTAAAATTAAGTATTCAACACTTAATTTTCAGTTTTATCAAACACACCCTAAGAGTAAACCTTCTTTTGTTTCTCCTATAGCAACTACTTCTTCAAATAAAGTTGTAATTAATACTTGAGATCAGTGGCTACTGAGCGCCAAAACAAAAAGTTGAGACAATCACCGCATGTTGTGTGGTTGGGTGGAAGAATGTCCAACTTTTACCTACAGTTCACATGCTTGATATGCACCTAAACCATTATTGATCTGAAACTCAGGCCACATACTAACTACATCCATCAAAATTATTCATTCCACTAGGAATCCATTGCATTATACACATCTATTACACAACAGTTTCATATTTGTGAACTTCAATGAGGGGGTATAAGTAATTCTAAAAATAGATTGGATGTGCTAAAACAAAAAAAAAAAAATTGGAAAGCAATACATTTGAATGTGAAAAGAAAGGATAGAGAAAGAAATTGACTATATTTGGGAAGGCTGATAAATAGTTTACCTCATTACGACCAGGCATGATAGGTTTTCCAGCTAATAATTCAGCTAAAATGCAACCTGCACTCCATAAGTCTATACTTCCTCCATAATTGGTAGCCCCAAGAAGTAGCTCAGGAGATCGATACCAAAGTGTAACCACCCGACTAGTCATAAGGTGCCTATTACTAGGGTCAACGATTGTGGCCAACCCAAAATCAGCTATCCTCAAAATACCTCCGTCGTCAATAAGAAGGTTTGAACCTTTAATGTCACGGTGGAGTACACCACGACTATGACAATGCTCAAGGCCAGATAATAACTGTTGCATGTAACACTTAACCTGTGGTGTAGACAAAGTACTGATAATGAATATACATTATATGACTTGCAGGAAAAAAAAAATACAATTATCATTATTGAAACAATGTCTAACCTGCTCCTCAGTAAACTTAATATCCGGGCTAGCAGCAAGTCCAGCCAAATCATGCTCCATATACTCAAATACCAAGTATAAACTACACGACATTCTTGAAGTAACCAAACCTTCCAACTTTATAACATTGGGATGATCTAACTTCCGTAAGATTATGATCTCTCTGCACATGAATCTCACACTTTCTGGTTCTAAATTATCAAATCGCACCTTCTTTAAGGCAACAATTTTTCCAGAAATACTATCCCTCGCTTTGTACACATTGCTATATGTCCCTGATCCAATCTGAGATATATAAAGAAAGAATCAGTTATCCGAAGCAATTTAACCTTGGTAAACTTGTACCTTCCCAGGAACAAAGAAAGCCTCATTGTGTGATTTGTATGAGTTAAGCTTTTGAAGGACAAGGCACAGAGTGCCAATTAACACAAAATCATTGTCAAAAAGCATCCAATGCCTTGCCATGGCCAAACCAAAAATGTAAGAGGATAAAAGTTTGCCTCATCATGCAGGTGCCAATGACAACAGGCAACACATACATAGGTTAGTTCCATGATGGAACCTGATCTCTTCATAAAGCCTAGACCATACATTATCTGGAAAGTTATCAATCTGGAGATGAGAACTTCTGGAAATATATTGCTCTCATTTTTCACCAAATAAATTCCTCTGAAACCCAATTTAGGTCCTAACAATGATGTTCATGAGAATAGTACAATGTTAACCGGCTCAGTTTTAGTCTACAATATCAAGGTTTAGTTGAAGGTGATTTTCTTTCTTCCATGCCAGGGGTGGATTATTTCCTGATTTTAGGGAAAAGGGTGTTACAGTTAAAAAAATAATGGATTCAGCAACCTAATTGGGTCCCAAAGGAATTTCTTTGGCAGAAGCCAACACGAGCAATAATTTGCAGACACAAACTCCACTTGACTCCATTATCTTTGCATGTGGAGAGAAAACAACTCAACAAGCAATGTATAGCCAAGGCTTTGCAAATAGAGCAGGTACCTTGTTGGAATTGTGCTCTCTCTCTGTTGGTGCTATCATTGGCACTGCTTTTTGATGAGGTAAAATATTCAAATCATGCCACTCGAGGCATTGTAAGTTTCATTATCACCATGTCTTTCGGAAGCTTGGTAGCTGTCACACTGCGAGGGCATCCTCTGTTGTTACATCCTATGGTGAAGGTACAGGTTTACTTGGTTTTAATTGCAACTAAATTTCTAAGTTTTTAGTCACTTTCTCATAATCCAAGGAAAACAACAATTAAAACGAATACCCACCTTGTCAATTTTCTCAAAAGTATCAGCACGACGAGGAAGCCATCCGTCAATAGCTTCACCAACATGTGCAGATAACCAAGATGGCCATCCTGCTGCAACTTGCTCCGCCTGTTTCTGCTTCGGTAAATTTCCCTGTCTCGGATTAGGCTTAGATCTTCTCTTCTCTCCTTGCGATCGTCCATCACCAACGCCAACAGCCTTCTCTCCCTTTACATTCCCACCATGCTCAACCTCATTCTTGTCCTCATCAGCCTCAATTTGCACTTTATCAGTAGATTCAGTACTCAAATTCCTATTATTCCTTTCAATCTGACCCTCTCTTTTCTGTTCCTGAGTCCCCTGAACTATGCCAGAAGAAACCTCCCGACCAAGAACACACCCCATTTTCCAAATCCGTTATTCATTTCTCAACATAACTACCTATGACAGAAAAAGTTTAATCAAAACCCAAAATCAACAATCGATTGCTCACATCTTTCTAGTAATCTATCATTTAAGAGTTCCAATTTCACCAATCAATCATCATCTTATAAATATCTACTTACACCCTTTGGCTAAAGATCAAGCCTACTAATTAAAAGTCCCAATTAACAAAAACCCAATAACACATACTATAAGCAGCGAATATATAACAAAGCAAAACAATAAATAATTACAAAACCAAATTACCGTAATCAATCGGCACCAAACTTCCGAGAAACGAAGAATCAAGAGTGATAAAGAGGTCGAAAGATGGAGATTCAGACGATCCTTGACTGAATCTGGATGGTTCTGTGAAATGCTATATATAGAGAGAGAGAGTTCGAAGTTCCTTCCGCAGTCTTCAGCTGACGGACAATAAGCACGAGGAAGAAGAAGAAGTGATCATAGCATACAGCTCAGCTAGTAAAGTCAATTTTAGTTTCTCTAAAATAATATTAAGATATCTTTAATTTTCTATATTCACTAGGGATTTGTTTGGTTTATTTTGTAAGTAGTTCTAATCACAATTTAGTAAAATATTTAAAGATCTTTTTGATAAAAGTTATATCGAAAAATCGGGACAAAGTAATATCGATAAACGATACAATAATGTAAAATAAGTTTAATACAAATAATGCGTCAAAAGTGTGACACTACAAAATGCATAATTTATATATATAATGATGCTTAATTTTTAAAATGTCCGGATTACCGGGTAGAGAGTTGGGGTTAATTTGAATATATATATGTGAGAGTAAATGGATATTTGGGTCAAATTATGGGTTGACCCGCTCATAAACTTAAAACGGTTAAAAAATAAAATAAAAAATACTATCACATTTTTACCTTAATACATTTTTTACGGTCTTTTATATTATTTCTCGTGCAAATGCACGGAATATATGCTAGTATAATTAGTGTAACCCCACCAAGATAGTCTAGTGGTATGAGTCGGTTTAAAAGATCAAAATGTTACGGGTTCAAATTCATTTGAAAATGTTTTAAATGAAAACGATAGTAGTGACTGTGGGGTTTCATGTTAGTTTTCTTTATTTTAAAAAATAAAATAATGTAAAATGATAACGATGAGTGAAATGTCTTGAGTTTGATTGTTACTGAAAATGAAAATGGATTATTTTCAAAAAAATATAAATAATTTTAAGTGAAATAGGTTTTAACTTCGAAACGTCTTTATTTGAAATAAAAAATTATCATGATAAAAGTAATATTATTTTCTTTGACGAGAGGGTAAGAACGGATCTATGTTAGGGTTTTGGTGGGCTTTAGCCCACTCCGAAAATAAATTTACTTACATTTATTCAATTTCATTATTACTTCTTTAATTAAAAATTATATAAAAAAGGGTAAAGTTCGCATTATTTCTCTCGTTTAATCTATAATTATTTCCTTATTTTCTTAAGCTCAATCTAATATTTTTTTCAAACTCACCTTATTTATAATTCAGGGTCATGATTAGTATAATACATCTAAATTAAAATTTAAAATGTTTTTAATAAAAATGGAACATAACAATTTTGACTTCTTATATAAGATCTTTCTAATCTACTTTAATGTGATATTAATTTTTTTAAAATAATAAATTCTTATTTCAAAATTAAAAAAAAAAAGAACAATCACAAAACAATTTTCATAGAAAAATCCTATTATCATGTTTTAACTTAGATGGTTAGAATGATAATTTGAGATTGTGATAAGTTAATTTAGTAAGAAGTAATTTTAGTTTTTCAAACAAAATGTTAATAATATAATTTCTTTATCTACTTTTTATTTATTTTTTGTTTGAATAATTTGTAAAAGAAATTATTTGATATAAAATTGAAATATTTAAATAATAATAATAAATTATTATTTTAAAATGGGATAAGAATATAGAAATATTTTGATTAAGTATTTGAATCGTCGAAAAAATGGATTGATTGAATATTGAATTATTTAAAAATAGTACAAATAATACACATAAACAATGCCTAATTCATGATCTCAAAAGATTTTGATAGTATTTGTTTAGATTTTGATCATAATTTATATAAAAAAAGAAAAATCTGTTTCAAACAATACATATAAACAATGCCTAATTCATCTCAATGCCTAGGGTTTTGTTTAAATGCCCTAATCTGTTTCAAATTTATGTATTAATAATAAAAATGTGGGATATTTTTCAACTTCATATAAAAAATTAACTCTTCAAAGTTAAAAGTAACTTTTAAAATTTTAATTTTAGAATATGGTCACTATTGCATTTTGATTTAGTCATGCCTAGAGGATCAAAAATATAGTTTAATTATATTTGATTTTTTTTTTTAAAATTGCAATCATCAGTTAATTCAGATTTCGAACATCTTTTTCAAACCTCACCATTTGAAATTTCTTATTGTTAAAATTATACCAAACCTGGTTTCTATTAACGATTTCAAACACCGTTAACTTATTATCTACGTAGAGTTTATAAATAAATAAATAAAATATCAATATCACTAATTTAACTTGAATTTTAGCGAAAGTAGGATTTTCATTACCGAATCTTAAAAATCGGTAGTCAAAACTCTTAATTCGCTGAAATTCGAGTTAAATTGAAATATTGTTCTTTTATTTATTTATTTATAAACTTCTCGTAAATAATAAGTTAACGGTATTTAAAACTTTTAAGATAAAATCTCGTTTTTGTATAATTATCACAATGAAGGATCTAGTGAGTTTTGAAATAAAATATCTAAAATTTTAATTGGACCTCAATAAGGAGACCCATTTTAATAATTTGACAAATATATTTTTATTCAAAATGCAATTAGTCTTTTCAATCAAAAATGTCCCCCTACTTAGAGATCTTTCTAAGATTAACCTGATATACACCTACCCAAAATAAAAGGTTTTATTTCATTTTAAAAAAAGAGATTTTTTCTCTTTCAAAAAGTAGTCTGTCTTATAGAGTTGGTTTAGACAATGACAAAAACAATAAAAAAAATAAAAAAAAATAAACAAAAACTAAGTAAACTCCACGAAGAAAGGAAAGAACCGGTGAAAGGGAGGTCGAAATCAGAATTCTAATCTTCTCTTAAAAATCTTTCAATATCTTATAAGTTAAATAATCCACCAATTACAATAAAAATGGGAGAATTTAAACCTAACACATCATTAGTCATTATCATTTTATTTGTTAATAGCACATTACTAGTCACTTTCATTTTATTTAATTTGAGCTTATCAATGTTTGTCACTAATATGTTTTGGTGGTATTGGTTGAACGGCTTTTTAAATTTATCCATAATGAATCATATTTTAAAGTCTTGACATTATAAATTTTGTTTGTTTATGTTGTTAGTTGACCTTATAATTTATAAGCTTTTGTTTATTCTTATATTTTACTATTAACTTTTAATCTTTACTATATTTTTATATCTAAATTTTTAGGTATATAGAAAACATTGACTTATACAATTGAGAAAATAATGGGACTCTTTCAAATATTGAAATATATTATTAAATTTATTAATATATATAATTAAGATATATTTTATTAAAATTAATATTTAAATAAGATACTTAATAAAATTAAATTTAAAAAAAATAAATTTTCTTTTGTTTAAATCCAGAACTAGTTTAAATTTGAGATTTCCAAACAAAACCTTATACTTAAGATCATAATTAGAATAGGCAAACTTTTATGATGCTATCTTTGTTAAGAATAAAAGTTAGCAAAAAAACATGTTACAAGTATTATTTTTAAACATAATCTACAGATTTGAAAAAAAAAAATCATTCTAAAACACTTCTCTTAATTCAACAATATAGCTTTAAACTTAAAAAAGGCTTTTTTATTTATATGATACTAAAATATTATACATTTGGAAAATAATACATTCAACAAGAGCTTGTTTGATCTTCATTTTTTTAAAAGTTTTTTAAAATTTATTCTAAAAAACCAAGTTTTATAATAAAAATTAGTAATAATCCAAAAAAAAATACCAAGATCAAACTAGGCTTAAAGGTTTAGAAATTATTAATCAAAATAGAAAACAGGTACATTTTTAAAAATCAATAAAAGTCATTTAACCTAAATAATCTCCATAACTATCATTTTACATCTCAAGATTTTTGTAAGTGAACCAAAAAATCTACACAAAACAAGCCAGAGAAGTCATGAACCAATTCAGAGTCAATTCACAAAACTCAAATGAAGATGATATTACCACTAAGAAGAGTAGAAAAAGAGCTCCAAAGAACTGATTCATAACCAAAAACTATGGTTCTACCAAAAATTCAAAAATGGCACAGCCATCAACATTGAAATATAGTTTAAATAGAGGTCATACAGATGTTTCATGTAACAAACATAGTATTGAAAACCCTATTCCCTTGTGTCTCACATAGTTAACTGCAACAATCATGATCCCATCTCCAAAAAACATCAATCCTGTCAAATCAAACAAGTCATATTAGAGAAATTAATTTTTATCCTATTTATTAGGAATAAACAACTCAACTAAATGATAAATTGTGTTTAATCATCTTATAAAACTGAAGAGGTAAAACATTATTTGAGGCACATACTTGATTTAGTCTTTGTTTTTCTTTTTCTTCTTCTTTTCCTTCTTGCTCGATGTTTCAGTTTGTTCTTCCTCGTCAACTTCAGCATGTTTTCTCTTCTTTTTCTTCTTCTCACCATTTTCATCACCTTCTACGGGCAAATCAGAGTTCTCTGAATGCTTCCTCTTTTTCTTGTCCTTCTTTTCTTTCTTCTCTTCCTCTTCATCGTTAGCTTCCTCTTCAACAGCAGCCTTCTTTTTCTTTTTCTTCTTTTCTTTGTTTTCTTCATCCTCCAAAGGAGCAGCATTAACAGCAGGTTCTGTCCGGCCAAGAACAGAATCAGCAGCCGGATTGTAAACCTGGAAAACAAAGAAATTAATTTTGAGATTTTCTATTTACTGAATAAAACAAAGAATCATGTTGATCCTAGTAAAAACAATCAGATCATGATACAAAAGATAATTAATTAAATAATGATCCAGGAAAAAATTACACTACAATTTGAAACATGATTAAAAGATAATTTGTATACCAACTTAAGCAACAAAAATCTTATATCAATTGGAAAAAAAAAAATCACTTCCAAATTTAACTTCGTGGGAGATGTCATTGAGACAGAGACAAACTACTTGTTTTGAAAACAGCCTCAATGAAATTACTTTCAAAGACTCCATTTACTGAATAAATGGAAAGATTAATATTAAATTCAAACCTTAGCAGAGGTGATCATAGCCCCAGCCCCCTTCTTATCTTTATCATAGACTTCAATCTTAGGCTTGCCTTTAGCTGATCCAGAAGAATGGCCAAGTTCTCTACCTTCAAGATTCCTCAATCGTGCCTCAAGCTATAAATAGGTAACAAAATATTGAATGAGATATATTCAAAAATAAACAGCCAATAAGGAACAAAGGAAACATACTTTTAGTCTGCTCTCCAATCCCATGGAGTTGTCTTCACCCTCTCCCAAAGCATCGCAACGAATTGCCAAAGCAGCTTTGGCAGCAAGAGATCGTGAGATCTTTCCTTTATGTTTTGGTGCTGCCTGACCAATCAAAGATGCATGATAAATAAGCCCGTATTTAGGTGTTGCATGTTTGGTCTTCAAGGCTCTGAACAAAGCCTTCTCTGCCCCAAGAATTTGAACTGTACTTCCAGGTTGCTTTGAAAGATTTATTAAGCTTCCTCCATGAGCAATTAGACGAGCACCAACAAGTTCTCCAACAAGAGCGGTGAGATTAGGAGCAACAGTATTCATTCTGCTCTTCAGATAATCATACAGTTGAGCTCTATACTCAGAAAGTGAGAGAACCTGATCGCACAAATCCCTGATGTTTATGAGATCAAGTTCACTGACTTCAGTTCCCATTGAAATATTTGCTGCCTCTTTCAGATCTGTCTCAGTTTCATCAGGCAAAACCTGCAAGATTTAATAATTATCAGTCTTCAGTATCCTTTTTCTCAAATTTAATTGATAGCCAAAATGCTTAAAAATAAATGGAAATAACATTAAAAAAATAATCTAAAAGCCCCATTTGTTAGCACTTTTCTGTCAGAGTAGAATGTGGATTCACATGAGATCACATTTGGAATCAAAGGGCATGAATGAAATTTGTCAAATTTATAAATAATATATATATAATAATAAAAAGTCTAGACTTGAATGAATTGTTGTCAATAAGAATTTCTGGACCACAATCCTCTCATATAAGTGTAAAATGGTAAAATTGTAGATATAAAATGTGATTAAAAAACTTGACAAAAAAACTTGACAAAAAAACTTGAACCAAATTTTGAAAAAATCACCAAGTACAGATTAAAAAATGTATTTGGTGTTCCTAGATCGGGATTTAAATAAAGAAACAGAAAATCTAACTGTAGTAGATTTTGAGGTGACAATGCTTAGACTAAATTCATTTTATGCAACAGACAAGTGCTCTATATTAAAAACATATCGCTCAAACTCTACCTCAGAAAAGTCAAGTTTTGCAGCATTTGTGCGGTCTCCCATTAGCTTAACTGTCTTGGCATATAGGATATTGTCTGTAACAATCTTAGCAAGTTCCGGGAAATGCCAACCATACCATTCTCTAACTCTCATTGCATATGTGTTGAGTTCCTTGTCAAGGTCATCCAATAGACCAATAGCCTGAATGATCATAGTATCCACCTGGAAGAAGAGTAGAATATTATGAGTGCATATCTGATTTCTAGAAAAGTCAAAAAAGAATTTACAATTTGAAATACGGATGTAGTTCAGGTCCCACCTTGTCATATCATCGAGAACAAAAATTTACCATTCAATAATTAACAAACAACTAATGTGGAGAGATGGGACAAGTTCAGACTCTGAAAGCATGTGAAAGAGATGAATCTTCCAAGTTTTCAACATTGTCTTTAATGAAATAATGCGGAATTAAAATTATAGGTTATCAATGACAAAACAGAGACAATATAATAAATACACATAGGAATAGAAGAAAAGATAATAATTGTTGAGCGCTGAATGCATCTTATGTTATCAAGGTGGTGTTTTATAACAGAACTTATCACTTAATCTAGATGATCAACTTTACCAAGTACTTAAAATATAGATATTTTTCAATTAGTTTATTCAGTATTTATTTGCAGATGCTTAACTCATTCATTCAAACACTTACTTTTCAGTTTATCAAACGAACAACAAAACCAAATTTAAGACCCGTACCTTATCTGGACTAAACTTCAATTTATATCTTGACAAGCTATGAGAAAGACCCAAACTCATCGGAGCCAAATCTGTAGTAGCTAAACCAGATATGAGCTCTGTCAATTGACTTCGCACCCCTCTCATGAGTTCCATAACAGTATTGTTGTGAACACAGTCAATTTGCTGGAAACCGATAGTAAATCCCAATAAGTAGGTTTTCAAGACAATATAATATAAGAGCTTAGAAATGTCAATCAACAAATACATACCAGTTTCTCCTTAATAGAGTTACCAAGCTTCGAGTCAGCTACTCCTAATGTTTCACCATCACAATGGCTACGCAAAAACTTACGGAGACCTTTGCTTGGTTTACTATCTATCAGCAAAGTTGCAGCAGACAAAGCCTCAGATGTGTTTTCAAACTTGTTGAATGCTTTCAGCTTCACAATCTAGAGTAATTCAAAGCAATAAATCAGCATAAAAAACATATAGAAAAAAAGCATAATATAGAATCAACACACTAAATCATCATGTACAACCACAAAATGAGTTTTGACCATTCAAGTCTTCAACACCAAAATCATCAAGTCTCCACCATTTTACTGTCATTTCTTTTAAAATATTTAGACCAAATAATCCACTTTTCATCAAACTAGCTATTAGTACACAGATGTTGTTCCATTTTTTATACCCTTTCAAGTAGTCCATTCAAAGATTTGGAACATTCTAAGAATAGGGTAATAAACATAATTAAAAATAAAAACAGCCCAAATAATCAAAAAAAGTTTCATACAAAGAAGATCTAACTACCTGTCTAGCAGACTCAGCTGATGAAAACTCCTTAGACAAATCCTGCAATAACAGATTCACATAAGATGGTACAAGAACACACAAAACCATTAAAATGAACTTTGAAAATGTCACAGTAGATTACCTCAACTTTGGAGAGCTTCCCTTCATCCAATACTTTGAAAAGGGCAAAACCCGCAGGAGTTTCAAACAAAACAAGCATCGTTCAAGCTTCAAAAATAACCTGCAAAGAAGATACAATGATGTCGGAACAACAGCAGCATTGAATGTAGAAGAGAAACTAAACGGAATACGAATATTTTGGTCGTGAAACGAGAGAGAAAGAGAAAGAAAAGGTCACCTGTCCGACCGCCACAAGAAGAGAGGAAAAAGAAATGGAGAAGAAGGAGACGAGGGTCTAGGGTTTAAGAGGCGGAAGAGTATAAATAGTCTTTTGAATTAAAAATATCAAAACCTAATTTTCTTTAGTATGTATATTTATAAATTTAGTAATATTTTCTCCATCATTTTCAATTTCTACTCAAATAATTTTATTTATTTTTTTGATAAATCATCTTTCAATATAAAAATAATAATAATTTAATAAGTAAAGTTTTTAGTGGTGATCAATAGAGGTGCTCAGTAGAAATTTGAAATAATATTTTCCTATCGAAATATATTTAATTTTTAAAATAGCTGTATTTAGATATAATTTGTTTAATGAATTAAATAATTAGTTTTAAACTAACCATTATATTTTGTTATGCATACAAATTGTCCTAGGACAATTTTTTTTTTCTATTTTGACTAGGGATGAGAATTGTATTTTTTTTTTGTCTCCACACCGATTTTGTCTCAATTTCACTATTATTATGTCCCAAATACTAATAAACACAACTAAATATATAATATTACTTATATGTTTATTTATTTTTCATATTATATTAGAGTTAAGTTTATTTTGTATAACAATATAAATTTTAAATATATTACAATATATAATATTAAAGAAATTGTTCATATAATTTTATAAAAAAATAGAAAATACGGGATAACGTTGTCCCGTGTGTATTTTTCGAAACCGGACGGGAAGAGGATGGTAGTAAAAACTAAAAAGAAATCTCCGAAATATAATGAAGTGGGATGATAAACACATTTTTTTGTCTCGATACGTCTCATTGTTATATATAAACACCACACATTTGACGTCTTACTCAAAAATGATATTGTGACATTGATTGTCTTGGTCATAACATGATTAAGGCATTAAAGTTGTGGTAAATGACTAGAGGTTGTTCCCTGTCTATGTAGTCTCGGAAAATGAATTCAAAATACGTGTTTGGTTTGACATCGAGTTTTTCATTATTCAGTTAGTGTTCGACTATGCGTTTGCACAACTCTTTAGTAAAGGCACTCGTCATTCCCATAATTAAAGTAGTCCCAAACATCGTTTGGACTAAGTAATGCTAAAGTCACAACAATTGATTTCTTAAACAAAGAGTGGTGTATATTTTAACATGCATAATGTCATTTCAACCTAAAGTGAAAATAAGACTATTATTAACAACAATTATGTGAGGGGGTGTAGTTCCTATCAAAAGTTTCAGCTAATCATTTATCAAATATGACCATGTATCAAGATTTTCTTTAATGTGTGTGCAACTGTTTCTACAATGGAAAACAGGAAAATGAGATTTTTTTTTTTCAAAGTGACTGATATTTATTAGTCATATATCTATATAGTGTTTTGGTGCAATCAAAATAAATATGAAATGTTATATATCCTCTTCTAATTTAGTGACTTAGCGGTAATAAGAGGTGGATATCTTCAGGCTCCCTGAAGTCTTGGGTTTGAGTCCGTCAATCGACAAGTTCTACGCCTGGTTAAATGTTTAACTGTGTTTGCGGGATATATGTTTAACCCGCAGAAATTAATTGCACTTCAAATGAGAATTGGAACCCAACATTCTAAAAAATATATGAGATGGTATTTTTATTTTTATAAAACATAAACTATTTTATAAATCAACTAAGTAATATCATTACAAATGTTAGAAAAAATCCCAAGAGATGGTATTAAGAGTTATGGGCATTTTAATACAAAGTTATATATCATTCACATTATACACTATATTGGAATTGTCATTCCACATAAACGATATCAATATTCGTTTTCTCCGTAATTTATATGAATTACATATTATTTGCAAGCATAAAGATAGATCTTGAGATATTTTTAATGTCTTAGTAGACCTATATCAATAAATTTTTAGAAAAAAATTGGATAAAAACTTGTTTACTTTGAACTATTGTCCAAATAATCATCTCAAATGGAATAGATGCAAAATATTGTGTATACTTCATGGTTAGAAGCATGATGCATGTTGGAAAGATAGTATAGTAATATAGATTAAAAATACTAAAGAGTTGTGAAGAATATTATGAGATACTTTAAGAGATTAACAATGATTTTATTTCACTTAGATAGTGTATAAAATTGTTTTATTTACGGATTTAGAGTTGCATACACTATTTATTAGTTGCCAAGGTCTTGGGACAACTCAATTGTGGTCTTTATGACAAAAACTAATAAAGTGTGTGTCTACATAAACACATAAACACGTGGCATACAATATTTTTGTCACCAAAATCGCGTTAAGCAAAAAGAATGTGTTCATCAAACCCATTAATACATAGTTGATAGTACCTCTTTTCTTTTTTTAACTTAAGAAAATGTCAATTTCAGAATTTTAATGATCATATAGTTATAGGATAAGAAAGATATGATTATGTTGGACCTATAATAAACACATGGTTTATTCGTGAGCATGTGATAAAAAATTGATAATACATTAAGAGAGAGTAAATTTTAATAGTGAACTTATTACTATGATTTATGCATTTGATTATTCTCTAAGATGTATATTAGATTAATGGAACAAGTGAAAGAATAAAAATTTTAATTTTAAGTAATAAATTACAAATACACATTAAGGTGTATATTATTTTATTTAATAATATGTCTAATTAAATTAATTTATTGCTAATTTGTACATTCAAACTTTTAAAAATTCATATTAAATTTTAAGAGAATATCTCTATTATGAAATTTGATATTGATATTTTGTTTTGTTAGAAATTAAGTGTGCATTTCAATTCATTGAAATTAAATTTATAAAATGAATCATAAGGTTGCATTATTCTCCATGATGATATTGTTAATAAATTAAAAAATATATATGTGATTCATATTTACACAGTTGAGTTAAGTTATTGGATTGAAATAATTCTCTAAAATATGACAGTTATTTTTTAAATTCTCTAGCTCTACTTCTCTATTATGAACTTGTAGAAATAAGGGATGATGAAAAATAGAAGTTTAGGATAATCTTTAAAATAAATAAATTAAGTTTTATGTTGAAAACATGATTGAGAGAAACGTTAAGTGTTTCGTCACAATATAATCAATCATGTTATAACTTTACGATTTAATATTCATAAAGCTTTCATACAATTATTAAATCGATTTAATTTTAAAAATTTATTATATAAAAGTCTTAGATGTATCGCCTTGTGCTCCTTCGTCAAGCAAAGGGATGACAAATAGAGGGTGGTTTCCAGTGTTGCACCGAAGAAAAAATATAAAGAAAGAGGCGAGAGGAATGAATCCGTCCACTTACTCTCTTTCTAGAATTGTTTAAAAGAAAAGAAATATTCTCTCATAGATTTTTTCTTCTTCTAAAAACCAAGGTCGTAGTTGGCCAAGGAGGCCCACTTGGAGACTTGGATCTCAGAAAAAAAAAAATGCGAAGGTTGCGTCGGCGGACCGAAGAGAATCAGGTTTTTCAGGAGAACAAACGGTGTAAAAAGGGGTCTTGGAGAGCAACATTTCTTTGGGCACCCTTTGAATACAGAAAATGTGAGATTTTCCATTGATTGTTCATGAGGTCATTCCTTTTGTGTCCCATCTATTAGCTTTTTACCATCCTCCTATCGTAAAGGTTGTTTTAACTCGATCTAACTACAGTAAGAAGAATAATGGAAATTCTTGACTGCATTTTAAAAATGCTTCTGAGAAGTCATCATTTCAAATTTCACCCGTACTGCAAAGAAGAAGCAATAACCCATATATGTTTTGCAGATGATCTATTTTTTGTGGCTTATGCGAATGTTGAATCTGTTAGTATAATCAAAGAAGCTCTAACAATCTTTTCGAGTATTACAGGTCTATACATCAATGAGGACAAAAGTCAGACTTTCTATGGAGGGGTTAATGAAGAAAGGAAAGAAAACATTTTCAATATTATGGGAATCAAGGAAGGTGAACTACCAGTGAAATACCTTGGAGTACCCCTGTCATCAAAACAACTCCGATACAATCACTTTAGACAACTGGTAGAAAATGTTAGAAATTCTGTTTTGGGTTGGGCTACGAAAAAACTGTCTTATGCAGGTAGAATCGAGCTCGTTAAAAGAGTCATTTTTGGAATTATTGGCTACTGGGCACAACAGATAGTCATCCCAAAGAAAGTAATGGATGAACTCGATAGAATCATGAGAGACTACATATGGGGAACACAAGGTAGAGGAGGAAAAAAAGTCAAATGGGAGGATGTTTGCACTCCCATAGAAGAAGGAGGACTAGGAATAAAAAGTTGTGTTGAATGGAACAAAGCCCTCACCATCAAGAGCTTATGGGAGTTGGAGCAAAAAGCGGACTCCCTATGGGTCAAATGGGTGCATACAAGATTTATGAAAGAAGAGCAGAGTATCTGGACACTAAGCATCAACGAAAGAATGACATGGTCATTGAAGAAAATCATAAAAACAAGAAAAGATGCCTTTCAAATGGTGAAAACCACAATTGGAAATGGAAGAGGGGTACTATTCTGGCATGATCCTTGGCTGGATAATATTCCCATTATATTCAAAGAAGAAATGCAAGGAAACAGAGTTAGAAGAGAATACATCAAGTACTCATTTAGAGACGTATATGAAGGTAGATGTGATTCACTTTTGAGGCGTATTCCAGAAGGTGATAGAATCCTAAACCTAATGAGGCAGAAGCAACTCAATGAAAATAATGATGAAATAAGCTGGAAAACAGAAAGCAATGAGAAGTTTATTACAGGAAAGGCATGGGAAATTGTTAGAACAAGAGGACAGGAGGTAGATTGGCATAATGTGGTATGACCTCCAAAGATTATTCCTCGTCACCAATTTATTCTCTGGCTGGTATACAGGAAAAGGTTGACAACAAAAGATAGAATTCGAAAATATATAAACATTCCTGATATCAACTATATCCTATGTTCGGGAGTTGAGGAAAGCATAAACCATTTATTTGGGGAATGCTCTTTTGTAATACAAATCTGGAGGATGTATGCTGCAAACATGAACATCATCAACTTTCCAAGAATATGGGAAGAAATCCAAGAGTGGATGAAGAATAAAGCAAAAGGAAGATCCTTCTATGTAAGTATGTTGAAATGCTATTTTGGAGCAGTAATCTACAATATCTGGAAAGAAATAAATTCAAGAACTCACAGTGGAAGAAGTAGAACCGCTGTAGATATTTGGAGAGATATAACTTCAGATGGAAATGCACTCATTCAATCCTGGAGAGGAATCGAAAGGAATGAAGAGAATAGAAAGCTCTGCCATATATGGGATATTTCGTTTGAGAAAGTCACAAGTAGAATAAAAGTAAAAACGCTGTAGGCGCTAATTGATTATTGTTATTGTCTGTAATTCAATTATTATTTCATTGTCAAATCTAGAAATTGTCTAGATCTGATTTTAAACTTTTGTATTTTTTTTCCCTCTTTTGGGTTTTTTTAATGAAATGCCACTAAGCTGTTTTCCCAACAAAAAAAAAAAAAAAAAACTACAGTAAAAAGGGGGAGCATTCCTTTTAATATCTCTGCAATTGACCCCTTTTCCTGGGAATTCAAAATGGAACGAAGCATGAATAACTCATCAAAAAGTAATTGACAAACTCAGAATATATGAATTCTTTTTGCTTACTTGATATTAAGAAAAAGAAAGAAATGATTGGTGACCACAATAATATGACAAAAAAAAATTTGATAGAAATGATAAGTCATTTTTTTTGAGTGGATTAAAAATTTAATTTTTTTTAAACTTATTAAATTTTCAATTCAATAAAGAATCGACACATCATTTATACAAACTTTCTTATCATATTATTTCCGTCAATCAAAACGAGGTTGTAGAAGAATAATATTTAACTAGGTTAATAGTGATTGAAGTTATAACCACATTTGGGTTGTTTTGTGTTAGTTAATGAGTTTAGGATATAGTTTGTAAATGAAATAATAATAAAAAATATATATAGATTGAGTTTTTTATATTTAAATTTCTTGATACTATAAATACTTAATAAAATTCACAAAATTCTTTATGATTTTTTCTCAGTTTTATGTTTTTGGTTTCTTCTATATTGCAAATTTACATAAACGCTCCACATCAATATCTTGGATCACCATTTCATTGAATTTCACATAACTCAATCAATTCACCCAATATTTTAGAGAATTAAGAATGGATCATTCTTCAGATATTAAGGAATTACAAAAATGACTAAAATCAATCTAATTGAATACAAAATATTTCGGAGAATCAGTTACAGATCCCAAATCGTTTAAGAATCAAAAGAAAGGAAGACATTCAAACAATAGGGATTGAATAGATTTTGGGTTCAATTCTTTTATTATTTCTTTCATAAACTGCAATAATAAATTATTCATTCAATACAATTGTTATTATAAAACATATATTTTTTATTTTTCTTACAACTCAATTAGTTTTTTTCACTTCAATTACTCTATTTATAACCAAGAACATGGACACTCTATGTAGAGGACCAGATGTTGTACTAGGCTTAAGCTCAATCATATATATATATTTAAATAGCTTAATACATATAATGTACTAGTATTAAAGTGGTCTTAAGATACATATTGTACATTCAACTTAGGGTTTAATTTTCCCCAAATACATTTTGGATTTTTTACATTAAATTCAAACCGCACTAAATTTTGTCCTTACGAATATTCGAATAGTTTCACGAATACGAATCGAATACAGTAATATTCGCTTCGATTCGATTCGTTTACGACCCTATATTCAAGCCATATAAATTTTTCTTTTCCTTTTTTTTTAAAGGAACTCTTATTTCTTCTTTGTTCACTGACTTTAAATTTAACCTAAGTTCATGGGTGTGAAAAGTCCTTCCTTCTTATAATTATATATATATAACAATCTATATAAAAATCAATTTATGATATATTTAACTAAAAATAAATTAATTTATTTGATTATTTGTCTATTTCAATTTTTTTAATAAATAATTATATTATATATATATATAACAACCTATTTAAAATTAATTCATAGTATATTTAAAGAAAAATAAATTAATTTGTTTAATTATTTATTTTTTTATGAATTTATATTATATATAAAATATATATGCATACACAAAATTATAAATTAAATTCAACAATCATAAATGGTTCATGGATTAAAGTGTTCAAATTTTAAATTAGACTAAGGTTCGAATACGTGGTATATGTGGGTATAAATTTGAGTGATTAAGAGAATGATCATTTTGAGAAAATTAAGGGAACGATGGTTTGAATTTGATAAAAATGCTCAAAATGATGGTATAATGTGACCGATAATAATGATTCAATTTAATATATGGGTGCGAATTTGAGGGAATAACACAATGATGGTTAGTGCATAATGTTTAAAGTGAGATATGTGTGGTGAGTGATTAGAAATATAGATAATTTCTATGTAATATGTCAAAACAATGAATAGATTTAAATGAAAGGTCAAGTCTTTTTATATTAATAATTTAATTTGTATTAATTATTTTATAATTTATATAATTATATATTATATATATATAACAACTTATTTAAAAATTAATTCGTAATATATTTAAATAAAAATTAATTAATTTGTTTAATTATTTATTTTTGTAAGCACTAAAATTTTAGTACCCCAATTTATAAAATTTAAATAATAATTTTGAATAAATAAATTCAAAATAATCAAGATAATGCCAAAATAAATAAGTTATATAAATGCTGCACTAATTTCATCCCAATTAATTTTAAAAGGGCTCAAATACAATAATAATTTGAAATAAATGTTGTATCTAATTTAATTCTAAATTAATTATTTAAAAGCTCCAAAAATATACAAAATAAAATAGACATAATAAATATTTATGTCTATTAAAATAATTTTGTATGTTTTGTAAAATAAAATAAAGTCAAATGGGTGAAGAAAAATCAATTTCAAACAAGCTACAAGACTGAAAAATGGTTGTGATCTAGTGTAACCGAAATTAAAAAAATCACTGCACCACTCAACCATCGAATGAGCATCTAATCATCATCCAATGGACAACATCTAACGGTGTCGCAAAAGCTAGGCGCTTCCATGTAGCATCAGATCAGCTGAGGCTTAAGCCAACGACGTTACCAAACGTGGATGAATTGTTGGACGCTAACGGTAAGCACACAAAATGCCCGCCGCCGCGCCCAAACGCGCGTCCACATCTTGACCCTTTTAACCTTGGATTGTATTCTTCCTCGCAACGAACATAATGAATATCAGCCGCAACTTTTGATTTTTTGAAGGTGGAACACGTCCAATACTCCATTAAGCAACTTGATTCAAAAGTTGGCATGCTGATCATTTTTCCTATAAGCATAGACTCAATTATGATAATTGAATAAGGTGGATCGAAAACAGACAAAAAAATCATTAATGACCTTTTGTCTCAAATTCGATCCACTTGCTCTCTCAACTAACTTAGGAAAGCTATATATATTTTCTTCTAGCCAAGGTGAAGGCAATGATCAAAATTTCACGCCGCCATTCCAACTCCTATGTGATCCTCCATATAAATTTTTCTAAACTTTTGAAAATTGTATGTAAAGCTATAAGGCTTGTTTTTTGAATATCATAAAACTTCTTAAAAAAGTTCAGGATTGTTCTCCAATTCACTACAAGTTTTAATTCATGTTATAAGTCAAGTTATGATTTAGAATTGATATTTTTATATTCCAATTCAACCAGTCTTTTTATTTTTCGATTTGAATTCGTTTTAAGATCATTTCAAAATTTTCTGTTGAAATTAATTCGAACGAATTAAGCTAAATCAAAATACCCAAAATTGTTTTTTAAAATCGGATTTCCATTCTTGAGCTCAAGAACAACTACTTAAAAAGCTTCCTAACACATTTATAAGGGTGTTATGAACACTTTTAGATAACTTTAATTAATCCATTGCATGATTGTTCAAAAACCTAAATTTCTAAAAATATGAAAACTATGTTCTTGAATTGGTCATAATTTATTCCGCGAGTAATGTTTTTATGGTTTAAATTAATTCTAATAAGCATATAGAAACTATTGGTAAGCTCCAAATGTGAATCAAACTAAAAAATCTGAAATCCTGTATTCAAAAACTATTGAAGCCTTGATCGACCTCTTCCCGGTTTTAATGATGCTTCAGGGTGATTGTAAACGTGTTTTAGATGAAGAGATGAAGTTCCACATGCCCTTAGATCGACGAATGAGGTTTCTATTGAAATCTCAAACCCTGCACAGGTGTTTTGACGTCCGATAGTGGAAATTTCGCCAGATTTAATTTTCGACTGAGAAAACTAGTCAACACCTACGTCCGACCGAGAAATTTCAATTTGCCTTGGTTTTCTACCAAGACAAGTCGGACTCATCTTTCGATCGAGAAATATCGCAAGCGATCGAGAATTCAATTTATGCATTGACTAGGCACCCAAACTTGTTGACCTTGGGCCGAATCTGGCCCAAATTCGCGTATTTGACCCATTTCGCGATCCGACATGTCTAAGGGCTTGTTTGTTTGGGGATTTTAATTTTTAATGTTTATTTTAATAATTGGTCCTAAACTATTTTAAAAAGTCCAAAAAAAATTATAAAAAATTATAAAAATATTTTTAGAATATATTCATAAAAACATATTTTAACAAAGCTGTATGAATTTATTTAAATTCTAACACCTTAAGTTGACATTTTTAGTTATTTTTTTCTACAATTCTCGACATTAATAGTAGATACTAACATTTAAATATTATTTTAGATTTTTAACTACAAGAAAAACCGATACATGTCTAAAATTTGAAAAATAATTGGTTAAAAAAACGTAATAAAACTTAATTTCACATAAAATAGCCAAAATTTTATGAAAGAAAATCGTTTTGAACATGTACAATTAATATAGTTTGAAAGCCTTTTCTCGAGTGTCACTAAACATTGAACTCAATCATTTTTTTTATAAATTACGTTTATACATGCATACACATATTTTATTTATTTTAATTAAAATTAATTGACGACTCTATAATCAAATAAATAATTTTTTAATTAATTTAAAATAAAAAATTTTCCTTAATTTGATTATCTTAAATTTAAAATTATTTAAATGTGATCACAAAAATTAATTATTTTTATAATTAATTTTAAAATTTTAAAATATCTTTTTTATAATTTTTAAAAATAATATTTAAAAAAATTAACACATCGAGACTAATAAAACCTAGCTGGAAAGGATTTTCGAATATTACGGTCTCCCTTTTATATTAAATATTTTTCTCCATATATGTTTATTTATTTTAAGATATTTTTTTTTACTTTTCTTTATATTTATTAGTTAGTTCATTATTTTAATTTTTTTTACTCAATTTGTTTATTTAATTTTATATTTTTTCTTCACTTGAATTTTTTAATAAATAGTTTTATATATACATCAATAATTATATTGTATTAATTATTTTATACTATATAATTGTATATTAAATTTTAAAAATATTTTCATTTTATTCACTAACTAAAATTTACAAATAAGTTGGATACATTCTTTGCCTATTTATTATTTATATAAATAATTAAGAGAATCAAAATATTTTTTTTCATATTTATTAGATAAATCGTTTTTCTAACTTTTTTTTTTTTCTTAAATTAATTTTTTTAAATCTTAAATTTTTTCTTCACTTGAACTTTTTTTAATAAATAATTTTATATATAAATCAATAATTCTATTGTATTAATTTTTTATACTATATATTTAGATAAAAGAGTTGGAGCTCAAGCCGAACCGAGGGAGAAAATTTGTAGGAGAGAATGAGTGAGGAAATGACGTGACCTCGCATTTTGATTAAATAAAAAAATAATAAAATTTATCTCTATAACCTCTCTCATTATATTTTTTTAGTCAATAATGTAATATCACGTCATTCTCTCCTCTATTCATTTCTTTAATTTTCCTCCCTTCACTGTTAATGTCATATTTCCAAAAATAAATCACTCCAAGAACACCTTAAACTGAATAGGTGTGGATTGGTATGTGCTAACTCGTGAAACATGATTTCTCTTTTGCCCTTTCACTCTTTTCTCAACCTTACTCTTATTTTTTCCTTAGATAAACTATTCTATTTGAATCTTATTAAAACGTCTTCATTAAAAGTAATAATAACTATAAAAGTTGTGATAACCCAAACACCCGAGATTGAGGTTACATAGTTGATTATTTTTATTATTACTTTTATTTTATTTTGTTATATTATATTTTATGTTATATTAAAAATATATAATAATTTTTTTATTATAATGAATAAAAATAATTTAATTTAATTTAATTAGTTAAATATTAAATTAATGATAATATTATGATATTATGTTTAAATTTTGATAGTACATTTTTTAAAAAAAAATAATTATTGTATGGTGTTAGTTAGAAGGTTGCTTAATAACAAAACTTAAATTAAATTGAGGTGAGAAAAAAGTTAGATATTAATAATATTAATACAAAAATAATTGTGAGATTTATTTAAAATCATGATTATAAATTTAGTAAACTAATTTAAATTTTCACAAATTAAGCAAGTAAAACGAACATTTAATTTTATACAAGTTTACAAGTAAACACTAAAACCATTTTTTTTAATATTTAATTGTTTTCTTATCCTCAATTTTGTAAAACCAATATTAAATTACATGTATGACTAAATTTTCAAATTGCACTCCTTATTAGGATTAGGGTAGAGATTTCAGATTTTTTAAAACTATTTATAGTTTTTTTTTATTATTAAAGTGATATAAAAATGAGATTTTGTGTTAATGGTTTGAATGTAATTAATTTTTTTTATACGTAATATTTATAAATAATTAAATAAAAAATATGTCAAACGGAGAGTTATAGCAATTTAGGTCAATTTCAGGTTGGCGAATTCGGGTTGGTAGGTTAATTGATTGAATGATACTAACATGAATCTGACATGTTTAGTGATTTGTGTCAAAATATCTAACATGACCCCTACTTATTTATTTATGATTGACCTGAACACGATCCGATAGACCCCATTTACCTAACTCAACTCGAACCCAACTCGGTATAATTAATTCACATATCTATGTTTCAAATTAAAATAACATCAACACAAAACAAAAATGAAACTAAATAACAATTCTACTTACAAAAATCTACAAAAGAAAATTAGTGGGTGAGTAAAAAAAAATACAAAACCCAACAAAAAAATTTCGTAGACGTGTTATCGGGTCTACTTTGGGTCATTTCAGGTCGACCCGATTTTGACCTGTTTATTAATCAGGTTGACCATATTTTGACCCGAACAAAAAAATACATGACCCTAACTTGATTTTTCCGTGTTCGGTTCAGGTCGTGTTTTCGTGTTGGGTCCAAAATTATCAGCCTTAATAATTAGGGCCGCAAACGAGTCAAGCTGCTAGTGAGTCGCTTGGTCAAAGCTCGACTTGAGTTTGACTTTGACCAAGTTCGAGTCGAGCTCAAACTCATATAATACTTGATCGATGATTTATCGAGTTTTTTCGAACCTGATAATAAGTAATATATTTATTTATTTATTTTAATATTAAAATATTTAAATTTTTTGAGTCGAGTCGAACTCGTAGGTAAATAATTGAATCGAGTTCGATCTCAAATTTATAAACTCGTTCGAACTCGAGTTCGAGTCGTGTTAATAAATACTTAATCGAGTCGAGTTCGAGCTTAAGCTGACTTGAACTCGACTTTACACCTTTGCCGTCTTACAGAAAATGGGTATTTGTTTACTCAAATTCAATAGTTTAATTAGTAATATAAATATTTCATAATAAATTTGAAATTTGAAATCTCAATTATTCAAATAAGAAGCAAGAAATTTGTAAAATAAAAAAATCCAAATTTCAACACCCATGACCCAACTAAAGACCAAATTGGACAATTCTGCCTTATATGATGAATATTATTACACTTTCAATTTTTCGTATGACTTGCAGGAAACTTCCATTTCTTCCCCTTACCTTCTTTGACTCACAAAAGCAAAGAAAAGATAGCCAGTCGCCGATGATACATAAGATAGATAGATTTGCAGAGCCGACGAGAAAACGATGAAGCACATTTTCAAGAAGCTTCATAAAGGCACTAATCACGATCCCAATCGATCAAACGATCCTCCTGCTACTACATCCGTTTCCCCTTCCAGTACATCCGATTCCCGGCCAGTTTCAGGCCAAAGTTCAAGTCAGTCTCCGGTCAGTCTTTCGTCGGGAGCTGCAACAGAGACATCTCCATCACCGCAGCTTGCGGTATCTGCAGTCAATCGACAGGACTATTACTCGTCGGAAGAGGATTATCAGCTTCAGCTTGCCCTAGCTTTGAGCGTATCAGGTCCTGAATCTCGTCAAGATCCAGAGAATGATCAGTTACATTCGGCCACGCTTTTGAGCTTGGAACGCCATAGAACTGACACTGTTAGAGAACGAGATGATGCTGCGGATTTATTGTCGCGGCAATATTGGGTGAGTTGATTGGAGTATACGTTTGATGGAATTTAGTCCTGAATGTGCGGTATTATGCTTGATTAGTGTTTGTCTTTCTGTTTTTCCTGTAATCAACATTGGCTTTTCTATAGTCTCGGATTGTTCAACATGAAAATTGAGTGTGGTAATTGGTTGAAGAAATTGAGTCTGACATTAATATCATGTTCATTATATGGCAATCGAGACTAATTAATGTTGTTACTAGTTTTGGATTTATCACTTTCATTTTTACATGTGCAATGGTAACAACGAAAATGAGCTAACAGGTTGAGCGGAAAAAGAAATCGAGTAATCTTTTTGACTTGCCTTGATTGAGACCTTACTGTACCTCTCATAATTATATCTTGCATTGAGGATAAATTGAGTTCCACTTTCTTCTCCCCATATATTGGTGAAGAATGGATAATGCATCCACAGAGCTCTTTGAAGTTTGTTGCAATCTTTGCTTTTTTCTCGATTCATAGCCCGTGAGAGCTTAGTTCTACCTTTTTCATTACATCTCTGTCTGATAATGAAATTTAATGAATTGGTAGGTATAAACTTATTTTAGCTGATTTGGCCTCTGCATCTAGATTATAGATTATCACGTTGTCTTTTTCTTAGGGTTGCACATATTTAGTGAACTTGAGTCTCCCCAGTTAAGAAGGCGGAAATATAATATTCGTATTCATTTGAATTCTCCATTTTGAAGGATGCAATTACAGATAATTTAGGGAAGGTTATATTAGTTAAGTATAATGATCTTTGCTGTATCACTGTAATATCTAAAGAATACTGCAGACCTTGAATTCAGAGTTGTTTCTGTATACCTTGAATTAAAATGGTGTATGCTGCAACTACTCAACTTTGTATCCATGTAGAGTCCCATCGATCCTAAGCTTAAATCAACTATGCTTTAGTGCTGTGGCTTGACAATATCTGCTAACAAGTGTAGAGACTGAGATACCACCAATGGATGTACCTTTATCTTTTCCATAATGATTACATTCTCCCTAATAACTGGGAATTAGTTATTTAAATAAAGTCTGAACTCACCTATTATATGATGGCTTAACCTTGTTTGATCAGTTAACACACACTTCATTTCCTTCCCAACATTTTAGAATGGTTTTTCCATGATTCAGCAAACAAGCTACAAGTGCAAGATTGCTTTCCACATGGTAAAATAAGTACAAATTCTAAAGTGCATAAAAGAAGCAGAGATTGTAAAAAGAAGGAACATGACTTTTTATTTTGTCTACATTATTATTACTAAAGGAAGTAGAGGTTGTAAAAAGAAGTAACTTCCCTAAAATTAGGTAACAAAGTTGCAGTTGACAAACTTATTTGTGTATTTCTTTTTGAATCAGGAATATGGTGTGCTTGACTATGAGGAGAAGGTATTGGATGGATTCTACGATGTTTATGCACTCTCCCCTGAATCATCACTCCATGGAAAAATGCCATCTGTTGCTGACCTTGAAACAAATCCTGGAACATCTGGATTTCAAGCTATAATTGTCAACTGTAGAATTGATCGGTGTTTGGAGGAGTTGCTGCAGATTGCACATTGTATTTCTTTAGACTGCCCAGCAGTCAACGTTAGTATACTGGTGCAAAGACTTGCGGAACTTGTTATAGAGAACATGGGCGGGCCTGTAAAGGATGCTAATATCATCCTGGGTCGGTGGATAGAAAGAAGCACTTATTTGAGGACATCTCTCCATACCAGTGTTCTACCTATTGGATCTTTGAAGATTGGGCTTTTACGTCATAGAGCGTTACTTTTTAAGGTAATGTTGCAATATATGATTATTCTTCCTACAAAGCAGAACACTTTTGATGATCTTGTCTTACCTTTTAGTCATATTAATCTTTACTGTTCTTGTTATTCTTGCACAAATGTGAAAAGAATGGGATCAGATTTTCTCTTCGTACTTGTATTAGTTACCTAATCTTCCAAATGAGAAATTCTTTATGCTTGTGATCAAATGAGTTTTCTTTTGAGATGTGAATCATAGAGGGTTGTGAAAGTTAGATAGTCATACTCCTTACTCGCCATTATAAATGAACATTTTGCCAATTTTTCAAGACACCACTCTATTCTAACATAGTGATAAGCTATGAATTAGAATTCAGTAATGTTTAGATCTAGGGCAGAACAGTGCCTTAGCAAGAGATTGAGATTGGACAGGATGAGAAGAGATAAGGAGAGAATTTGTGATTACAGATTCTGCAATCAGATAGATGAGATTAGAATTGTAGAGGAGAATAGGAATTGAGGAGAGAGAGTTATTACTAACCTTAGATTGAAATATTGATTGAATGAATTGAATTCTCAGATTGCTGCCTTCTTAATCATTCAAATGCTGTAACTTCTTTTCCCTCCAAGTTTTCTCGCCAAAACCAATTACAGCTGTCCAATCAAACTTCTTTTCCCTCCAAAACCAATTACAGCTGTCCAACCCAACTTCTTTTCCCTCCAAAACCAATTACAGCTGTCCAACTACTAAAATATAAAATATTTACTGATAAAACAGCTTATTTGTAAAATAAATGTTGACAATTATACCCGCCAGCTTATTCTAGGGCTTACAGCCCTGAGAACTAGGGCTTACAGCCCTAATTCTCAATTCCTTTCGTAACATTAGCCTCTCCATCACATCTTGTTCGACCACGAACAAGCTGAGAATCAGAAGCAGTTTTCCCCACTGACAGCACAAAATCGGGATAATGATCCATCAGCCAAGATTCTTCTTCCCATGTTGCATCATCATCGGAGGAATTAGACCATCTAATCAAGAATTGACCCATACTTATTCCTTCTTTCCACACCACTCTTTCATCCAGAATAGCCACTGGTTTTAAAGTATCATTAGTGCACAAGATTGGAATATGCAGGAGTAGCCAAGACAGAACCTACTCTTTTCTTCAGCTGTGAAACATGTATAATATTGTGCATTCGTGCAGTTGAAGGAATGTCCAGCCTATATGCAACTTTTCCAATTTTTTCCACCACCAGAAAGGGTCCATAGAACTTTGGACTAAGTTTGTGCATTTTTCCTCGAATTGACAATTGTCGATATGGCTGTAATTTAACAAACACCCAATCCCCTACTTCATACACACAGTCCACCCGTTTTTTGTCAGCTTGTTGTTTCATGCGGTTTTGGGCTCTTTGAAGATGAAATTTCAGCAACTTAAGGGCTTCTTCCCTAGCAGATAGGCTACGATCAACTGCTTCTACTTTTGAATCCCCGGCCAGATAAGGATAATGGATTGGTGGAGGTTGACCATATACAATCTCATACGGTGATGATAAAGCTGCCGAATGAAAGTTGGTATTGTACCACCATTCTGCTAAAGAAAGCCAATTAACCCATGACTTAGGCTTTTGACCAGCCATACAACGTAAATATGTTTCCAAACTTCGGTTGACTACCTCAGTTTGACCATCAGTTTGTGGATGATATGCTGATGACATGGCTTGTTGAATGCCCTGCAGCTTACATAATTCTCTCCAAAATGTACTTACAAAGATCTTGTCTCTATCACTAACAATAGTTAAGGGCATACCATGGAGTTTAAAAATATTGTCAAGGAATACCTGAGCAATTGTACTTGAAATGACAACAAGTTTTGTCTACTTCCAATGCTACTTTTGCTCTTTTAAGCACCTAATTGTAGGAAAATTGCCAAAAATAAATCAGTGAAATTTAAATGTGTCCCCATAAAATTGGAGAGGGAATTGGTTACTGTCGTGACATTCTCAACATCTCTAAGTGGTATCTGGTATGTCTGGACTCTGAACTGTCAATTTGGAACTACTGTTCGATTCCCTGTATGTAACTTTCTTTCTCAGAAATAGATATCTTTTGCTCTTTGTTTCTTTAGTGGCAGATATCCTGTCGCTTTTATTCAACAAGAAATTACATAATTACGTTTTGAAACATAAATTATGGAAGTGAGAAACTTCTTGGAAAAATATTTTTATGGGAGAAAGAGAAAGAAAAGAGGGGAGAAATCTATGATGGTCATGCATTCTCGTGGACTTTGTGAAATTCAGCAAGCATCTGCTTGTATAAATAGGTTTTGCATCAGCCTATAATCTTTAATAGAAAACAATTGTTTGGCTGGAGCTCAAAGCAAACTACTGTTCTTTGATATGGAAGGCACATAGTGTAGAAACATTATTCGGAACACAAAAAATGAATCAGAAAAGAGAACAGCTAATATCTAATATGAACTAGATGTGAAATATAAAATTAGCCTTCTACTTTGCTTTAAAGAGAATCATGATTCAATACTGTATAGAATAAATAAGTTTCAAGAGTTTATTTGGTACTTCTGAGGAGTTTACTGATTGATATGCAGAAAGTGGCAATGTGCATTTGGAAATTTCATAATCTTGTGGTCCTATTTGATTTGGCAATACAGTTACAGTATCCATTTGATAAAATTTCCAACTAGGCATTGTGCATCTTAGATTTGTGTTAATAGATTTGAGAGCTTCACAAGTATAAACTAATTGGGATTTGTCATATGAGTATAAATGTATAGGTTATTAGCACATGGAATTCTGGCCATGGAGATGTAACATGTGGATGCATGCATGCATGTTTATATAGAGTGATACATGTACCTGTTTCTTAATGTGTATCTCAGACAAACCAGTGGAGTTTAGCTGTTACCCTTGGACAAGGTCTGTGAGTGAGAGTTAAAACAGTATGGAGAATGGTTCATTTCTTTTTTCTTTTTCTTTTGTCATTTTTAACCTTTAAGCTCAAAGAAGAGTTTTCATTGTTGCTTAAACTTCTTTCTATGTAATGACCTTTTTCAAAAAAATGAAAAAAACCTCAGAGAAAAGCTGTGATTTCTTATTCCACCCCTTGAGCTTCAACATCACAATTATTTCCCAACACAACAGCTTTGTACAAGGAAGGAGACATCCTGATAAAACCTTTTAAACATATTCCATGCCTGATTTGAAAGTTGAGATATGGAGGTATTTAAGAATTCTTGGGATCATAGGTATATAACTATGGTTTCCTAATCAGAACCTGGTTGTTAATTTATTGTCTTTAAAAGAAAACAAATATATATAGTCTAGGAGAAAAGGATGTCTACGGCTTCAACATCACAATTATTTCCCAACACACGGATCTGATTCTAGAATTCTGTTTGCTAGTTTTTGCAACCAAAAGCTAAAGTGATTACTGGTTCTAGTTAAGATTCCACAAATTACTTCTGTGTCAAATTTCTCTCTCAAAATAATCAAACTTGCAGCTTTGTACAAGGAAGGAGACATCCTGAGAACAACCTTTTAAACATATTCCATGCCTGATTTGAAAGTTGAGATATGGAGGTATTTAAGAATTCTTGGGATCATAGGTATATAACTATGGTTTCCTAATCAGAACCTGGTTGTTAATTTATTGTCTTTAAAAGAAAACAAATATATATAGTCTAGGAGAAAAGGATGTCTACGGCTTCATAAGAGAACATGTTATGCTTCTTATGCATGTATATATACATGTTTCAAATATCTAAATTTTCTTAACTTTCATATCGGGCTTCCACAAACTTGTCTCAAGGTTTCTGTTCTTTTCCTTATGTCCAGGTGTTTGCAGATTACATTGGACTACCTTGTAGATTGATAAAAGGAAGTCATTTTGCTGGGATCGAAGATGATGCTGTGAACATTATAAAGATGGGAAATGAAAGGTACTGACCTGATGTTTTCGGGTGATCATATTGTGTCTCAGTACTACTATATGCAATACAATGTACTTTTCCCTCCAGTCTACAGTTCAAACTGACTAGTCTAGGAGTAGTCTGTAATTTAAATGTATCAGTATGTTTGTGTCCTTGAAGAAAATTATGATTTATGAACTTTCTATATGTTTGATAGCTATATTCAACACCTAAAATGAATAGGTTCATTTCATTAGACAAGATTAAGTGTTGGATTTCATGTCAACTGAGCTATATTTGATATCGAACAATTTATGTGTTGATTAGTAACTAAGTGACTATGTCAAAACAAACTATACGTTTTTTAATTCATAATATTCGGGATAATAAATAATTACAAAATTTAATATTACAGTATTTCATATCCATTATGTTCCAGTGAATTTTTGGTTGATCTTATGGGAGACCCGGGAACGCTTATACCAGCTGCTGATGTGTTTCAAACAAAGGATATTGCATTGAAATCATACAACCCAAAATCAAGCAAACTTCCAAATCTTCTGACAAATCAGGGATCTGGGGAACCTTACCCTCCACAAAAGCCATTATTTGGTTATTCTGAAAGCAGTTCTGGACTTTATGTTGGGGGAAATCATTCTTCTGAGGAGAAATTAGACAATAAGGCAACTGGGTCTACTGCAAATAACATTATAGGGATTGGTCCTTCAGGAACCAATAAGCCAGCCTCTTCTAGTCTATCGGATCATCACTCGTTGGCAATTGGTACTTCTATGAATAAAGAAACTCGTGTTCCTAATGCAGTTGCCACTGCCTCCAGGATGAATATGAATGTGGTTCCACACATGCAGAATAGTTCTGAAGATCCTAAAAATCTTTTTGCTGATCTGAACCCATTTCAGATCAAGGGATCTGGTAAGCCTTCTGTACAAAACAATCCATTTTGGTCCAAGAATGGCGAGTTTCAAAGGGAAAGTTATGATCTTGTCTCTGGTCGACCACATGCTCCATTAATATGGAAGAACCGTCAGGCCTGTAATGATATCCCAAGGAAAAACGAATCTGATTTTGTGGAGAGAAAGAATCAGCAGAAAGTTGGTAACTTGGCATCATCAGCTTTTACTACCTCTTCAGCATTAGATGTAAATCCAACCCGCAATGACATTTCTATAGGCATTAGTTTGGTATCTCCATCTGATAATCAGTTTACTAAATCCACTTGTGAGGATGAGAGGAACATTCATCATAGAGAGGACTATCTTCAGAATGGAGAGGATCAGCAAAATAATGCAGGAAATGTAAAACAGCATGGGAAGAATATGGACAGAGTATATGATTTTTGGAATAGTACTCAAGACACGCACCGGGAGGCGGATTTGAAACTAAAGGGAAAGGGCACAGAAAATCCAAGCTCTGCAACAGTCTTCAGTGGTGTGCAGGCGGATCCATTAGACGATGTTGGAGAATGTGAAATTCCGTGGGAACATCTGGTAATTGGCGAAAGAATTGGACTAGGTAAAGCAATATTTTCTTACATATTTTATATATTTCTCTCAAGTTTCATGCATATGCACTGGTACCAGTATATGTTACAAAAGGGTACATGTCTTGTGCAACTATCTGCCATTATGTTTAAATTGATCAATTTCTCATATTTTCTGTACTTACCGATCACTCTTCTCCAACTCCCCAAGATAAAGAAAAGAGAAATAATAGTCCATGGCTTTAATTTATTCAGCTTTTATCTGGTTTGAATGGTTTATGATCCCAACTTAGTTGATGGATCATATATTTACATTTTATTATACATTTCCTCATATACAAACCATAGTGTTATTATTTTAAGGTCAAAGTGCTCTTACCTATGACTTTTTTGCCTTGTAGGCTCATATGGAGAGGTCTACCGTGCTGATTGGAATGGCACTGTGAGTGCCTTTTCTACTTCCTTTGCTGTTATTTGAACTGTATTATGCAATTATCACATACAGTTCTTGTTCGTTTTTATGATAAATACATACAGTTCTTCCCAGAATGCTTTTTATTTATAAGTTTTCATTCTCAATGAATATCTGTTGATGTGCGCCTCATCCAGAGTATAAATAATGTTTTTCTGGAAAGGGTAAACTTTTCAAATCCAGAGAATAAATTTTGTCTTTGCCCTTATTTGATGGTTTTTGAATTATTTTTATTTCCAAGCTTTCTTTTCAACTTGAGAGACAATTTTGTATTCATTTAAGTTTTAATTCCAATGTATTCATTGAGACTAGGTAGTACTTAGTGCTCTTAGAAAGTGCAGAATTTTGGTTCCCATACTCCCTAGTAAATTTAATAAGCATCATGTTTCTTTTGAGACTTCATCAAATTGACTAGATATGAAACTTCTGCAGTAAACTTCACAAGATATGATGCGACTCCTGTAGTATTTAGTGTCAAATCTGGCTTAACATGCATTATTCTTTGGCACGAGGATCCTCTCAGAAGCAAGAAAAATGTGAAAAAGAAAGAGAGAGAAGTGTTGTACTTTCTTGGATAGTATTTAAGGTTTAAATGAAACTAAAAGTTGTTTTACTTCTGGCTGCTGGAGTTGTTTGGTTCTGTGATTAATGGTAAAGGTAGGGCAATATATAGAGTTTCACTTGCCAAAATCTGCAATTAGTAATTGCCCCTCTACATCATATGGTTTACAATGGGAGTCTTGCACATTCTGTAGTTTTCATCATTAAGGTGAATTTCACGAAGCAAAATCTAACTTACATCGTATTATATTGAATAAGATTGATTTCCATACAAATTGTTGAACTAAACTTATTTACTTCTGACATTCATCTTTCAGGAGGTTGACTGTTGCATGTATATTTTTACAAGTTTTATGTGTTACTTTTTTCAGAAGTGACTTAAATGGCCTATGAAATTCTGATGCTCAAACCTTGTATATCATGGTCAACAAGTATCCCATTGTTACTGACTTGGTCAGAATGCTAAAAAAATGACTACAAACTAAACCATTGATCTCTTGCCACTGAGCCATATGTCAGAGACATGGATAAAAAAATTTATGCGAGGAAGAAAACCATGTGAAACAAATCTACAAGCTTGGTCTTGGCCATGTATAAGAAAATGTTTGTAATTTCACAAAATGAAATTTAAGTGTCAAGAATGACTGTAAGTAGCAATATCTTGATTTTTCTCCTGCCTGTAACTAACAACTAAATACTAATATTGTAACAAAAATGTTGCATTACTCAGACTCGCCGCCTTGTACTGTTAATATGCTTTCAGACTACTGTCTTTCCATTGAGGTTCTGCAGATAGTCTAATGCCTTGCTGTATTAATGTTTCTAAAATAAATTATGCTTACCAGCTTTTGTTCCATAAATATTCTCTAGATGCCTGCAATAACCGATTGACTACTTGTGAATTATTGTGATAAACATGTAAATGTGTGAAACTGAGGCTTCAAAGTTCTCTAATATGGGATCATCTTCATATTATCAATTAAATGTATGTTACTGCCCATCCTTACTGATATCATGGTCGTCACGTAGGAGGTTGCTGTCAAGAAATTCTTAGATCAGGATTTCTCCGGTGCTGCCTTGGCTGAGTTTCGAAGAGAGGTATGGAGCTGTTTATTGAAATATGTTTATTGTGTCCTTGTGGGTTGTGGTAATGGGGAAAACATAACTTGATGCCCATATACCTAGATGTTTTTGAGTAGTATAACCTCTAACTTTTCATCTTTTTGAATATTTCTAGCTTTATGAAGACTGATATACTGATAAAATCTCAATTAATGGTTTCAGGTGCGCATAATGCGCAGGTTACGCCATGCAAATGTTGTTCAGTTCATGGGCGCCGTGACTCGGCCACCAAACCTCTCTATTGTCACAGAATTTCTACCAAGGTACTATTTTTTTTCTTTACCATTAATGATCAAATTATTGAAAAACTGATAAAAAAGCGAATTTTGCGTCAAATTTTCCATGTACCACTAACAATAACAATGGTGCTAATGACAATAGCATAGATGTAGATTGCCTGAGAGTTATACTGCTTATTTTAATGTACACTTTGGTGTTATATAACTTAACTTTGCAATATATTCAGCAACAATTGGAAAACCAAATGGAGAATGAATTATTAGCTAGGTGATGACAGTGCTATTATGTTTTTCGATTTTTCAGTGGACACTAAACATGGTCAAAGTAAACACTCAATTTTCCCAAAAGGAATAAGTAAACACATTGAATTTTTCCAAAAAGGAATAAGTAAACACACTGAAATAACGAATCTAGATTGGTTCTACTATGGAGGAGAAAAATTATGTAATAAATACACTACTATATTCTCTTGTGGATTTTGGCTATTGTATGGAATCCACCTATGTTCTGAAGTCCCTTTTGCCAGTCCAAAAAGTTCACATGTCAGTTCTAGCCTCCTCTAGTAAAAAAACCCTGGACTAAAAAAAACAATAAAGGAAAACAAAAGTTCATATATCAGCCCATGTTTTTCTGAATTGTACAAAAATTTATGATTTGCACATTCCAATAGTGCAAACACTGTTCATAGTTTCTTCAAATTATTCTTTTTCAAATTGCATAAACCTTGTGTTGTTAACCCACCAAGGTAGCCTAGTGGTAAGACTCGGCTTAAAAGACCAAAACGTCACGGGTTTGATTCAATCTGAGCGTTTTGAGTTGAAGTGGGGTGTCATGCTAGTTCTCCTTAATTAAAAAAAAAGTATGTTGTTCTCCATATTGTGTAACTTTGATGATCAAGCTCTTAGTCCATCTAGGACTTGGAAAATGAGGGGAAAATGAAAATTAATCATAGGAGGTCATTGAGATTTTTTTTTGTTTTGAAAATGTCAACTTTTTATCTAAAAGAACGCAAGAAGTGTTCAAACATTACAATGCAAGGGGGAGTGAAGGGGTAGAGGAAAAACCAAAAACAAGAACTCCTTGACATTTAATTCCCCTGGATAACAAATACCACATTAGTCAATATATGCTGTCTAGTTTGTGATATCTTGTTTTGACATTTAATTCCCTGCAGTAGATTTTCAGCCAATAAGTACTCTTAACTTTTGAATTTAAGCCATTGTCACCTTTCCGCCACCACAAAGGAAAAGACATCCTTAGTTTGTAAACATAGAAGAAACTATATATAGGAACTATGCACATAATAACCATCTGATTACATCAAATGACATTAATTAATCTACTGTTTGCATTTTGGATTTTCAGGGGAAGCTTATACAGGATAATTCATCGACCTGATTGCCATATAGATGAGAAACGACGAATTAAAATGGCTCTTGATGTGGTACGAAATCGTTGACCTTCTATTCTTTTGAAGCATGTAACTGTATTAAATATTAATTCTTATCCAACTTTGAGTCCTAATGTGCAGGCCAAGGGTATGAATTGTTTGCATACCAGCACACCAACCATTGTTCACCGTGATTTGAAGTCACCAAATTTGTTGGTTGATAACTATTGGAATGTCAAGGTATTGTGTGCTTCATGAGATGAAAAGTTCCTTTTGACTTTTTTTTGTATGACCTTAAAAGGATTTGTAGACCTTTTAAATGTTTTAATGCTTAGGGGATTAGAGTTGTTTTTGTTCTCAATATAGTTTTTTCCCATTCATGAATCCTACAAAACCTCCATTTGTTTTTTCCAGATAAGTATAAATCCTTTTAACTAATATAAGAAAATAACAAATGATTTTGAACACAACTATTTCTACTAGTTACATTTCACATCGATATCAAATAAGCACTAATTCTTCTATCTTCATTCGTTAGATCAATTAGTCGATCACTATTTGGGAAGCATCAATACCCCCATTCCTAGATAGTAACTCATTTTGCACATTGCTCAACCTCTTTCCTTAATTCTTCATTACAAGACCTCCATATTGAAGGCTTCCAATCAATCTTTGTTACTTTCTTCTGTGCATCTAAATCAAAATATTCTCAAAGGTTTTAGGGCTGTTATAAAGTTGGTTCTTTAAGTTAGCTATCAACAGTTTTGATCATGCAGGTGGGTGATTTCGGACTTTCACGCTTGAAGCATAATACCTTTTTGTCATCCAAGTCTACTGCAGGAACGGTATACCATTTTTCTCATTTTAATCATGATCCATACAAAATTATATTTGTTATGTTTGCCAAAAATCACAATGGTCTAAAAACAATCTGTTTCATTACGTAAAAAATAATCTGACCATGATTTAGAAAAAAAGGTTTATGCCAAAATGAAACAAAAAAATAGACTATAGAATTTGGATACCAAATTAAGCAACTAAAATTACACTATAATTTATCCACAAAATAATCTGAATCATGATCTAGAATTTTTTTTTATGCCTGACGAAAAACATTAATTACAAGACTTGTATTCATATTGGATGATAATTTCTTTGATATTCTTTGTGCATTTGACATCTGATACTTCTACTCACTTGTCATAGCCTGAGTGGATGGCTCCCGAAGTTCTTCGCAATGAACCATCAAACGAGAAGTGAGTATTTTAATCAGTCGCTTTAATTCTTGCAGTACATTCATTTTCCTCTTTCTTCCCTATGCCTGGAAAAAGAATATATATCTTTTTATGCTCAACACATCTTATAGAAGATTAAAAGCTGCTGGAAAGATAGTAAAATCCTCCCTGAAGCCCACAATATAAATTGATTTTATCTAACCATGTAAAGTGGGGTCTCATCTTCCTGAAATTGCTCTCCTAATACAATCCATAATTTAATAAGAGGCTAGCAACTGCATAGATTCTATTTGCACATTTCTTGCTTCACAGCTTTCACATTTCATACTTTTCTCAGTCTAAGGGTGCATTTGATAAAATTGAAAACTAAGTGTTAAATAGTGTCAAATTAGTTTAAATCTGAAAAATAAATGTGGAATAAACCAGCTGAAATAATCTAAATTTTAAGTACTTGTTGTGTAAGTTGATTTGATAAATTGCTGATTTAATGTCTTGAAAGTACTTAAAGGTTATATTACCCTTATAATAACGGAATTTAAAATTGTTAGCCTCTTATAATCTGGAAAAGGGGACTTGTATGGGATGAAATTTTTTCGATTTTATTGGCATTTAAAATTCTTACATTGTTTTTCTTTCTTATTTTACTTTTTCATTCCCTTTTGTAACGTTTGAACGCATCTTGCGCTTTTTCTAATAAAATAGTGATATTTTAAATAAATAAAATAACGTAATTTGATTCATTTTCTGGGGTTAAAGTTATCTTTTATACGTTATTCGATTATACCTAGACCTAGTTAAGTCATTACAATGTCCGGAACATTACAAATCTGAATCAAAAGTAAAATAGGAAAGTAAAACATCAAAACATTAGAAACATCGTAGAATACCCAAGGAGGTCACATCATAGCTCGAAGGAGCTGAGGTTGAATCTCAACTCTCTTATCAATGGCATACGGTGATTTTGGTATTTTAGTTGATAAATTGATAAAAAGAAGTTATTATCGTTAATTTTGATTTATCCAAAGAAACCCTTAGTTGTCCATTTTCGTGCCTTGTTATTTCAGGCTTGATCATGTCAAAACCATTATGGTTCATCTTTTATCTTGTTGCAGGTGTGATGTGTATAGTTTTGGTGTAATCCTATGGGAGCTAGCCACCCTCAGACTTCCATGGACCGGTATGAATCCAATGCAAGTAGTGGGTGCCGTGGGTTTCCAAAACCGTCATCTCGAAATTCCAAAAGAAGTCGATCCATTAGTCGCCAGGATAATTTTGCAGTGTTGTCAAACGTAAGTGAAATTCTCCTCTCTTTTAGTAGCAGTTCTCAACAATTGCTGGTTAACCTAACCGTGTATATTTCTTTCATTTCATGGCTAGTGATCCGAGTTTGAGACCTTCGTTTGCGGAACTTACAGTTGCTTTAAAGTCACTGCAACATTTAGTCAACCCTTCTTCTCAGTTTGACCAGCAGAGTTCGCAACAGATCACACAAGAGATTTCGGTAAATTCTACACCTTGAGTGAATATGAATTAGTGGGGAAAAAAAGTCATTTTGTGTATAAATATGGACGGACTACTACATAAAAAGAAATTATAAATATTATTGGGTTGGCTCTAGGTCGCCTGTGCCTCTAGTGGGATGATGTTTGTTCATAGTTTTGGTTTGGTGTGTTGGGATTGAATTTATGTATTTATAGGATTTCTATGAAAGAAAATTGTCAAACAATTGTTATAAACAGTCATAGTATTATAAACTTATTTGGTTTACTATTGTTGATGGTTATTGGTAAATCATATGAACAGGGCCTCCCCAAGATTGGATTATCCTAATCGAAATTCTTTTAATTTTTTTTTGTAGAAAAATAATTATTCTCTATTATTTAAGCAAAAGTGGAAATATGTAATTTTTAACTTTAAAAGTAACCAAATTTGTCCTAAGTTGGTTAAATATCACATGCTTAAATTTATTGATCCACATGGTGAGAGTGAAAGTCTATTGAACATAAAAAATAAGGTTAAAATCAGATTTATCCAGTTATACAAATACATTTATTTTATATAGAATTGTATCCCTATCTTTTTTAGAATTTGCATAATTTAGTTGTATTCAACATTTGTTTTGTTTATATTTTACACATTACTTGTTTTATTTACACTCAATGTCTTTTATATATTGCACATCTTTCATTTGAATAATAATATCATTCTTTATTCTCAATTTTCACTCTCAAGAGCTCAATATTCTACATTGTATCAGAGCGCTCTTGAGTTCTTTCTTGACGGTTTCGTCATTTCAAAAGCTGCCACTTTATATTCGGCCGAATCTATTTGAATTTGTGTCTCGACAGATTTTTGTCCAAAAATAATCACTTTTCACTTTCATTCAGCGACACTCCGACGATTCAAAGTCAACTCGCTGTCATCAATATCCAACGACACTATGACGATTTAAAGTCAACTCGCTGTCATTAACATTCAACAACATTCTGGCGATTCAAAGCCACTCACTGAAGTGAAAGAATGTCATCAACACTTTATCCACTCACACCATCTTCTCCACAACTCACTTTGGCGGCACAATCAACTTCAGTTGCCCCAAAACGTTTAATGCTCACTTATGTACATGTAACCCACAAGATTGGATTGCCAATTTAGAGGCATCAGAGCACATGACGGGGAACCTATCTTTGTTACATGATTTTCATATACAAAATCATGTGTCCACCGTTCGCGTGATCAACGACGTTTCCGCAAAAGTTCTAGGAATCAGATCTTAAGTAACACCTAACATTTGTTTAAAAAATGTTCTCTATGTTCCAAATATTGATTGCAATCTGTAAATTAGAAAGATTTGTCATGATTTAAAATGTCCTATCAAATTCTATACAAATAATTGTGAAATTCAGGATACGGGAACGAGGATGATTGGAAATACTAAGTTGTGTTCGCGACTCTACATCTTACAACATTACCCATATATGGAGAATGCTTTAGGTTATTTAACTTCTCTCTCAAACAAACGTGCCAAAATAATGTTGTGGCATTCTACACTTGGACATCCCAATTTTTATATTTGACTAAAATATTTTTGAACTTATTTATCAATGAAACCACCACTTCTTTTCATTGTGACACTTGTCAATTTGTCAAACACACTCGATCATCTTACCCACATGTTGCATATAAATCATCTAAAACACTTTCATTAATTCATAGTGACATGTGGGGACTCGTCCGCACTAAAACTTTAAATGGTAAACGCTGGTTGGTGATCTTTATCGACAATCATACTCGTTTCACTTGGCTCTTCTTAATGAAAGAAAAATTTGAAAATTGTTAAATTTTCAAAGACTTCTCCATCTTAATCCAAAACCAATCCCAAGAGCTCAATATTCTACATTTTCAAATACTGAGCTCATGATATTTTCTCTAAATTATTGTTTCTTCGACAATTTTTTTTTAATTGTTCTCTTGCCTAATTTGGAGTTTTTTCCTTGGAGTATAGAACACATTGTATAATGGAAGCTTTCTTTTTATTTCATATTTCATCATTAATAAAGACCTTTCATTTCGTATTCTACATTTATTACTCTTAGTTTTTAGTCCTATAAATAGGACATGTATGGTATGTTGTGAATGACCCATTCGAAAAGTAATAAGAATCTCTCTCCATTGACTCTCTCTTGTTTTTTATATTATTCGTTTATAACACGTTATCAACACGAGTCTCTCGTTTTCGAAGCAAAGGTCAAGGCTCCATCCTCCTCCGTGGTAGCCCAATTTCGCACCTCATTTGCGAAAGCCAAATTGGTCAAGGTTGACAAAAGGTATCTTCGAAAACCTTTCAAACTAATTTATTTTATCTCAAATTTCATGTTGAACCTCACGAAATTGGAGTTCACGGCTCTTGACATCACTAGAAAGAATTATCTTTAATGGATTTTAGATGCTGAAATTCATCTTGCCGCCAATGGTCTTGGAAATACTATTAAAGATGAAAACACCACATCCGAAGAGCAAAGTAATGATTTTCCTTCGTCGTTATCTTCACGAAGGTTTAAAAATTTAGGTATCTCACCGTTAAAGATCCATTGGTCCTATGGAACAATCTGAAAAAAAATGTACGATCATTTGAAAAAGATCATTCTTCTAAAAGCTCAATTTGAATGGCTTCATTTATGCCTTCAAGATTTTAAATCGGTGAGTGAATATAATTCGGCATTATTTCGGATTACTTCTAAACTCAAACTATGTGGAGAAGTTATTTCTGATGGAGATATGTTAGAGAAAACATTCTCCACTTTCCATGCATCGAATGTGCTCCTGTAGCAGCAGTATCGTGCAAAAAGATTTGAGAATTATTCTGAATTGATATCATGTCTATTATTGGCCGAACAGAATAATGAGTTATTGATGAAAATTCATGAGGCCCGTTCAACTAGATCGACTCCAATCCCTGAAGTGAATGTGACATTATATAATTATAAAAGACAACATCGTGGTCGTGACCGCAGTCATTTTTCAGGTCATTCCCGTAGAAATGGTCGTGGATGTGGTGGTGGTTATATGATAAAAAGGAAGAACAATAAAGAAATACATGATAATAAAAAGGATCAAATCAATAAGACTGTGGAAAATAAATGTTATTGTTGCGGTATGAATGGTCATTGGTCGCGTACCTATCGTACGCCAAATTTTTTTATCGATCTTTATCAAGCATCGCTAAAAGAAAAAGGGTCCATCGAGACCAACTTTGTTTTCAATGATGAAAAAATGATAATGGAGACCAACTTGGCTTCGGCTTTCGGTGATGATAAAATAACTTTTGGTCTCAATGATTTCTCCCAGTTTGATGTAGTCGGCTTTCTTGTCGAGCATGAAAATTAAATGGGATCATTGAATATTTGTGTTTCTTTTATAATGTTTAATAAAATTTTCTAAATATATATATAATAATAATAAAAAAAATAAAACTTATATTTTATCGAGACTATATTTAGTTTGATGCTACGTTTGAATTATTATTATCGGTTCATGTATTCGTTTATTATTAATATTTAAATGGTATAACCCTATTTTAATTTTAGATGGTTTTCAAATATTTTATGGTATTAGTTGGCGCATCAATTATCAACTCGTAATCAAGTATTTGTAAGATTGCTTGCTCAAATTATCAAATTACGAGCTCACTTTCCAGACTATTTAATTAAATCTATTCGTCTTGATAATGCTGGAGAATTCACCTCCCAAGCTTTTAATAATTATTGTATGTCAATTAGATAATTATTAAACATCTAGTAGCACATGTTCACACACAAAATGGCCTTGCAGAACGTCTTCAATTAATTACAAGACCATTGCTTATGAAAACAAAACTTCCAATACAAGCTTGGGGACATGCTATTTTAAATGCGCTAACATTAATTCGTATCAGACCCACAAATTATAATGAGGTTTCCCTTTAGAAATGGTTTATGGTTAGGAACCACATATTTCCCATCTAAGAATTTTCAGATGTGCAGTATATATGCCATTTGCTTCACCACAACGCACAAAGATGGGAGCTTAAAAGAGATTGGGGATATATGTTGGATATTAATCACCGTCTATAATTAAATATCTTGAGCCATTAACGAGTGATTTATTCACGGCACAATTTGCCGATTGTTATTTCGATAAATGATATTTTCAACATTAAATGAGGAAAATAAGCAGTTGAAAAAAAAATAATCTGGTGTGAGTTATCATTAGATTATTATGATCATCATACAAAGCAATCTGAACTTGAAGTTCAGAAAACTATTCACTTGCAAAATTTAGCAAATCAATTGTCAGATACTTTTACTAACCCTAAGAAAGTTACAAAGTCCTATATTCTAGTTGCAAATGCTCAAATTAGGATTGATGTCCCTGAAGGAAAACCCATTACTGCTAACGAGCCTAAAATGCAAGTAAAGCGCGGTAGACCAGTCGGTTTCAAAAATAAAAATCCTTGAAAAAGAAAATAAGCTCAAATTGAGGAAATAATTACTCTAAAAGAGTAACTAGTCATCGAAAAAATGATTCCGGAGGAATCACATGTACTTGAAAATGAAGAGATATCTATAAACTATGTTTTGACTGGAAAAAGATGGAATCGAGATGAAATTGACATCAGCATGCGATATTGTTAATGAAGATGAGAATGTTGAACCAAAATCTGTAGAAGAATGGAGATGGAGAAATGATTGGCCAAAATGGAAAGATGCGATTGAAGCTGAATTAAAATCGCTCGCAAAACATAAAGGTTTTGGACTTGTCGTCCGTACCCCCGAAGGTATTAAACCGATCGGTTATAAATGAGTATTTATAAGAAAAAGAAATGAGAAAACTGAAATTTTCAGATATAAGGCACGACTTGTAGCCCAAGGATTCTCGCAAAGACCTGTTATTGATTATGAAGAGACATATTTTTCTATGGTGGATGCAACAACATTATATATTTGATAAATTTATCAATACACGAGAAGTTACAAATGAGATTAATGGATGTTGTTACGGAATATTTATATGGTGCCTTTGAGAACAACATATACATGAAATTCCCTAAAGGATTTAAAATTCCTGAAGCATTTAGTTCAGATTGTTGAGACCATTACTCGGTTAAACTATGCAGATCTCTACATGGATTGAAACAATATGGACATATGTGGTATAAACGTCTTAGTGAATATTTGTTAATGAATGGATTTCAAAATGATCCAATATGTTCATGTGTGTTTATCAAGAGATCTGAATCACAATTTGTAATAGTTGTAATTTATGTGGACAGTTTGAATATTATTGGAACAACAAATGAACTATCTGAAACAATTGATTATCTCAAGAACGAATTTGAGATGAAAGATCTCGGGAAAACAAAGTTATGTATTGGCTTGCAACTTGATTATTTAGATAATAAAAATTTTGTCCATCAATGTGCTTATACATCAAAAGTATTAAAAAGTTTTTTTTATGGATAAAGCACATCCCTTGAGTAGTTCAATGATCGTGAGATCGCTTGATGTAAATAAAGATTCATTTCGACCTCGTATGAGTCATGAAGAATTAATTGGACCCGAAGTACCATATCTCAGTGCTATTGGAGCGTTAATGTATCTGGCTAGTCATACTAGACCCGATATATCATTTGTAGTAAATTTACTAGCGAGATATAGTTCTTCACCGACAAAGAGACATTGGAATGGAGTTAAACATATTTTCGGTATCTTTAAGGAATTATGGTCATGAGATTATATTATCCATATGTATGTGAAGTTGAATTGATTGGGTACGCAGATGCATGATATTTATTTGATCCTCATAATGGTAGGTCTCAAACGAGTTACGTATTCACATATGGTGGTACAACTATATCATGAAGATCTATGAAACAAACAATTATCGATACATCTACAAATCATTCAGAGATCATAGCTATTCATGAAGCAAGTCGAGAATGTGTGTGGTTGAGATCAATTATGCATCACATTCGAGAATCATGTGATTTATCAGTAAATAAGAATTCTCCAACAATTTTATACGAGGATAATGCTGCTTGTATTGCACAATTAAAGGAATAATATATTAAAGGTGATAGAACGAAACACATATCACCAAAATTCTTTTTCACTCATGATCTTCAAGAAAGGTGATATTGATGTTCATCAAATTCGTCCATCAGATAATCTAGCAGATCTATTTACAAAGACATTGCGTACTACGACCTTTGAAAAGATAGTGTATAAAATTGACATGCAGATATTCAAAAGTATAAAGTGATGTTACAAAGAGAGGAGTATAATCCCACTAAGCATACGTACTACACTCTTTTTCTCTTCACAATGGTTTTATTCCACTGAGTTTTTTGATTTTTTTATATTTTATCATTAATAAAGATCTTTCATTTCGTATTCTACATTTATTACTCTTTGTTTTTATTCCTATAAGTAGGATATGGTATGTTGTAACTGACTCATTCGATAAGTAATAAGAATCTTTTTCCCAAATAATGTAATGACTGAACTCGATAGAATCATGAGAGATTACATCTGAGGAACACAAGGCAGATAAAGAAAAAAGGTCAAATGGGAGAACTAAAAATAAAAAGTTATGTCTTTAATTAAAAATTAAACATCTATAAACCTTATAATATATTAATTTTAATTTAAAATTTATGTATTAAAATTAGAACACTTTAAACAACTTAGCTATAGATTTTATATTAGCTCAATACCTTTAAAGGGGAAATTGGACTAAATGACCCTAAAGATAGGGGTATTTGCGTCCGTGGTCACTGATAATTAAATTTGATCTGGTGACCACTTTATTTTTTTTGGACGAAATTACCCTTTTCGCGTAACGCGAAGTGGCTTCGCGAAACGCGAAGTGAATTAGGTTAATATAAATACTTAAAATTTTCATTTCCTTCATTTTGCTTCTCTCTTCTCTCTCTTCTCTCTCTTCTCTCTCTTCTCTCTCTGTTCTTGTTCGTTGGCCGGCGACGGCGACGGCGAAAACTTTGGCGACGAGGACTACGATTATGCCCCATGAATCTACAAAGATAAGAAAACCTTAACCTGAATCGATGTTTATAATATAGATTAATGTTCTTATATCAATACCTTCATTTCAAACCCTAACTCTAACCCAAATCGATTTATGTTCATGTTTCCAGCATCTCCATCTGAAAACCTTAAATCAATTAAATCTGTTCATATTGGTTCATATTGGTTCATATTGATTCGTATTGGTTCATTTTTTTGTTCATCTTATTGTTCTTATGTCGATGATGATATTTGCAGATCATATGGGTTCTGTTTCGCGAAGGGCTTCTCGTTACGCGAAGGGTTTCTCGTTTCGCGAAGTGCTTCTCGTTACGCGAAGGGCTTCTCGTTTCGCGAAGGATTTCTCGTTTCACGAAGGGCTTTATGTTTCGTCATATGGGTCTGGATTCAGTGAAGAAGTACTTACAGCAAGACGGAAACCGGCTAAGTGTCGACATTATAGATGAAGGATTTTCTCAATAGTCAATACAATTGAGTTGTTTTCATTTAGGTGTTCTATAATTATATGTTAAAGGGTTTATTTATAGAATTGCATTTTGAAAAGGAGGAGACATAGAGAAATTGAGATTGGACTTGGATAAACTTCCCTTTCATATTAAGGGACTTTAATCCAATTTGCATTATTAAACTTAATCCTAATGGACATTAAAATAAGCTTCATTTACTCAAATTCTCTAATTAAAATGAAGCTTCATTTCTTTTGTCTGTTTTATTTTTTTAATTAGATATATATAAAGTTTTTCTAATTATTAATGTAATATTGTACTTTCATCCTGTCACCTAAAGAAATAAAATGATAAACATATTTTTGTTATTTACAATTTGAGATAGAAATTTAAGACAAAACTCACCAAAATGTAATGTTTTTATCATTCATACTCACCAAGAAGTTTCAAACTAGACTAGAGAGTTATCATATATAAAGCTATAAAAAAACAAAAAATGGAGGACCAGTCTAGTTATTATTTGAACAAATAAGATATATCTTTTCTTTGGATATTGGTGGTACTCTATTATGGAAATGAAAATTGTTCTCATTCACCTAATCATTCACCTAATATTTTCTTTGTCCTCGTCAATTTGTTCTAGTTGTTCATATTGCGCACCACCACGCCCATTATTATGATTGTCTGATTTTCTTTGTCCTTGTCGACGACATTCATGTTCATACAATCCCTCCACTTCATCCTCCGGTTTCTCACGATCCTTTGGCTTCTCATAAGATCGCTCACGAGATTTCTCCCTATCACCCTCTCTATTTCTTCCCTTTTCACGGGATTTTTCCCTACACATGATGGGGGTGAACATCAGAAGCATTCATATCAAAATGCACAAACTGAAATTCAGATTAAAAAACACTAACTGTGTTTGGGAGAGATACAATTCCAATTCTTTTGTTTGTTTAACAATTTAAAACTAAGAATTCAAATGAAAGCACCAAGGGTGTATGTAGTATTACCGGTTTGCATGACGATCAGCCCTTTAGTATTCGTAGTGCTTATGTAATATGCCCTTCGCGAAACGAGAAGCCCTTCGCGAAACGAGAAGCCCTTCGCGTAACGAGAAGTACTTCGCGTAACGAGAAGCACTTCGCGAAACAGAACCCATATGATATACAAATATCATCATCGACATAAGAACAATAAGATGAACAAAAAAATGAATCAATATGAATCAATATGAACCAGTATGAACCAATATGAAAAGATTTAATTGATTTAAGGTTTTCAGATGGAGATGCTGGAAACATGAACATAAATCGATTTGGGTTAGAGTTAGGGTTTGAAATGAAGGTATTGAAATAAGAACATAAATCTGTATTATAAACATCGATTCAGGTTAAGGTTTTCTTATCTTTGTAGATTCATGGGGCATAATCGTAGTCCTCGTCGCCAAAGTTTTCGCCGTCGCCGGCCGACGAACAAGAACAAAGAGAGAAGAGAGAGAAGAGAGAGAAGAGAGAGAAGAGAGAGAAGCAAAATGAAGGAAATGAAAATTTTAAGTATTTATATTAACCTAATTCACTTCGCGTTTCGCGAAGCCACTTCGCGTTACGCGAAAAGGGTAATTTCGTCCAAAAAAAATAAAGTGGTCACCAGATCAAATTTAATTATCAGTGACCACGGACGCAAATACCCTTATCTTTAGGGTCATTTAGTCCAATTTCCCCTTTAAAGTCCACCATCAATATAAATTTAATTTATAAAATGAATATATTGACTCGAAGTTACTCTATAGAAAATTAATATATAATCTCATAAAAAATATTATGTCTTTAATTGAAAATTGAACATTTATAAACTTATAATATAATAATTTTAATTTAAAATTTATGTATTAAAATTAGAACATTTTAAACAACTTAGCTATAGATTTTATATTTCAAATTTGATCAAAATTCCTTAAAAAAATGGGTCATGAGCAAAACCTGGATATTGCGTTTATATCATTTTTTATTTATTTGTTTATTAATTTTCAATTAAGTTTTTTTAATGTTATAGAATTGTGCTTTATTTATTTTTTTTTTTTAAAAACTCAAACTATATTTTTTTTTGAAAAATATAACACTTCATTTAACTTTAATTGATGTGCTTTTAGTGATGAAAATTTAATTAGATTAAATATGTTAAAATTATATTTGGCCAATTATAGCTATATTAAATGGATCAAAATTATATTAATCAATTTTCAAATATAAAAAAGTTAAATGGGCTCAGTAAAACTACATTCATCATGTCAAAACTAAGTTAAATGACTCAAAAATATATAAATAGTCTATTTAATTGATCAAAACTAAGTTAAACAGAATAAAAAGTATGTTGATGTAGTAAAAGTAGGTTAATTATGTTAAAATTAAGTTAGACGGACAGGTAACAAATATAAATTTTGTAAAATATAATAAAAATGTTACTGATTAAAAAAAAGAAAAAAGAAAAAGTTATATAGGTAAAATGATTAAAAATATATATATTTAACTTTTCTTTTATTATAAAAAAAAGGTGATTATAGGGATGTTCAACTCCTCAGGTTAAGTTTGGTTTACTTTTTATTTACCAACCGGTTAACCAATATTGATATTAGTTTTATCGGTTCTGGTTCTACTGGTTCCGATCGGTTAATCGGGTTTAACCGAGAACCGATAATTCATTTTTTAAATTAAATATGAAAAATGTTTTAAAAAAATATTTGTTTGTACTTAATTATGTTATTTTCCATAAAATTTTTTATGCTTTAATATATTTCATAAATATATTTAGAAATACATTATAATATATTATTTTATCTGAATTTGGTTCTCTATATATAAAATATTTTATAAGTCCTTATTTTGATTTTTTAAAAATAATTTTATAAAAATTATAATTTAAAATCTAAAAATAACTAATATAAATATATTATTAAATATTATTTATAATATATTTAATATTAAAAAAATAACTAATATAATTATAAAATATAAATATATAATTAAATTATTACCGATTTAAATAAACTTACTATAAAAATGGTTCAATCGAAAATCATTTAACCGATTAATCGAACCTTCAAGATAATGAACTGACGTGACATCATTTCTCTTTAAAATTACCTAGGTCTTCATCGGGTGGTATCGAAACAAGTTCCAAAATCCGAACCGAAAAATTCGTATAATTTAGACACTGATTTTTCAAGTCCCCGTTCAGTTGGGCTCTCCGAACCTAGGAGCGACGTCGTTTTGGATCTGGTTCAGTCCGTAACACAGTCTTCGCAACTCCGTCCGCCCTCTACGTGTTTGAGAGATAGAGAGAAGAAGAAGAAAAAGGTGCGAACTTGTTTGAAGGAAGAAGAAAATGGTGCAGAAAAAAGGCGCAGGGAAAGCTTCGGAAGATGCAGAAGAGGAATTAACTCGTGCCCCTTTGCAAGCCATACTCTTAGCTGACAGCTTCGCTCAGAAATTCCGCCCCATCACTCTCGAACGGCCTAAGGTGTTTCTCACTTTGCACATACAGGGTTGACATTTATCGTATTGGGTTTTCTCTTGGTTGAATTATTGTCATCGTTTTCCAGTTGAACCTCGTTAATTAAGCGTATAAATTCTTAGGTTTTCCCTGTAGAAGTCACTTCTTAATTGTAGGATGGTTTTGAATATAGAACCTGTTCACTTGTTACTATCATTGAATTCTGTTGTTTTACTGAGATAGGAGTTCAATTTTATTTTTTTTCTTTTACCCAGTTGCCCCATTGCACATTTTTCTTATTTAACAATATTGATTTTATTCATGGTTTATGATTCTTCTATCAACCAAGTACCTTGTTTTCTTTTGAAGGTGCTGCTACCTTTGGCCAATGTTCCTATGATCGATTATACATTAGCTTGGCTCGAATCAGCAGGGGTTGAAGAAGTCTTTATCTTTGTTTGTGCTCACTCCAAGCAAGTGATTGATTATGTCAACTCCACTTGGCTTGGTGAATCAAACTTCTCCATCAAGACTATAGAATCACACAATTGCATTAGTGCTGGGGATGCTTTGCGATTGATTTATGAGCGGAATGTGGTAAGTTGAGCCTCTAGCATGGAATAAATGAAAATCTGTCTTATAAACTATGTACAACTTCCCTGTTTGTATCACTCTCCAACTAAATCAAGAATTATCCTAAAATGTGTTGTGAAAAGATTGTTTGTCTTATGGTAATAGGTTTTTTATATAAGAACATACTGGGTGTGAGAATACGTGGAGCAAAAAGCAGTGAGAGTATGTTTGAGAATGATGGTTTATATAGTGGATTATGTTAGAAACTGTTGAAGCTCGTTGTCTTTTCTTAACCTTATACATTAAGTCGGGTTTGGTGATGGATGGAATGGAAATTAGAAAAGAAAAAAGAAGAGGTGAAACTTATCGAATCAGTAATGTACTTTGTGGTAATTAATCATAAAAAGGGTTCTTGAGATCTGAAATATATTACTTGAACAATCTAAGGTCTGGAACATATGGAACTGCGTGCCTGATACCTGTCGAAAGTTATCTTGATGTTGGTAGAAGGTTTTATTTAGAAGGTACTTAAATTCAACTGGCTCAAAATTTTAATTGCAGTTGATAGGAACTAGAACTACAAGTACTTCAATTGATTTTAGTTGAATTCTCATATCAATTGCTATCCTTTGATGCTTTTACTGTCAGTTGTGTTGTTGCTTATTATTTTTAACCTTTTCATGTAAAAGGGAAGTTGCAATGTTTTTTACTCTACAATGCTTCTTCTTCGTCTTCTTATTCTTCTTCTTTTTGTCTCATCCCAATAAACAAACAAACACATGTAAAGATACATGGTGACTTCATCCTTATTAGTGGAGATACAGTGAGCAATATGTCACTTGCCGAAGCTGTAGAGGAGCACAAAGAAAGGAAGAAGAAGGACAGCAATGCTGTTATGACTATGGTCATAAAAAGGTCAAAGCCTTCACCAATTACCCATCAATCGCGTCTTGGAACTGATGAATTGTTCATGGCAATTGATCCTGATTCAAAGCAACTTTTATATTATGAAGACAAGGCAAATCATCTGAAGGGGATATTAACTCTTGACAAGATGTTGCTCTCTGATAATGTGTCCATATCTTTTCACAATGACAAACAGGTTCTATTTGAATCTTCTAATTTCTTTTGTTGCGAATATCTTTCACTGTTTTTACATCTATAATAGTTTTTTACAGTAATTTTTTCTGTAAATTTTGTTGTGAATATTTTTCACTATTTTCATGTGACAAATTCTATCTCTAGCATAATGTAACAAATGATTCTTTCGTTGATTGTAATACTATTTCTTTCACTGCCAAAATATGTCTATTCCTTCTTTTTTTTTGGATGGGTGGGCTGGTGGTTTGTGGCTTCACCATGAACTTAGGGATGATTTTCATGCAGGACAGAGCATTTGATCATTTTTGTATGACATCTTGTAATTTTGGACCTCACTCTTTATGTGCACTGACTTTCTTACTGATAAAAGGATTATTACTATTTTGTGGCTTGAACCTCTGATTTATTGGTGTGTATTGTTGTTCTAACAGGATTGTTATATTGACATATGCTCTCCCGAGGTTCTCAGTCTTTTCACTGATAATTTTGACTACCAGCATCTGCGCCGTCATTTTCTCAAGGGCCTGCTTATGGATGATGTATGTCTTTACAGATTTTACCTTCTTAATACTATCAAAGCAATCTCTCTCTCTCTCTCTCTCTCTATATATATATATATATATATATATATATATATATATATATATTCCTCTTTTCAATTATTTTATCTACATTTATAGACTACAAAAGAAATCAGAAGGAAATATATCAATTAAGCATGGATATTTTCTACTACCATAGTACCATGCCTCCTTGCTTCATTTTTGTTTGTTCAATAAATCCTTGTAATTGTTTTTGGCTCACCATATTAGTAAGTCAACTTTATCCCCCCTCCATAGTAAAATGAATACGTGATTGTCAATATTTTTTCGTCAAAACAAATTGTGATTGTACAACATTTTCAATAAAACAATTAAGATGTTCCTATTCTATTGACATTTCATGAATGTATGTAAGTGTCTCTAGGATGGCAATTTCTGTTGGTTTCATCATCATTTTTTTTCCTACGTTTGTGTCAAAGTATTTTCTCATTGTGCTTTCAGATCATGGGTTATAAAATTTATGTCCATGAAATTCACTCAAGTTATGCGGCTAGAATTGATAATTTTCGGAGCTATGATACCATTAGCAAGGACATTATCCAGAGATGGACTTACCCATTCGTTCCAGATGTCTTTGGAAGCTCATCTACCAAACATGATAGACAGGGCGTGTACAGAGCATCAGGTAAGAGCTGTCCTATTCTTGCACTTTTATCTGTTACTTAGTAGTAATTGTTTCCGTTCTATAGCATCTGCATAAATTTCCCTTTATCTTGGGATGCAAAGCAGACTAGTGATTATTTTTTTTTTAATAACACTTGACTGCCAAGACATAAATTCTGATTTGTGTTGTAGGGGTACTGCAATCCCGTTCCGCACAAATTGGTCCCTTCGCACTTGTCGGCAGTGATACTACTATAGGTGACAAAACAAAAATTTATAATTCTGTTGTGGGGGAAGGTTGCAATATTGGATCAGATGTTTCAATAGATGGTTGCTATATATGGGACAATGTCACAATTGAAAATGGTTGTAAGTTAAGTCATGCCATAGTATGTGATGGTGTGACAATGAAGTCTGGAGCTGTTCTGGAACCTGGAGTGGTTTTGTCATTCAATGTATGTATCTTATTTTCTTTCTCATGCATTTTTATTGTTGACTAGATTTTTTTTGCTTCATGTTTCTACCCTAATTGTTACTACTTCCTTTTTTTATGCTTCTGAAATTTTGGTTGCACAATGGACAATGTTTGAGTTCTTTCTTGATTTTCACTCCTTGAAACTTCATTCTGCATAACATGACAAACACGGTTACTGAGGTGTTTGATTGCTTAACTACACAAACTGAATGTCATGATGGGCATATACCCCTTATCATGGATGAATTAGACTATCTTGTGGAGCATAATGTGTTGACATTCTAGATAGCAAATTCCAAGATTTGTGGGATTATTATCATGCAATCAATCATATAATATGACTGACATATGACTGGGTGCTAGGATGCTATTACCTTGTGGTATCCTATGAAGATGAATTTTGGCTATTGTGTAGACAATGTTTGCAATAATACATTGGAGTACAATTTATACACAATGTAAAATGAAAAGGAATACATTTCCAAGAGTAAACAATGTATTGAGGAAACTAAAGGGGACTCTCTGGAGTTAATGTGTTGAGATGATTGATGTTGAGAAGACATGACATGTGAGCTACATTCCAAGATAATATTATCATATATTCCACAAATCTCTTAGGGGTATATCCAATAAGAAAAAATACATGTTCACTTTCTGTGTATCATACATTATCATCTCGAGTAGTTATGCTGAATATTTCGGTTGGTGCATGTGCTTTACTCAGTTTTTGATGATTTTCCTCCATTTAGGTTGTTGTTGGACAAGGGTTTGTAGTTCCTGCTTATTCAAAAGTATCATTGCATCAACAACCGACTAAACAAGATAGTGACGAGGAGCTGGAATATGCTGAGGATAGCAGCGGGTTTGTTAAAATTCCTGGTAACTTTTTAAAACTATTTATACCTTAATTCATTGCATGGGTGCTTCTGCGAAACTGGTTAATTTTGTATAGACATTTAATGGAATATCATTTTTTGACGTTCTCTATCTAATCCTAGGCAATTAGCCTTGAAGTCTAAAGAAATGCCATATCCATATTCTATGTCACAATTACTGTTACCATCTTGATATTTTCATTTCCTTAGCTATCGTGCTTTGCACTTGGTAAATTAATTCTAAGCTGTTCATACCAAGAAGGCAATATTGACTGACCTCACAATTGAATTAATTTATTCATGTAAGAAGACTGCTGAAAAGGAAATTTACGGAAAAGACAATTTTGCACTAAAGCTATTGTAAACAAAAAGACTGTCGAATCGAATTTGTTTGTGAAAATGATCGAATTCAAAATAAATATTTTATTATGTGCAATTTCCCTCTTCCGGTACGCTCCTAGGCTCTTTAAAGTGAACTGAGTCCAACTCCGAAAGCCTCTGATGGAAAGACTTGTGTCTCAGATTTTGCAATGAAAAACGAAAAAAGGGGGATAAAGGGGAAAAAAGCCTTGCATGGTTATTATGAGATTGTTATAGATTATCTGTACACATTAGTTACATTGTTGAATTCAATAACTCACAACTTGTTCAGATGGAAATTGATCCCAATTATATATTGTGGGGGTCTTGAAGGGTATTACTCCCTGCACTCTCTCATTAACAAACTAAAAACAACAAATTGTATATAGGAGTGTTGGTCTGTATATTACTTTCAGTTACTTTTTCTTATGCTTGAACTTGTAGAGAATGAAAGTAATGGGTTACTGTATTTTCCTCAGCAATCAATGGTACAACAGATCATTTGACTCCAGGATTATTATCTGAACTCTCTGAAGCCCAGGGACAGGCTACTTCTGAGGTCAGCTTAAGCAACATATCATCAATTATTCATTAGCTTAGCCTCTTGTGCATACCTCTTTTGATGCCAAATGTATGAACTGAGTTAAATATTTTATAGAACTTGAGATGGTTGGAGAAATAGGCAAACTAGTGACACAATTGATGCTTGGGAGTTGGTATTTTTATTTGTTTTTAGCTAAAATGGGTGTTGACATTTATTGGACAGAAATGGTCTGTGAAAGAAGTATATAATTGGTGTATTATTAAGTTGGAAAACTCATGGCCTTAAATATAGGAGGTTTTGATGAATTTATAAACTTGAACTTTGGTGATCATTCTTTCCTTTGTTGTTGGTTCATCCATAAGCATCATTTGATGGAGTGGATCCACCAGGGTTTTTTAATGTTCCATATTTTTGCTGGAGAATTAATTTTTTGGCATATCATGTACGTGATATTTATATTATTACCTTTCATTCCATGAATTTATACATAAAAAGAAGAAGAAAAGGCATATTTATACATAAACTTTCTCAAAAGGGGCAAATATACCCATGAACACTTGAAAGCGGCAAATGTGCACCCATTTAAAGAAGTTTGCATGCATATTTTCCCCTTTAGGCTTTCATGAGTATATAATATGATATCACATTATGTTTGTCAGTTGTCACTTTCTTGTTGATAGATTAGGCAATTCAGTGCTTTTAAAAGTTATTGGATGAAAAAAGCAAACAAACAGTGTTTTCATTGACTCCTATTCCTTGTTTCTAGGTTGGTAATGGTGGGGTTGGATATATATGGTCAATTGATGTAAACAGCTATGATGAAGAAATATGGCAGTCAGTTGCTCCTATTCCTGCTGAAAAACTAGCTGAAATTGTGCAAAAAGCTACAACAGATGAATTGGAGATGACACAAGATGGAAATCTTCTACCACCCTCAGGAGAGTTGCCCCTTGATTCCAACAGTGTGGGCTCTGGGGATGATGATGTGGATGATACGAGAGATGACTACTTTGAGAAAGAGGTATTTGCTGCTGAATGAGAACTTATAATAGATAGATGGATATACATTATTTCTCTGTTCATAAATTTCAGGTTGAAGCGACTTTCCAAAGGGCAGCTCATGAAAATGTTAAAGAAGATCATGTCATCTTAGAAGTAAACTCGTTAAGGTAATATGTTACTATTTGTCACCTTATGGATTGTGCTTCCATATAATTGTTTCAACAGATCAAGGAGTTTAAATTGGGTATAAGATATTGTCAAAATTAACATTCTCATTTTCTTTTGCGGCAATCCAGAAAAATATTTGTGCATTAAAGATATTTTTTATAGCCTGAAATAATTGTTTCTTTTAGTTGTTATAACATGAATTCTACCAGGTATTCTTTAGCATTTTCAGTTATTCATTTTTTGAGAAATTCCTGTTAAAATAAAAAAAATAATTTACCAAGTATTTGGCCTTCGATAATCCATAACATTGTTCTTCTATGTATATCCATCAGGTTGTCATGTAACAAAACTTCAGCTGATTGTGCTGGAGCACTGTTCTATTCTATGGTGAAGCTAGCAGTGGATACTCCACATAGTTCCACTAGTAAGGGTTTCCTTGCCTTTTGTTATAATTAATAAATTATACCACAAGATTGTTTATTTGAAATAAAATCTTACCGTGTATGACTTTAGTTTTACAGTGCTGAGAATTATAACCTTTTGTTCTTCCTTAACTATTAATCCTTTAAGGTCATTCTGTAGACTAAAATAAAATGGTTCAAATGCACATGTTAGCTGTTTAGGATAATTTGACGAATAAATTTATGATGTAATTTTATTTTTTTTGCTTTAGAAACTGAGAACCTAGCATATTCAGCATGTCATTAAATTTCTGTATGTCTTTTTCATTATTAATACAAGGTTCTCTCATTTTTGCCAAAACAATAAACTTCTGGGGTTAATTGTATCCTCCAATATATTTCTTTAAAGTTTTAAAGATTGTAAAAATAAATTTGTCCAATTTTTAATTCCTGTTGAAAGAGAATAAAGTGTGTCCGACAAATTGCATAAGTGGATTCCTTTCTTACTATTACCATTTTTTTCTGAGATTAGGGGCAAAGAGATCTCACCTTTCATTTTGACTTATGTTGTTTGCTTGTTTCTTGTAGGTGAATTACACAAAATTGTTATTAATGTACTTACTACTTGGCAGAAAGTTCTGAAGAACTATTTACTTAGTCAAGACGAGCAGGTTTGTGTTTCAATTTGTTTTTAATTTCTAAAATCGGGTTATAACTGGTTGTGAAGTGAATATATTTCTTGATTGTTTACAGATAGAGGTGATATTAAAGTTTGAGGAGATATGCTTGGAAACAGCAAAAGAACTGTCTTCAATATTTACACAAGTAAGTTTATGTATATAAGATGAGCAAAAGATAATAGACTGTAGTTCTGAATGAATAATAAGTTACACACTTATATAAAAACAATATTAATTTTGATTTCCCTCAATCAAATCGATTAGAATTTTTGAAATCTCTCTACTATATTCTATAATATATCTATGAAATAAAATCTACATGTCCAATGTGTATTTATGCTGAGATAAATATTCCTTGTTTGGTTGGATTGACCCATGAAAGTTCTAGTGTTGATTTTGCTTCAAATTGATAGATAAAATAAACTAGAGCTTGGTAGTAGATTATTTGGGTTATTCGGATTAAATGACTAAAATATTTACATTATTTGGTATTTTGAATTTATGATTTGTTTTTCTATAGTCTAAACTTAGGCCTGGTTCAGTAGGGAATTTTCAAATAATTTCAAACAAAACATCCATACTCTCATCAATCATAAACCTATAAGGAACAATTTGGACTCAGTTTCCTTTTTGTGTTTATATCATTAGTTGTGGGCTGGTCTCAAAGGTTAAATAGGGGGAAGTTGATGAACAGACATTTTTTTTACACTAACGAGTTGTAATAATCATTGACAGGTTTTGCATTTCTTGTACGACAAAGACATTTTACAAGAGGATGCGATTCTCAACTGGGCAGATGAAAAGGAAGGGGCAGATGAGTCCGATAAAGTTCTCGTTAAGCAGGCTGATAAATTCATCCAAGTAAAAGCAAATTATAGTTACAATTGACTTCGTGTTTTTGAGTGGATCGCTATCATAAATCTGTTTTTCTTTTTGATGCAGTGGCTGAAGGAGGCATCTGAAGAAGAAGACGACGAAGAAGACGATTGAGTTATTTCTAACTTTAGAACTTTTTCTTCTTGGAGAAGAAGAGTCACCCATTTTGATATACTGTACTCTTGATTGTTTGAAATTTTTAAATTTTATTTTCTTAATTATTTATAGTTAAGTGTACTATGACTATATTAATTTTGATTAAGGTGCCAAATACCATGAAATTAAATTTGTCGTTCACTTTAAGGATTCATTAAAAATTACAGTAAAATGAGAAATGTGAATTTCATAGACAATAGAAATAAAGAGACTAGTGAAGCACAATATTATAATAAGAAAAGTGGGGATAAACTATGATTCAACTTTTTTTTTTGTTTTTTTGAATTGGTTTATTTTTGTAATTTTCTATACCATTTTTTATTGTAAATGTCTAAGATTAAAAAAAATAGAACCCAACGGATTACAAGTATCCTGTACATTTGATCGTTAATATTCACCTTTTTAATGACGAAGGGATAAATGTCCCAGATTAATTATCATTCAGCAATTGTTTAATCTACATATTGACATCACTTGTTATTTCTTTTTCTTTTTTAAAGGTCAATTTTGTATTAAATGACATCACTTGTTATTGTTTTTTTTAAAATATCAATTTTGTATTAAAAATAAAGCAAATAGCGTTTAATAGTTACAAATGGGAGGATATAAACAAAGCAATTTTTTGTAAAAAGTGTAAAGAAATTTTAAATGTCAATCACATTGAATATCTCGTACAAGTTTTTCTTTTCTATTAAAGCTGTGAATCACATTAAATATCCCGTACAAGCTTTTCTTTTTTATTAAAGCAAATGCATTTAATATTAATCCTTTAAGATGATCCTATCCATAACTTTTTTCTTATCAGAATCTGTTATTTATTTCTTTCAATATTGTCTACCACATAATAAGAGAAATTAGTTTTCAATCTTTCGTAATATTTTTGCACCCAAAAGTTAGCGACATTTGTTGGCGTATCTCACTTAAAATGAAGGAGATTCTACAAAAGAGTACATGTGCTCTTCTTAATGTCACAATGAAGAAAATATGATCAATGTATTTTTCATTGATCAAACAAATGTTGTAAGGTTAGCTAGATAAAATACATTTTTTTTTCAGTAGGTTAAATATCAAGACTTTTCCGTTAAAAGCTTTCCAACCCCAAAACAAAGATTCTTGATGGAGCTCTTATTAAGGTTTGTTGAGTTTATTCTGTTACATAACCAGTATAACTTCGACTATAATGTTTCTCAAATCAATTTTGGTCATTGTATTCCGAATTGAAAGTTCATATTTGTAGGACAATCATATGTCATCAGCCACAAATGACATTAGAGAGTAACATCAAAAGAGAAAAACGAGAATAATATTCGACGTAAACAACATCATGAGTTTAACAATAAACATAAATAGACCGCGAAAATTTTCAACAATCTCAAACAATCGTTGTGTACATTCACATTGTTATAATCTTGACATTATATAATGTTTGATTTAATCTGTGATATCGTTGCTCTTTTGAAAGATCTTCGCACACATTAATTTTTAATATATTTGATTGATTTTTTATTCACAAGTACTATGTTTTTTGTGGTTGCACTTAATCGGCTATCCATTTCATAATATTATTGCATTAATCATTTAATAAAAACCAATAACACAATAGACACAACCAGATAAGACAAACAAAGCAAAATACAACCAAACTGAACTTATAGATATAACACAATAGACACAACCAGATACAAACCAGACATTTTTTCTTCTTCTTTTTCATTCAATTTAGATCTGTTTTCTTCATTAAAAATTCAGTAGCCAAACACCATATCCTTCTTTCACATATGTTTTCTTTCTCCAAAGCAGTCACCAAACAGCCCACAGCAGCACAAGAAGTTTAAGCTGCATTATTATTATTTTAATTAATTAACAATTGCAATTCATTATAAATATATTCATGATAGAGAGCAGCCTAACTGCATAAGAGAATCTCTAACATTTCTTTAGAGGGTAGAGGGTCCAAAATAATGAATAGTGTCGGGAATATATGTAAATATGAGAATGAACTTAAACAAGAGGGGAGCCAATATTTGAAATTTACCTGGATTAATTTTTTATCAATTTGATAATAATAAACAAACAAAATAAATTAAGTTTATTTATCGTTGTTATTGTCAAATACATACAAAATATTTTGAATACCCTGGCTACAATCGGGGCAGACTTATACTTGGATCCACCCCTGAACTTAAATTTAATAGGAGAGAAAATTCTATTTTTTAAGTCTATCCCGTGAGAGAAAATTCTATTTTTTAAGTCTATCCCGTGTTTGCAAATCATTCCCAACACTATAATGACACCAAAATTTTGTTTTTTATCTTTACTCTTAATATATATATATACTAACCATGAAGAAATGCAATTAGAAATGCCACAAAAGCAATCTGGCTCCGGCGGGGGCGGCGGCGGAGGCTGTCCCCATCCTCCTGGTCCCATAGTTTCCTCTTTCAGTTTTCCGGCACCGCCTTAACAAATATAATCACCGGCCGGCCACCAATATTACCGTTACAATCATCGGCAAATGTATGTATATATATAAAGAGGATCTTTATCTATCATTATTTCAACTCTAAGAGTTGACTTGACTATACATATCTTGAATGAATGGTGATGATACTTACTATATTCTTGTTAACTAACTTTTATTTTTATTTTATTTTTCAAAAGACATATTATAAAATTTTAATTAATTGTTTATAACTAATTATTTTTTTAAATATTAATTTTAATTCATATTATAAAATATTTTTTTAAAAAATCATTCAATGACTGTTGTTTGAGGATAACGACAAAAATAATACAAAAACACAAGTGTTCACCTTATCACCAAATACACCGAAAACATAACGAGATTACCATTAAAAAATGTTCATCAGCGAATAAATATAAAATTTAATGCTAACATGTTCGGAGATTCTCAAAAGATTAACGAGTTCATCGACTGCCTCTAGTGTTATGAAGTAAACACATCGGTCGATCAATGTCATACGGTTTTTTTCGAGCCAAATAATCTCCAAAAAATAATCAGGATAAGGTGACTCAATCCAACCGAATTCTCGGTTTTTATCCAAATATTCTAGCAAATAATCAGGTTGTAAATTGAAAATGATGAAATATTAATTTTTAATTCATATTGCAAAATATTACATTCGATAAAATGTTTGATTAGTTTTCTTATAAATTATCTCAATGTGATTGTTGATTTAGATATTGTATTTTTTTTTGTTCACTACATTGTTTAAATAAAAGTAGTTCAAATTGGCTCACTCAATATAAAATATAAACATAAATATATACATTTTTAAAAATGTTAAAACTTGTATAAATTAACAAGCTAATAGTTAGATTATATTTTTATTATTAGCAAGTGTAATAATGTCCCAATCATCATCACCAACAAACATTAAGAGTATAATAATTAATGTCCCAATAAAATTGAGAACAATTCACATTATGAATTCTCAAGAATCATAATCACCAATTAACACTTAACACTCAAGGCTCGATCTCCACTTTTTTCTGCAACATCCATCTTCATCTTGATCAATTAATGATGTTCTTATAGTAGTTTGTTTCCTTCTTCAAAACATTCATTTGTCATTTAGTTAAAATCATCGAGGAGTCTTGATAGAGAACATTACTTATGTTAAATTCTTAAATGAAGAATATGTATAAAGTTTAAGAATTAGGTGAAGGATTTTTTATGATATTTGTTTGAACAAATATTCAAAGATTGTTTTGGTTTTTTCCTCATACATATATTCAAAGTAAGATTGAATGCAATACAGTTGACAAGCTTGTTTTCCTGGTCATGAACAACCATTCTTTCATCTACAAGTCAAATTATATAAGGTTGAATGATGCCCAAATAATAATTCAACTTATAAATTGGATGATAATTAGTTAAAGGATTCACCATAGACAAAAACATAAAAAGGTATTGTTAAGGATTCTATAAATTATGAATTGGTGGTGATGTTTCTCTTTTTATATAGAAAAATATTAAAATTTAAGAAAATGAAAACTTTGTGCTGTCAAAACAATAAGTATAATATTGTATAAAATAAATTGTTGGTTTGTAATAGAGGTTAAGGTAAAAGCAAAAGATAAATAAATATTATGTTGGTTTCACAAAAAAGACTCTTATTACATTAAGAGTTCAAACCCTTGATTTTTAAAACAAGTTGTTTTTTCCGAAAGATTAAGGGAGGTCTTAAGACTTCTACACTCAGTATCAACATGAGTTTACCATTTGATGGCGTTAAGAAAAAGTGAGCTAGTAGGATCGTTACCGTCATCATGGATGATCCTAAAGTCAAAGAGATTTCTCAATTTCTTACTTCCATCCTGGTCCATTTCTGGAAGTCGATATATCTTTACAAGGATAATGTCAAATATTGTCTTAGCATATCCGTACTCCTCTTGCAAGAGCTTCCTTGGGGACATTAATTCTATAAATGGTTCAGATGCATAACATTCTTGTTGTCCGTCATAATGATAGCTCAAAATTATTCTATGGTTGGGCACATTTGTCTTTCTCCCATGAAGTAGGACCCTTTTACGGGTTTCCACCTTATTTGCATTTGCATCATGAAGGTGTGGTTTATCTCGAAGTTTATAAACCTCATGTTGAGAATGAGTCCATAGGATCGATAGTTCCACTTGTTTTTGTGGAAATTATCAATCCATGGAACTAACGCGATATCCTTCAGCATGGACATCGTCTGTGATTGTAAATTCAAAACATTTATAAAAATGAATTTGTTTTGAAAAGAGAACATGTTTGAGATGTTCATTTAGACTATAGATGCATACACAAATACATATATAGTAGTCACATAAGGATTGTAGTGACGAAGTTTTGATTATTTGGGCATGACAAATAATTGGTTTGGTGATAGTATCCAAGTTTTTTATGCTAAGGAAAATCATAAGAGAGTATCATTCACCGATAGTGGAGGGGGTAAAATCGCCGCCATAAACTAGGGAATATCAAATCAATTGAGAATTTTCCTCCACCTCCACAATGCCTACGTTCTATCGGATGGCTCATCACCAAAGGGTGCGATCGATCCCTTGCATTCTAGTTTTTCCTCTTGCAACATTACTCGTTCTGTAACAATTTGCATTCCTCATTGAAAATATTTGCACATAAATGTAGAAGTACCGATCACAGTCGTGTACTTTTTTGTAAGTAAGATGAGGGTGATATACCATTTACACGTATATGCTTTTAAAAGGATAAAACTTATGCGTCTCTTAGGTGTTGTACATTTCGAGACAAACCTATATATTAAGTTGAAAACGTGATACAAACGTTTCAAAAGCCAATTTTATGTTTTTGAGTTAAACATTTAATCCCCAACAGAGTCGCCAACAAATTGTAACCCCCAGGAATACCCTTTGCGATTTCCGTGGAAAGTTCGAGGTTCGAAAATTTCAACCTCGATTTGCGTGTCAAGAATATTTAAAATAAAACATTATTTTAATTTTTTTAAAAAAATTCTTGACAAATTTTGAAATTAAATTTTAAAATAAGTAATTTTGATTCAAATTTAAATAATCCGAGGATTTGCGTTAATCAAATTACAATTTGATTTTTTAGAAATCTATTTTTTTAATTAATTAAAAATAATTAATTTAAAAGATTATTTCTTTTAAACAGAGACGCCGATTGATTTTTGAAATCAATAAAAATGGAATACATGTACAAACGTATTAGCTAGAGTTTCTTTTTGGTTCGTAGTTTGGTGATACTCAGAAAATGACTTTCGCGCTTCATCCTCTTACCCGTTTTAAAAACGGTTTTTACTTATAAATTCGGCTTAAAACTCACAAAGAGTAATAGTACCGGTCGGGCTGAACGTGCAACCTGTTGATGACGAAGAAGAAGAGGAAGAAGAAGCGGATATCGAAGAACTTAACCGGCGCAAGAAGAGGACACTTGAAAGGTCAATCGCAACTCCAAGCTCCAGACCAATTGTTGCTCAACCGCCTCGTCAACCAAAACCAGTCTGTACCGGTTTTGGATTCGGCAAAAAGACTCCCGGCATCTCAAGTGTGTGGGCCGGATTTCAGATTGACGCTGAAAGACGCAACAGGGAGTGGAAGGCAAAAGAAGAGGAAGAAAGAAGGCGGCTTGAGAAAGAATTGGAAAAAGAACTTCAAAAGGGGGGACCATCCAATCCTTAGTCTTTTTTTTTTTTATTTTCCTTAAAAACAATTCATGTTTAAGTTTTCAGAACTTAGTCGTTTTATCATACTTTTGAATTTATTAGTCTCTACATACCTGTTGGAAAACTCAAACACATGTTTTTGAAAATTTTCTTCAAACAGAAAATAATTAAAAAGGGAGAAATCACTAAATAAGTTTTTCAAACCGGCCACACATTACAAGTTTTGAATATTTATTCTAAATAATCAAAAAGGGAGAAATTGATAAGAAAAATTAAGAAAGTTAATTTTTAAACCGGCCACACATTACAAGTTTTGAATATTTATTCTAAATAATCAAAAAGGGAGAAATTGATAAGAAAAATTAAGAAAGCTAATTTTTAAACCGGCCACACATTACAAGTTCTGAATATTTATTCTAAATAATCAAAAAGGGAGAAATTGATAAGAAAAATTAAGTAGAGTTAATTTTTGGAACCGACTAGAAAAACTAAACAGTTGTTAACTCTCATGTGCAGGTGCAGATCAAATCGTATGAACCGGCTGAGCCTCATAAACCGGTTGCTGAATCACTTCAAAGAAACCAGTTCCAAGTGATCAAGTCAAAGATCAGAGGAACCGGTTTCTACTTTCTCAAGTGACCGGCCAGCAAAGACAAAAGTTCACATACCAGCCGGATCATATTACACAAGAAACAAAACCGGAAACTACAAATCTCAGAAGTGACGTAGTATGACGAGATAGACGTGTCTCGAAGGAATAAAAGAAGATCAGATCCGATCGGAAGCATGCGAGGAAAGCAATGATGATTTACTGATCCGATGTTGACAACCGGAAGTGCATGCCTGACACGTGTTCGAATCTGCAAACCGGCAACGTCACACTTTCCTCAGAGGTGTCTGCATGATTGCCAAGTGTTGAGGAAGGTGAAACGTGTAAGTAACCTCCCTGCACCGGCGTGATGATGATCAACCAATCCAGAGGAGAGAGAAGAAAATGACCGTTGGATCTCATCAGCTATAAAAGGAAGATGAAGCGTCTTCATTTAATGCGAATGATCAAGCAAGAAAATCATTCAATACAAGAGAAGCGATAAGTTATAAAGATTCTAGAGAGATAAACTTTTACGATCTAAAAACCGGTGTGTCATAAATCGGAACCTTTTTGTGTATGTTTGTGTTGAGTTATTGTATTACTTCAAAGAGAGAGTTGGTGTAACCGGTGAGTAGCGAGTTGGGCTCGACCGACAGTGTTGTTGTAACTATAAAAGTTAGTGGAGATCTTTCTCATAACTTGAGAAGAAGGGGTGACGTAGGAGGGTTTGCTCCGAACATCCATAAAAAATCATGTCTCTTGTCTTTTCTTTCTTTTCATTACTTACTCAATTAACCTAACCTCAAACCAAATTATCATACTCCGTAAATCGGTCCACTCATATATCTAAAACCGACTCCTTCTAAAACATCATCTAAGTCGCATACGTTGCTTCAGACTGAAACAGACATTTCCGCCCTTGAACCCGGTTCAAGAGTCTGTGACAGTTTGTGTAGTGTTGAGAACGGTTATAGTCTCTAACCGGACTATCACCAAAGTGTTGTGTTTGTTGTAAGAGGCCACCCTTCCTGAAACCGGAAACACCCCGGTCCTCCAAGGGCGTCCCCGATCCTAACACAAACGTATTAGCTAGGGTTTCTTTTTGGTTCGTAGTTTGGTGATACTCAGAAAATGACTTTCGCGCTTCATCCTCTTACCCGTTTTAAAAACGGTCTTTACTTATAAATTCGGCTTTTGAAAATCGGTTGTATACAATTTTATTTTAACTAATTATTCTTCCGGTCTTAAACATGCATAATGTTTGTGCGTTATTTAAATAATTGTAACAATAATTATTTAAATACTGCTATCTATGGTTGATGATAACTTAAGGAGGAAAATACTTGAAGAACATCAATTTAAAAGACAATAGGGTTTAAAAATAAATCATAAACGAGCCTTTGTCAAAACATTTGTTTTTAGGAAATATTCCAAAATTATTTTAAAGTCATTTTCTAATTTTTCGGGATTTTAGAAAATGATTTGAGGTTCCAAAATTACAAAAATAGTTTTAGAGTTTGGAAATGGGAACCAACCAGGACTTAGGATTGGTGTCCTAGGTACTAGGTTCATTTTATTGGTCGAGGGCGAAGAGCCCTCGGTCCTAGGTTAGGAGTCTCTCCGTCGAGGCTCAAGATCCTTGGTCGGATCTCTCGATCCTAGCTAAAAAGCCTCGGTCTGGGTACTAAGGACTCTCGGTCCTAGGCTAGAACTTTCGGTCGAGTGCCAGAAATCTTGGTCGGACCTCTCGGTCTTGGGTGGAAGTCATCGATCTTGGATTCTAGAGTTCTCGGTCGGGTGCGAGACTCCTCGGTCCTAGGTCGGATATAAAAATTCTCGGTCGGACTTCTTGGTCCTCGATGAAGAACTTCGGTCAGACCTCGTAGTCCTCAAGAACATCAAAATTACAGTTTTTCAATTTTGATGGAGGCTTGAATTCTTCGATCCAATGGCCTAGGTATCTTCACAAATCTCCCATAAACATTTAGAACATCAACCCAATGTAACAATCGACCTGGGTGATGATCAATTTGTTCAAAATAGTTTGTAGCCAAAAATCGGGTTTTGGTTTTAAAGTTGTTTTGAAGTATAAGGAGCTAGCCAATAGCTTCCTTATACTTCATATACTTGATTGATACAAAAAAAACATTGTTTGTTTGTTTGGACCAATTAAAGAACTCAAAATTTTCAATTATTTTGAAATTTTTGACCAAACATGATCGGGATGGATCAAACATGATCCAAACCGTTGCCCAACATCATTAAAAACATATTGGAAAGACTTTTGAGCTGTTGTTCTTGAGGATTAGCTCAAGAACAGAAAACATGATTTTTTGATTTTCCAAATTCAAATTTGGGTTTTTCTTTTTAAGACCGTTGATTGGTTCAAGCTTTCACGGAAAGTTCATAAATGATCATAAGATCAATTTCCAATCATCAAATTCAAGAATCATACATCATACAAGCTTATGAGAACTTAAAGTGTGAATTAAAGGATGATAAGAAGCTTACCAAGTGGGATAACACTCCTTAGACCCTAAGAAAACTTCTGGATACTCAGATATGAGCTTTAAGGCCTATGATGAAAATTCCAAAAATCTAGTAGCTTTGAGCTTTAATGGAGATTTGTGTGTTTTTCAGATTGTAATCTTGATAAGTCATCTCACCTCTTCGGAAGTATTGAGGGAGGCTATTTATAGCCTTCCTAATTTGGTGGAGGTTTCAAGTAGATCGAGTCAGCCAAAAGTCATTAATAACGTTTTGATTGTTCTTGGATCAAGTTGTCAAAATAGGCTTTGATTATGCCTAAATGTGTAGGGGAATGATCACCGAAGTAGGGTGATCATTTCACCTTTTACATTAGTCGGAAAGATTGACTAACGACTGAGTTCCATTTTTGAGAAATCAAAGGTTGGATTCGTCCTTATCCTTTCGGTGATTGCGGTGAGGAAGATGAATCAGGCGCAAAACGACTTAGTTTCGAGAGAAAACACGGACGTGGAGAGTTCCGTTCGCATTATATTTGGATCTGTCAGCGATCGGGCACTCCGTTAGCATTTCAGCTAACAGGCGTTAACCGATTTGGTGAGGCGTTGGAGCAGGTTCCTTCGTTTACAACCAATTACGCGGGCGCGCGTTCCTTTAGTTACAGTCGGCTATGTGTGCGCGCATTTCTTCAGTTACAATCTGCTACGCGGGCGTGTCTAGAACGTTGGATGAGATTCCAACGCTCATCCAGCGGATGTGCTTTCGGCTGTAGCTACCTCTTCGAGTTTTGGATACACCCGATTACAATTTTATTTTTATTTTAATTTTAAAACCTTAAAGTTTTTTTTGAAATTGATTTTTCTTTCACATTTTTGCTTTAATTTTGATCTTTTAAATACACAAAATATTAAAATAAATATGATAAATTTATTGCCAATTTGTTTTTTATTTTTATATTTTTTAGGTTAAATAAATAATTTTTTGGAGTGAAATGGGTACCTCATTTCATCCTAAATTATTTAATTTAATCCATCGATTTTTCTAACATGATTTTAAGATAAAATGAGCACAACGTTTATCCCAAATAATTTTATTTTGTTGTTTTGGCCATTTTCCTTAATTAATTAGGCTTTAATTATCACAATTATTAATAAAAATAATTGTTTTAATTAGGTTTTGTCCATGAGGTTAATTATTTTGATTTTATTTATTTGAAAATAAATTAAAATAATTAGTTTAATTTTATAAATTGGGTATTTAGATTTTTAGTGCTTATAGAGGGGTCGATCACGTGCATTTTAATTTTTCCTATCGCAACATCGCTCATTTTGTAACAATTATCATTCTTCATCGACAATCTTTGCCCATAATTTGTAGAAGTACCGACTCCAATCGTGTACTTTTAAAAGTAATGTTTAAAGTTATGTATTAAACAAAGTTTTAAATGAGTCTCTAAATGAACGTGTTCGCGAACCCATAAACGAGCTTCTAAACGAATATTTTCACGACTTTCTAAACAAAATGGTTGTTAGCCCATTAACAAGCCTCTAAACGAGATCATGTTCGTGAACTGATGAGTCGAATATTTAAAAGATCTAGCTTAACTCGTTTAAATTTTCAAGTTTATAAATGAGCTCAAACTCGTCTTGTAAGATTATCAAATGAGCATAGTCGAAATTTGAATAGCTCACGAGAATTTTATCAAGTTGGAATTACAATCACTTATTCACAAATCCCGTGTGAGGGACTAATCATTTTCATTTCTCATCTCATAAAAAACCTTTTGAATAGCTCGCGAGCAGTTGTGTTGATTTAAGCACATTGTAAAATATTGCAACATGTTCAAACCTTAGCCATTAAGAAAAATAAATAACTTCGAGAAAATAAATAACTTTGAGTTTGAATAATAAAACAATAAATACTAATATAATAGTTTTAATATTGTAAAACATTAACTAATTAGTTATATTTTTAAAATGTTAAAATTAACTATATTAATAAAAAAAAAATCATCACAAACAAAAGTAATAATAGAAATCTCTTCCTTTAAAAATATACACTTAAATAATTGAAATTGGATTCCAATTCCAATAATATTAAATTAAATTTTTATATTTTAAAAAATTATAAAATTGTAATCCAATTCTAATTTATATATTTGAAAAAGATATAATAAAAATAATTTAAATATATATTATTTATTGTAAACACTAAAATCTATACTCTAATTTATAATATTAAAATAATTATTTTTATTTATTTTTAATAAATAAAATCAAAATAATTAACCCATGACAAAAAACCTATTTAAAAAAATTAATTAGGATTAATTATTGTACTAATTAACCGAATAATTAAGGGTTAGGGCCAAAATAAAAAATAAAAATATATGGGATAAATGTTATATCCATATTATCTCAAAATAATTTTAGAAAAAATTAAGGGACAAAAGTAAACAATTTAGAATGAATTGTTATATCCATTTTATTTAAAATAATTATTTATTTAACCTTAAAAATAAAAAATAAATAAAATTGTAAAATATTTGCCATATTTATTTTAATATTTTGTGTATTTGAAAAGATTAAAATAAAACCAAAATGGAGAAAGAAAAATCAATTTCAAACAAACTCTTAAGGTCTTAAAATAAAAATTAAAACTGTAATCGGGTGTTGCCGAAATTCTGTTGAATGGCTACAACCGAAACTACTGTCATCAGATGAGCGCTAAAATTTCATTCAGCACTTAAGAATTTGACGCATACCCGTTGTAACGGATTGAGACGCGCACCCGGGCTATAGGGGATAAACTAACGCGGACGTTAGCTCCGTCCCTTCGAATGATGATGGAACGCCAGCTTTTGACGGTACGCCGACAGAACGCTAGAAAGCGCTCAAAACGACGTCGTTTTGAGCTCCACATTCATCTTCATCGCGACGCCGAGAAGATAAGCTCTGAAGATTTATGTTGATCTTTGATTTTTGAAACTCAGTCGTTGGTGCACCAATATAGTTGATTCAAAGCCTAGAATGATCAACATATGATGGTGATCATTCTCCCTACAAAAGAAGGCCTCGTCACTACCTACTTCGGCCAGTTGACCGAAGAACAACCACAATACCATTAATGGTTTTTGACTGATTCAACCCACTTGAAGCCTCAACCGACATTGGGACAGTATAAATATCCCCCCTAAGTAATTCCAAAGGCGAATCCAATCTCCACTTTCAAATCGGAAGATTTCAGAAATCTGCCATTGAAGCTCAAAGCTTCTGAATTTTTCAAAAAATCGTTTGAGACCTTAAAGCTTAAATTGAGGCATCCCAACAGCTTCCCTAAGGTCCAAAGAGTGTTCTCCAATCCTAGGAACGATTACAATCACCTTCTAATTCATATTTACAGTTTGAATTTGAAAAGGCTTGTATGCTTGTTGTTCATAGTGTTTTATGAATGAAAATCATTCCTAGGATCATTTAAGAACTATCTGGATATGATAGAATCGATCAATTCTAAATAACAAAAACCCAAATTTGAATTTCCAAAATAAAAAAAAAACGGGTTTGTTGTTCTTGGGTTAATTATGTTGAATCACAACCCAAAAAGCTTCCAAACATGATTATAAACATGTTGGGCAACTGTTTAGATCATGTTTTATCCATCCCGGTCATGTTTTATCCATCCCGATCATGTTTGATCAAAATCAAAATTTTCAAAATAAAAAGAAAATTTTGAGTTCTTGAATTGGTCAAAACGAACAGCCAGTGTTCTTGTTTTGGTATCAATCAAGTATATGTGGTATATGAAAGTTATTGGATAGCTCCTTTCACTTTAAAACAACTTTAAAATCAAAAACTCAAATTTTGATCACAAACTGTTTTGAACAAATTGATCATCATTCAGGTCGATTAAAACCTTGAGATGATGATCAACATGTTCTTGGGAGCTTTGTGAAGCTACCCAAACTCTTGGATCAAAGAATCAAAGATAAAAAAATGAATTTAAAAAAATGGATCCTTATGTTCTTGAAGACTGAGGCTTGTTAGCCTAGGACCAAGAGATCTAACCAAGAATCCTCGGTCTAGACCGAGACCAGACGTAGAAAATTGAGCCAGGATCGAGACCTAGGACTGAGAGTTCTAACCCTAGGATCGAGACTCCTAGACCTAGGACCGAGTGTTCTAACCCTAGGAACGAGACTCCTAGATCTAGGACCGAGAGTTCTAATATTGGAATCGAGACTCCCAAACCCTAGGATCGAGACTCCTAGACCTGGGACCGAGAGTTCTAACATTGGGACTAAGAATTATAACCCAAGGACCAAGACTCTAAAACTTATGACCGAGAGTTCTAATCCTAGGACCGAGACTCCTAAACAATAGGATCGAGTATTCCTAACCGAAAGGCTGAGAGACTTAGCCCAAAACTAGCCCCGAACCAAGAGGTTTTATACACTTCGATCGAGAAACCTATCCCCATGCTAGTCCAAGACCGATAGGTTTTTACACCTATAACGATAATCTTAGCCAAGGACCGAGATCCTTAGCATCCTGACCGAGAGACTCCGGTACTCAGATTGAGAGCCCCCGAGCCTAGACCGAGGGTCTCTAGACCCGACCGATAAAATCGGACCCAAGCCTTAAGATTCCGGTTCTAAGGCCTGTTTGGTTCCACTTTTAAAATTCCAAAATTATTTTAAAGCCATGTCTGGCACGCAAAGCAATGTTAAAATCATCAAATCTCGAGTCACTTCAGGCCTGCATGTGCACGTGCGTAACACATACACCTGCCTGTTACGGGATTCTCGGAATTTACATTTATATTATTAAAATATTTATTTGACACAACTTATTAGGATAGTTTATGTGTCAAGAGTTTTTGTCTAAATGTCAATTCTCATTTAAAAAAAATGTGTTTGACATATCATCTTACTAAATTATATATATACCGGTTCAACGTGTTGATTTTCTAAATTAAATATATATAGTTCGAAATGTTAATTACTAAATTAAAAAAAATATCAGTTCAACGACACATTATGAAGTTTTAGCACAAGGAAATCGTGGAGACGCAGCCTTATTTTGAAATAAATGTGTGTTGTAAATAATAAAGTAATAAAATATAAAAAAAATATTTGAATACAATTCTAAACTAAAATGAGTGAAATTTAGAGTTATAAAAACACATTAATTTTTAAGACAATCTTTTTAGTCAAGATTTTTGTTTGTACATTGATTTTTTTTTTGTGATTTGTTATTTTGTAGTCCTAGGTTTATAGGTCTTTCCCTTCAATTTATTTCCAAGAATTACAAAAATGTGATTAATGAAATGATATCATCTTTTATTCTAAATTATATTTTATGCACATGTTTAAATGGTATTGAATCGATTTAAACCACCTAACTTTTTTAACAAAAATGTGGTCGTGCCGGAGTGGTTATCGGGCATGACTAGAAATCATGTGGGCTTTGCCCGCGCAGGTTTGAATCCTGCCGACCACGATTTTTTGATATTTTTTTTACTCCCAATAATCAAAACTTATTAACATATACAAATTCATACAAAATAAATAAAACATCTGGCCATAAAAATATTCTATATCATACTTTCAATTCACATAGTTCACCAATACTTAAAAAAAATGGTGAATCTTTAAACCACAATTTTACATTTCAAAACCAAACCACAACCAATTTTCAAACATTTACAACCACTTTGTAAGCATTTAGACAATCAAACAACACCAAAAAAAATTGCATTTTTGCATTTTAGAACTCATAAAAGATTAGAGAAAATACCCTTTTATCAGACGAAATCAGACATTCTTCTTTTCCGATGAAAATTCGAGCCTTTAGTAGAGTTCGGAATGTTAGATGCAACCACCATTGTTTCCATGGTCTTCTGAACATACGAAATATTACATTTCGTGCTTTCGCCAAGAGGAGCTTTCATGTCTCCTAGTCCTAGTTGAGACATCTTTGAATTTCTCAAAGGAAATCTAAAATGTGGATCAGAGTACCTTATTGAATGTGAACTCAATGAAGTTTGGATCGAAACCTTATACCAAGATTTCAATATTCTTGCTCGAGATTCGAACTCTTTCTCTACAACGTTCTGCCTTTCACGGCTGGCTGATGTGGAATTCATGAACCGTGGGGCAGAGTTGGTGACTTTTTTCTTCGTCGACTTCTCAGCCAATTGTGGGATGAGGATTCCTGCCAAGTCATCAGTTTCCTTTTCTTCACATGGCTCGTACATTTTGGAGTAATGCGTTTTAGCTTCCTTTAATAAGGAATCAGCCTTTTGTTTTTGGGAACCAACTTCTTTGTATTCCTCTTGGGCATTTCTCATTGCTTCTTCAAGCTCAATCAGCCTTGTTTCCTTTTGTTTCTTCAGTTCCTAAACAAAGTAGTTCTGATGATTAAGGGATTGTTTGATCTAAAGGTTATTTGAATAATCAAGTACTTATTTTTAAATAAGATTGATGGAGGTTACTGAAATATTAGAAGTTGGTTTGATGTTATTGGTTTAGATAACTATATCATTTGTATTTAATATGCTATAAAAGATCAAGTAAGAGTAATTTGGCATGTTTAGTTGATGGCTTTGATTGATGAAGTGATTGAAGATGGAAATAGCTATAGATTATTTGAATTAAATCCAAGGCATGCTTGGTTTTGGTTATTTGGGATTAATCTCAAATAGCACACCATCCATTCATCAATCCTATCATTCAAATCAAAAGTAAATGTACCTCTAATCACTTTGCACTCAAATAATACCTAAATAACTCAATTTTCAATAACCTTATTTTGAAATAAGGTTATCCAAATAACCCAATATCGAATAAATCCCAAATAACCATTCATCAAACAGGCTCTAGGTTATTTGGATAAAAAAAAATTAGGAGTAAAATGAATTAAGAAAAATGTAAAAAATATTTTAGTTGATAATTTGAGTACCAGTTTGAGTAGATTGTTGATTAGATAATGAGTTATTTGAAATTAATCTCAAATAACCATCAAACAATGCCTAATTCTCGGGTAATTTTGTTTTGCAATAGGTTATGTGAATTTTTGGGAAAAGAACATACAGATGATAATTCCTTATGGGATTCAACTGCTCTAGCTCTTGTCCCAAAGCCGAGCGAGCAAGCAGTCTCGGCAAGATCATCTGCAGACTGGTTTACGTGCACAATCATTAGAACTTTGGACCCATCACCTATGAGCAGCCATTGAAAGCAAAACTTATCATACCAAAATTACCAAAAGAAGGTTAAGAGTAATAAACAATACACATAGAGAAGTAATAGGTACAAGTCATTTTTTATATTTTTCAAGGACTTTGACTTCATTAGGAAACACTTTTTCGGAGATTTTTCATTGGATGTGGATCCAGACTGAATCACATTTGAAAATGGAACTTAGCCTAACACATATTCAAAAAATTATTGAAAGTTTTTCTTTTGAATCCGAACATAGAAACAAATTGTCTTCTAACAAAATATCCTTACTTTAATAACTAGGGGCAGAAATACCCATTTGTCTTCTACCAGCAACCAGAGGAGAATCACAGAGACAAATGGGTATTTTGCACGAGTTAAAGTAGTTCATGAATATATTTACCTTTTTGAGCGTTCAAGTATATATTTAACCCATTTGAGAAATCTAGTGTATGTATGCATATATATAGTCTTTTATCCTTAGTTCTACTCCATTGAATTGCATTCAATTTGCTTCAGTGTTAAGTTTATCATACACAATTTTAAGGGAATATGATCAAACAAAAAGGAAGTGTATGAATGAGACAGGTATATGGCTTACCAAGGGAATCTTTCAGAATTTGAGTAAGCTTGCTGTTTCTGTGACCAAACAAAAGATTTATCAGCTCAAGAAAATATAGATACTTTTGGCTTTAACATATTCATTTTGAAGCTTAAACTTAATTTCGCTTCGAAATAAACCCTCTAATGATCGAAAATAAAGTTCATTTTCAAGAATTCGCACCTATATGGCACATGGGCTCGTTTTCTTTTAAGAGCCGCAATAACATCGCCCAAGGATGAAAGTGAAAGGTTTATAGCCCGACCCTCGTCAAG